>NC_057948.1:5137276-5468526 GCF_018555375.3 Anguilla rostrata
TAGTAGCAGCAGTAGCAGCAGTAGTAGTAGTAGCAGTAGTAGTAGCCGTAGTAGGGCGCAGTAGCAGTAGCAGCAGTAGCAGTAGTAGTAGTAGCAGTAGTATTAGTAGTAGGGCGCAGTAGCAGAAGTAGCAGTAGTAGCAGCAGTAGTAGTACTACAGCGCAGTAGCAGCAGTAGTAGTAGCAGCAGTAGTAGTAGTAGCAGTAGTAGTAGTAGTAGGGCGCAGTAGCAGCAGTAGTAGTAGTAGCAGTAGCAGCAGTAGTAGTAGCCGTAGTAGGGCGCAGTAGTAGCAGTAGCAGCAGTAGTAGTAGCCGTAGTAGGGCGCAGTAGTAGCAGTAGCAGCAGTAGTAGTAGCCGTAGTAGGGCGCAGTAGTAGCAGTAGCAGCAGTAGTAGTAGCCGTAGTAGGGCGCAGTAGTAGTAATAATGCGACCTCTCTCTCTCACGCTAACAGATGTGTCGGTGAGCCTGCTGTCCCTGGTGGTGACGGCCTGCGGCCTGGCCCTTTTCGGGGTTTCCCTCTTCGTGTCCTTCAAGCTGTGCTGGGTGCCCTGGCGGGGCCGCTGCCTCCTCCTGGTGGGCAAGGACGGGCAGGCGGAGCGCGAGACCGTCTACTCCGACGGCGACGGCGCCGCCGCCGACGATGAGTACGGGCCGGACTGCGCCAAGGAGGCGGCGCTCGCGCCTGCGCCGGAGTCCGCCATGAAGATCAGCCACACCTCACCCGACATCGCGCTGGAGGCCCAGTCCAAGGACAAGGAGAACTGCGTCCACAGTGCCCGCATGCAGCGGCAGATCACCGAGCCCACCTCGTCCGCGCGGTCAGTCCCTCCCCCCCCGTCCCCCGTCCCCTGTCCCCCACGCATGCTCTCTCCACCCCGATAACCATTCAACTCCTCAGGACTTTATTAACCCTTTGACGAGTAGATTTTTTGGAATGTTTTTCTTCAAAATTCGAAGTCAGTGCTCTAGAACTCCATTGCCAGATTGTGATTGTGATTGTGATTGTGATTGTGATTGTGATTGTGACATCAGCATTGGAATGTTCGGTTCAGAACATTCCGATCACACATTTGTGATTTCACGCCGTGAAAGGGTTAAAGGGAATGTTTACCCAGAACTGAAGAAGAAACTGTCGCGCAGGCAAACACCCAGAGGGCGGTGAGCATAATCCCGTTATATGACAACTTTATATAAGCTCTATAAGACAGCCTTCAAAAATTTTAACTGAACCACACCGGATGATGCGCGCTCCACACCTCTTTAAAATAAAAAGCGCGTGCACGTGTATGTTTGTGCTGAAATATACTGTGCTCAAATGTACATTGCAAACTTTGTCTTTTATACCTATGCAATTTTGGTGAAATTCTTGATGGAATGTCCAAAAGGGGAAGCCCATTTTTTTCCAAGCACGACATAATTATAGAACCCTTCGACGTCGAGCTCACGAGAACCTATCAAAGTCTTTTTTTTTTTGATCATTGTCAAAATAAAAGTCAGCAGCCACATATGCATTTCACAAAAGCGGGTGAATTTTCCCATCAGCCTCTGTGCTAATGTCCAGGGTGGTCCAATGGTGCTTAACTGCTCCAGGCAAAAGATGTGTCTCTGTACAGTCCTCCATTCCTCCTTTGCCTTTGCCCTCATTCCAGAAAACAACGAATTAAGTGTTCAGTGAAATGAAGTCTCCTTGAATTAAGTGTTCAGTGAAATGAAGTCTCCTTGAATTAAGCTGAATTTAAACTGTACGCATTGTTAGAGGCACACAACAGGAGGCGTTGCAACGCGGGAGAATTCAAAGTCCTGGAAAAAAATCGGTGACTGTAGCACTGGAAGTAAGAGGCACTCTGTGAGAGAGGCATTTCATTGACCTTAGTTGAGGAAGGTAAGCACAGAAATGTGCAGGTTTTTCGGGAGAACATAAAGATTTCGGACAACCCCCCCTACCCACCCCTCACCCCCCCCATCCAACCAGACAACAAGCAGATTTTAGGTGAAGGGGTACTCATGCGTTTCTCTCCGTCTCCGTCCGAAGGCACAACTCCATCCGGCGGCAGATGAACCTGTCGAACCCGGACTTCAACGCGGCGCAGTTCCAGCGGCAGGAGTCCCTGCCGGGCCTGGGCCTGGGCCTGGGCCTGGGCCTGAGCCTGGGCCGGATCAAGCCCGAGCTCTACAAGCAGCGGTCGGTGGACGGCGACGAGGGCCGGCGGGGCGGCGGCTGCGGGCGCCTGCACCTGGTCCTCAAGTACGACTGCGACCTGGAGCAGCTCATCGTCAAGATCCACCGGGCGCAGGACCTGCCCGCCAAGGACTTCTCGGGCACCTCCGACCCCTACGTGAAGATCTACCTGCTGCCCGACCGCAAGACCAAGCACCAGACCAAGGTGCACCGCAAGACTCTCAACCCCGTCTTCGACGAGGTCTTCCTCTTCCCCGTGGCCTACGGCGAGCTGGCCACGCGCAAGCTGCACTTCAGCGTCTACGACTTCGACCGCTTCACCCGCCACGACATCATCGGCCAGGTGGTGGTGGACAACTTCCTGGAGCTGAACGACTTCCCGCGGGAGACCAGGCTCTGCCGGGACATCCAGTACGTCACCTCGGTGAGTGCCTCTCCCGGGGGTTTCCTGGGGGATATCCGCCAGGGGTGGAAGCGCTTCGGGGCCCTTCTGCATTTTAGGGCTCCGTGCGAATTGCCTGACGGTAACGCGTACGCCGAGCATTCGTTTCGAACCGGCGAATGAGAAGCGCGCTCTGAAAGGGGCTTTTTTTTTTTAGATGAGAGCAGAGGCACTCCCGGGAGCCTTCTCTTCAGGGCGGGGCGGGTTCTACGGGATTTTTAGAGGTGAACAGAGCATGGTAAATGGTAAATGGACTGCATTTATATAGCGCTTTTATCCAAAGCGCTTTACAATTGATGCCTCTCATTCGCCAGAGCAGTTAGAGGTTAGGGGTTAGGTGTCTTGTTCAAGGACACTTCGACACGCCCAGGGCGGGGTTTGAACCGGCAAGCCTCCGACTGCCAGACAATCGGTCTTACCTCCTGAGCTATGTCACCCCCTACGAAGAGAACACGGTGTAGGATCGATAGCGCCGTTAAAAATGGTGGCCCACGCTATCGACTGGAAAAACGAACAAAAAAGATCTAAATGCGACGATGATTTTAATGTTGCGGAAAAGGTCTTGCGCTTGTAGACGGACAGGGACGGAGCCATATTGTAGGACGGTAGCGTTGAACATGGATCGATCCACAATCGGATTCTGATTGGCTAGATAGGTTCATTCAAAATTCGGACCATTTATGTGTAATGACACAGGTGTAAAATACACTGCCCTAACACGGAGTGACGCGTGCTGTACTGTGTGTGCTGTTTTTACCGAACGGTGACTTGATCTTGGTGCTGAATTGCTGACCTCTGTAAACAGTTTTGAAGGAGAAAAACTTCCGTAACAAAGTTAAGAAGCGTTCTGATTCTGATCCAGGCCAGAGTTAGCGCACCGGAGCACACCTGCTGTCTGTATTTTTTGGGGCCAACTGCTCTGTGAGAAGTTAGAGACCGCGCTGGTTTTTCGAGGAACTTTCTTGCCCTTCAGCGAGGCGGGGCCCGTGCCTGTCGCTGGCCCATATAGCAGAGCGGGTTAATGCCTCTGTCAAAGTAAAAATAGTAAAAGGCTGAGTTCAGTTTGTCTGCACCCCCCCCCTCCCACCAGTTCCCCAGTCTCAGAGAGAACTAGACACCTGAATGATTACTGCCTCCGAGGCAACAGCACAGAGTGATCTGCGCTCTCCCCGGCAGGGAGACTTGCAGAAAACAAAAAAAAGCGCAGGAGGAAGGGAAAAAGGTTCCGGGAGAGGCAGAAGTTAAAATTGTCCAGCGTCACTTCGACCATAACAGAGTGCGTGCGGGGCCCAGTGGGGGGACCACGCGTACTCTGCAAAAAAGCGGATTTAACGCTGAACGTCGTACTGTGTGCCGGGTTAGACGTTCAGCTCGCGTTCAGCCAGACGGCTTGAAGGCTGTTTTCAGTCATTGTACGCAAGTTAACCTGCGGTCTAGTTATGAAGTTAACCTGCGGTCTAGCTGTACGGCACTGGAAGAGTTCAACTTTCTTTTAAGGTTTTGCTTATGTTTGTTCTTCTTAGCTGTACTTCTTTCTGAACATTCAGCCAGTCAACACCTGTGAAATATGGGGGGGGGGGGACAAATTCAAATGAGTGCGATGTGGACGACAAAATGGGGTTCTGGTCTAAGACGTGCAGTTTTGATAGCTCATCGCTTAAGCAGTGCGTCAGTGCCTCTCAGGTGCCTATGCTGCAGGTTGACCGTGAAAGAACTTCCACGTTCTTCCACGGTGCTTTTCTGGACCGGTCCTTGGCTTTCCTCAGTCCCTCTTTAAGAAGGCTGTGGCGGCGTGGCTCACAGGCTGGGCGTCTGCTGACGTTAGCCGTCCCCGAGGAGGGGCGCCGAAATCCGTTTCCCGCCTGACGGAAGCCGGCGAGAGAGGCGCCGTAGCGGACGTGGCGCGAACGGCCGGGAAGCGGCCGGAACCGCGTTTTCGCCGGTCGTCGTTTTCGACCGTTCCGTCGGTCGTCGCCGACGCGCTCGGCGACCGGTGGAGCGCTCCCTCCGTCTTTTTGGTAAATGGTAAATGGACTGCATTTATATAGCGCTTTTATCCAAAGAGCTTTACAATTGATGCCTCTCATTCGCCAGAGCAGTTAGGGGTTAGGAGTTAGGTGTCTTGCTCATTACATTACATTACAGGCATTTGGCAGACGCTCTTATCCAGAGCGACGTACAACAAAGAAGTGTTCTTGCTCAAGAACACTTCGACACGCCCAGGGCGGGGTTTGAACCAGCAGTCCTCCGGCTGCCAGACAATCGGTCTTACCTCCTGAGCTATGTCGCCCCACATTTTCTCCAAGCAAGGCGATCGTCTCGTCTCATCATCCCATCTTCTCTTCTTCCCTCCCTGGGGTGGATCCTGCAGCCTGAATTACGCCTGAATTACGGAGCGCTAACCGCTAAAGCGCTAATCCAGCGTCAGCATCGGGGGCCAGGAGTGCAGGAGTCTCGGGGTCACGAGGGCGCGTCCGTTTCCTCCCTGTCGCTCTCTTCTGCGTCACGCCGGGGGCTACCGTCGTAGCAACCTAGGGGGGCAGAGCCTGTCCAAAAACAAAAAAAAACAAGATCTAGAAACGAAGGATCTTTTCTCTCCTGCTGTTAATGCAATTTAAGTCCGTATAAACCAGGTTACAAGAAAATACAGTGGGGGGGAAAAAAAGCAAAGGGACTTGTGGGTGATTTGATTCCGGGCGTCAGGCTCAATGACATCGTCAGCCTAATGAGTTTCTCCGTGAGGTCAGACCCCGTACGCGAAGGAGTCCTCGCCGAAGACCCAGAATGCATCTGCGAAGCCCGAGGGACGCTCAGAACGCTTGTCCCAGGCCCCCCCGGGGGGGCCACACGGGGTCCCTTTCAAGCCTTCGGAACTAGGGCAGACCGCCAGGGGAATAGCAGACAGGAAGCAGGCAGACACACCCCCAAATCACACTCGCAAATCACTCCACAGACTTGGGCCTGCTCCATGTGCTCTTTAAATGGTGCAATGACAGAGCCTCTCTAACAGAGAGAGAGAGGAAATCTGCCCACAATTTGAGATGCACTCAGAGACAGAGAAGCTGCCATTCCTTTTGGGAGAAAGAAGGGAATGTGTAGATTTGGCAGCCACTTGCCACAAACTGAGGGACAGGGAGTAACACTGACACCAGAAAAGTAAAATTTTTATAGTTCATTGACATTTTGTATGGGTTATGTTCTAGATGTAGAATTTTATTTCTGTGGATTGTCTGGATTTTATATTTTTTCTGTTTATTGTAGTTAAATTGTTATTGCCTGTCTGTTATATTTGTCATGTGAGTGAATGCTTTGGCAATGTAAGTGTACCCTTACCATGCCAATAAAGCTTATTGAATTGAATTGAATTGAATTGAGAGAAAGAGAGAGAGAGTCGCTCTAACAGAGAGAGAGAGAGAGAGAGAGAGAGCCGCTCTGATAGAGACAGAGAGAGAGAGAGAGAGAGAGAGCCGCTCTGATAGAGACAGAGAGAGAGAGAGAGAGAGAGAGAGCCGCCCTGCGCGTACTTCCCAAAACGAGTTCACGCGCCGCAAAATGTCCACCCCAGGGGCGTCGAACTCGTGTCCCAGAGGGCCGCTGCACTTTTGGGTTATTATTTGCGGTTTCCTTTCAGTCAGCATTCAACATAAGGCAGACACTGACGGACAGGCCCCGGCCTACTCTGTGCTGGGCAGCTGCAGCCCTTCAAGGACCGCGGTCTCTTTCTCTGGCGACAGCGGCGATATTTCACCAGCCTGTGAGGGTGCCGGTCCATTTATATCCCAACCTAGTTCAACAAGGAAAAAAAAAAAAAAAACCGAGAACTGTTAGTCGCTGTCAGAATGATTTACAAAAAAACAACCCCTAGTGTTGCCGAGTAGTCATCTGCACACCCCTCAAAGCACGTTTCAACATGGTGTTCAGTTTTTGCTTATTGTAAACAGTGTATCGTAAATGTTTCTGGGCACGACCAGAGTTTAGCACTGGGAACGAATCCCCCGGTAGCTCCTTTGTGTTCCGCATATAAACAGTGATTGAAAAGACCATAGAATGAGTGCAAAAATACCATAGAATACAGGGCGTGCAGCCATGTGGTCTGCTAAGGGACATTCAGGCTCTCAGCACTGGCAGTGTCGCTGCAGCTAGCGTAGCTAATGCGTTCTGTGTATAAAGCAACTGCATGGGAAGCGGAAGGCTGACGGTGTGACCACAGACGTTATTACAGACTCCAGCTCATACATTCCTATCTCCCTCCCTCTTTTCTCAACTGCAGGAGGCAGGGCCGGCACTAGGATTTTGGTGGCCCTAAACAATTCTGTGGGATGCATTCTAGCGGGGGTGGGGGGGTTCTCTTGGTAAAATCCTTCTTACATTACATTGTTGTGAAATGTTCTGTTGCCATTACATTTCAAATTTATACCGCTAGTTCCGTGACAGGGGATGAATAACGCAGTTACGAAAATAACGTTATTTACCTCAGATAAACATTGGATCGTGTGGCCCCCCCCTTGCGGTTGTGGCCCTAAACATAGCGTTTATGCCACGGGCCGGCCCTGACAGGAGGTTCTCATTCATAAAAGTGGTTCCCAGTGTTTCCTATACATGCTGAAACTCAATTGTACTTGCTTACGACGCTAAAAACTTTTCTTTCGCCATCAGTGAAAAGGAAGTAGATTCAAAAGCTAGGAATGCGGAGCTGAGTTTTTTGACTGGTGCTGTAGGATAGTACAGCGGTTAGGCAACTGGGCTTGTAACTCAGAAGTCACGGGTGCGATTCCCCGACGGGGCACTGCCAGTCGTACCCTTGAGCGAAGAGACTTCGCCCGAAAAGGATCCAGGAAGTATCCAGCCGTATAAATGGATTATATGCAAAACGCAAGCTGTTTTAAGCCGTAATGCTATTGGGGGCGCGAACATCGACGCACCTGTGCAGAGGGTCGATGCCTGCCTGCCACTTGGCCGTCCTTGAGTCTGCACCACAGGACAGCGACAGAAACAAATGTGTGTGTTATTCCACACCCCCCCCCCCCCCGTTTCCCAGGGGGCCCTGTGGATACCTGTATCAATGGCGCTCAATGACAGGTGATAAATTACAGGGCAGCCCTCTCTTTGGCCCTGTACAGCCTCAGATGTCTCTTTAATAGAGGTGGAACTGAAAACGATTACTACAAATCGGTGGGTTTTTTTTTTGGTGGGGGGGGGGGGGTGAATAATTATAGAGGGAAGTTTAAGATTCTACCTGTGGGAATCACACCTCCAACTTCTGAGTTACAAGCCCAGTTGCCTAGCTACTGTACTCTCCTGCAGCCCCAGTCCAAATGCTCAGCTCCGTGTTGCTAACTTTTCTGACAGCTCTACCTCCTTCCCATTTATGGCGAAAGAAAAATGTAAAATATTTAGTCGAAACCAAGTGCAATAGGGTTTCAGGATGTTCAGGAAGCACTGGAAATTCCTTTTTATTAATGAGAACTTCCCGTACAACTGACTTGCTTGATTTGGGCCAAGTTCAATTGTCGGACGATTCAAAGATGCCATTTTGCGCAATGCTTTATAGAGAGAGAAAAATGCTACTTGTGAGCACGATGGGGTTTATGGGTAATGTAGGGGTACCATTTTAACCTTTCTAACTGGAATGAGGTGATCCTGGGAGATAACTGTAACGATAATTTGGAGAATCAGGCCAACATCATTAGCCTCTACCAAATGCTCACTTGATCCAAACTCTGCCTATCTTTAGTACAAGAGGTGACCACCAACATGCTGCCGTTACTGAACGTGGGAGCAGTAATACTATGGTTATATGCGTTTCGCTGCTACTTCCTGTATTTGAGGATGTAGGTATACTGCCCTACAAGCCTAACTGCAGTAACTACGCAAAGGGTAAAACTGAGAAAAGTGGCTTTAAAGTGTTTTAACTGGCCAGCCGTCATGGTTTTTGGGCATAAAAATTACCTCATGAATACATGTACAATTAGTGCAATATCACTAATATACCTATAACCCATTTGGCTGGCCAGTTAAAACCCTTTAAAGCCATTTTTCTGTTTTACCCTTTACGTAGTTACTGCAGTTAGGCTTTGTAGGGCAGTATAAACACTTTGATTCTTCAAGTTCTTTGGGCCCTTTCATGTGGAAATACCATTTGACCTTTTTCCACTTCCTTCATTTCGGAGAAACCGATACCATCTCGGGCGAGGAGGGAAACTCCGGAGATTTCTTTATCGCGAAAGCCGAGGAAGTTCAGAGTGCGGCGTTTCGTCTTTGCCGATTCGGTTTTCTCCCGTCTTCTCATTTGGAGATTTGCTTTCCGTTGTTTCGCTGGATTTGTTGGCTTGCTTTTTCGATCTGCCAAGCGTGTGAACAAAGAAGTAGTTAAACTGCTTCTCCCTCTCCTTCTGTCTTCTCACTCCCTCTGCTCTCCACACACACACACACATACTTACCCACAGTTGCATCTGTCTTTCTAGATAGTTTCGCTGAAAGTTTTCTAGATATTCGCTGCAACTCAGCTTGATAAAACACACCTTGCATGTTCATCTTTGTGCTGTTTCAAAACACCAAAGATTTTACACTCTAAATTCAACAGTAACATCACTTTCCAAATATAATCCCGCAGTTTCTCGGACACCTGCAGAGCTTCATTTCATCAAACGTCTTCATTTTGCTTCTATCGAAGGACGCCAAGCTGTGTATCCTATATCCTCTCCTGGTATGAAACTTGTGTGGTGGTAATGTGAGGTCGGTAGAATGCAACCTTTCGTAGTGTAAATATTGCAACTTGCTTTATTAAACCACATACCAGCTTCGAAGTTCATAGTTGAGGTATTGATGGGTGAATTTCTATGGCATAAATTAGCGAAGATGGATCCACAAGGTCCGTTTCATCAGGGTGAGCTGCAGAGAATATCTAGTGTGTAGCACACTAGTGTAGTACGGAGTGTAGCACAGTGGGTAAGGAACTGGGCTTGTAACCGAAAGGTCGCAGGTTCGATTCCCGGGTAGGACACTGGCGTTGTACCCTTGAGCAAGGTACTTAACTGAAATTGCTTCAGTATATATCCAGCTGTATGAATGGATACAATGTAAAAATGCTATGTAAAAGTTGTGTAAGTCGCTCTGGATAAGAGCGTCTGCTAAATGCCTGTAATCTAGGAAACTCATCACATTTCAGCAAAACTATCTGGCTGGACGGATACTACTCCAGGTAAGTGTAAACATGGATTTCATTTTTTGGTGAACTGCCCCTTTAAGACACGCTGCCAGTCTATAAGAGAGGAGGGAGCTAATAGCACAGACATGTTGGTGAAATATGGGGGTTAATGGAACATAGGTATAAATTACAGCCACATCCAATCCAGAAATATAACAGGGTGGAGTCGCCGTGGGAGATAAAGATAGAGCTCACTGATTGGACACAGCAGAAGACCAGGCCAAAACAGACTTGGAGCCAGTAAAATGGAAATACTGGTGAATAATTACGATTATGTGAGAAAGGTAGACGATATACAATCTCTTGTTGTGAGTACATCTGAAGCTAAACAAGTCAGATGACAAACATGGACTGTGGACTGGGATCTTATCCAGCTAGGTACTGTAAGCATTTTAACAAAAGAATTTTGGAACATCTTTGTTATTTACAATATCAGAAATACCTCCATTTTAAAAACAGCCCGAAGCTGTTATTATTGTACCTCTTTGAATCACATTTAGAAGTCCCATGGCTGGCTGTAATGTTTGCGTTTTTCAAAACTGACTTTTATGCAAGGCCGAGGAACTGAATGAAGAAATTGAAACTGTGTCCAAAGCACATTCAGAAAAACTATGAGAGGGTGTTTTCAAAGCGATAAGCAGTTGCTCGTTAAATTCCATGCCCGTGTTTTTACAAATGAACACATTTCCATACACAGTGAAGCAGCGCTGCTTCATTTATTTTAATGAATTCCCTTGGCCCCCCCCCCACCCCCCCACCCCCCACCCCTTCTCCCGCTTTGGAACGCCTAATCGCATTCGTAATCAGCTTTCCTCGTTGCAGCCGCCGCGATCCATTTTTGGAGAACGCAGACGAGCGCGCGCTCCAAAGCACGTGATGTCAGCTGACGCTCGTCATCTCGCGGAAGCTGGCGAGCGGGGCCTGCGCAGGCGTGAGCTGGAGGAATGCGTTTCACGTGCAGGTCAGCGTGCAGATCGCAGGCGTTAATGAGTGTTCAGTGGCTGTTATCCTGCCAGACGGAAACGCTCCCATTCTGAAAAAACGCTATCGCCAATAACAGTTTCCAGACTGTGAGGCCCATCCATGCACTAGAACAGTTCCTTAACAGATACCAGACTGTGGGGCCCATTCATGCACTAGAACATTGCCTTAACAGATACCAGACTGTGGGGCCCATCCATGCACTAGAACAGTGTCTTAACAGATACCAGACCATAGAGCCCATCCATGCACTAGAACAGTGCCTTAACAGATACCAGACTGTGGGGCCCATCCATGCACTAGAACAGTGCCTTAACAGATACCAGACTGTGGGGCCCATCCATGCACTAGAACAGTGCCTTAACAGATACCAGACTGTGGGACCCATCCATGCACTAGAACAGAGCCTTAACAGATACCAGACTGTGGGGCCCATCCATGCACTAGAACAGTGCCTTAACAGATACCAGACTGTGGGGCCCATCCATGCACTAGAACAGTGTCTTAACAGATACCAGACCATGGGGCCCATCCATGCACTAGAACAGTGCCTTAACAGATACCAGACTGTGGGCCCATCCATGCACTAGAACAGTGCCTTAACAGATACCAGACGGTGGGGCCCATCCATGCACTAGAACAGTGCCTCAACAGATACCAGACTGTGGGACCCATCCATGCACTAGAACAGAGCCTTAACAGATACCAGACTGTGGGGCCCATCCATGCACTAGAACAGAGCCTTAACAGATACCAGACTGTGGGGCCCATCCATGCACTAGAACAGAGCCTTAACAGATACCAGACTGTGGGGCCCATCCATGCACTAGAACAGTGCCTTAACAGATACCAGACGGTGGGGCCCATCCATGCACTAGAACAGTGCCTTAACAGATCCCAGACTGTGGGGCCCATCCATGCACTAGAGCAGTGCCTTAACAGATATCAGACTGTGAGGCCCATCCGTGCACTAGAGCAGTGCCTTAACAGATCCCAGATTGTGGGGCCCATCCATGCACTAGAGCAGTGCCTTAACAGATACCAGACTGTGGGGCCCATCCATGCACTAGAGCAGTGCCTTAACAGATCCCAGATTGTGGGGCCCATCCATGCACTAGAGCAGTGCCTTAACAGATACCAGACTGTGGGGCCCATCCATGCACTAGAGCAGTGCCTTAACAGATACCAGACTGTGGGGCCCATCCATGCACTACAACAGTGCCTTAACAGATACCAGACTGTGGGGCCCATCCATGCACTAGAGCAGTGCCTTAACAGATACCAAACTGTGGGGCCCATCCATGCACTAAGCAGTGCCTTAACAGATACCAGACTGTGGGGTCCATCCATGCACTACAACAGTGCCTTAACAGATACCAGTCTGGGGGGCCCATCCATGCACTAGAGCAGTGCCTTAACAGATACCAGACTGTGGGGCCCATCCATGCACTAGAACAGTGCCTTAACAGATACCAGACTGTGGGGCCCATCCATGCACTAGAGCAGTGCCTTAACAGATACCAGACTGTGGGGCCCATCCATGCACTAGAGAAGTGCCTTAACAGATCCCAGACTGTGGGGCCCATCCACGCACTAGAGCAGTGCCTTAACAGATACCAGTCTGGGGGGCCCATTCGTGTACATATTAACCATCTGTCCAGCATGACTGTGTCTTTCTTTGGGTGCTTGTGTTGTAATGTGTGTGTGTGTGTGTGTGTGTGTGTTGTAAAGGGCAGTTCCCTGTTGTAAAGGGAAGTCCATTTCTCTCTAGCAGACCGAAAGAAGAATTCCTAATCAATGGATGGAAATGATTCACCGCCCAGCATGGCGGCCCGTGGAGAGAGAGACCTCCGCTCGCGAAAGCGGCGTCTATTTTTCGCTCAAGGAGACGCTCTTCGCAGCTGCTCCCCCGGACCTTGGGAAAACAATTATCGACGTTTCCTCGAACGCCCGGAGCTTCAAAGCCTCCTCGCCGTCGACAACAGCGCGCCTGTTTTTCTTTAGTCCCGTCATCCCTCCCCCCCCCGCCACCCTCTTCTGGCCAGACAGCGACGGTTTAATGAAAGACCAAGGCGGCGAAACGGGGTAATGGAGCGATCGATACAGCCGTCCCGTCCTGCGTAACACATCTTAGGTCGCCAGCGCCGCCTCCTCACCCGCCTGAGGTCAAACCCACCGTAAACAGCGACCGAAATATAAAGGGACTCTGCCTAATGCGTCGGAAAGGGATGCATCCCCCGCCCTACTCTTTATTTCTCTAAATGGAGGGGGGGTGGGGGGGTGGAGAGATGGCGCCTATTAAAAGGTGCTTTACGAAGTGGAGGAGCCCTAGAGGGTGGGGCGGGGTGGGGTGCGGCAGGAGGAGGTGCGGGCCAGATAATTACCCACGATGCACTGCCTCCGTTCAGCGCCCGGTCCCGCCCACTTCTCCAGGGCCCCCACTATAATTTCGTCGGGCGGGTACCGGCGACCGTGATTTCACCGCCGAGCTGATGTAAGCGCTGGCGAGTGAGACGGACGCGGGCCGTCCTACACTGAAGACGGTGATTGGATTACCGGGCTGCGAGGGCCCACCCATGAAATTTCCACTGCACTTTTGGGGGTGGAGGGGCGGGGCAGACTGTATGGGTGATTTGCAGCAGGGTGTTTTTTTTGAGACGCCGCCCCTCCCCCCCCCCCACTTCTTGCCGCGCTACTGCCTCGTCTTCTGTTTGACACGTGACTCCTCGTCATGTGACTGTTTACCATTTGTCTGTTTATGGTTTGACTGTACCAGAATGCTGCATCCATGAGTCACAGTCAGAATGTCACTGTACCAGAATGCTACATCCATGAGTCACAGTCAGAATGTCACTGTACCAGAATGCTACATCCTTGAGTCACAGTCAGAATGTCACTGTACCAGAATGCTACATCCATGAGTCACAGTCAGAATGTCACTGTACCAGAACACTACCTCTGTGAGTCACAGTCAGAATGTCACTGTACTAGAACACTACATCTCTGAGTCACAGTCAGAAGGTCACTGTACCAGAATACTACATCCATGAGTCACAGTCAGAAGGTCACTGTACCAGAACACTACCTCTGTGAGTCACAGCCAGAATGTCACTGTACCAGAACACTACCTCTGTGAGTCACAGTCAGAATGTCACTGTACAGAACACTACCTCTTGGTCCAGCAGAATGTCACTGTACCGGAACACTACCTCTGTGAGTCACAGCCAGAATGTCACTGTACCAGAACACTACCTCTGTGAGTCACAGCCAGAATGTCACTGTACCGGAACACTACCTCTGTGAGTCACAGTCAGAATGTCACTGTACCAGAACACTACCTCTGTGAGTCACAGCCAGAATGTCACTGTACCAGAACACTACCTCTGTGAGTCACAGCCAGAATGTCACTGTACCAGAACACTACCTCTGTGAGTCACAGTCAGAATGTCACTGTACCGGAACACTTCCTCGGTGAGTCACAGTCAGAATGTCAATGTACCGGAACACTTCCTCGGTGAGTCAGAGTCAGAATGTCACTGTACCGGAACACTACCTCTGTGAGTCACACCCAGAATGTCACTGCACAAGAAGACTGTCTCTGTGAATCCTGGATGTAGGTCTGTATCTCTGTGAGTCAGGTCAAGGTGGGGGTCTGCAGGGCTGCTGTTGTACCAATGCTGACAGTTGCTGTAGCTCAGCTCATTTGTCTCATCGAATCGTTACCGATTTCGGATACGGACCGAAGCGAGCGCTCTCCAGGAAAGGGTCTGCCGTCTCACCCCCCCCCCCCCCGGAATACGGCGCGTTTGTCATAATTAGCCGCCAGACGCGGCTTTTCGTCGATGTGCAGACCCGATGCCGCTCGCGGGCAAGGCGACGGGGTCTCTTCTGTCAGCCACAAACGACCTTTCCTCAAAGGAGCCAGCAAGTGGGCAAAGCAGGACTCATTGATTTCTTTGAGCTGTATTTTCATGAACGGTTTCATCAATACGAAGCGCGCATGAAAATACAGAAACTGTAGAGTCGGGATACCTGAGGCTATGCCCAGGCCTTCACTGATCTTCATCGATGTCGCGTATGAAAGTACCAGAGGAATGTCAAATTAACTGAATACGTAATTTAAAAAAAAAACTTTTTTGTAAATGCTGTAAATTTCAATACCGGTCTACTTCCTGGCTTGTGATATTTTCTCGGGCGTTCTGTGTGATTTCTCTTTTCACTGCATCCTCCCCTCAGGAAAAAAGAAAGAAAAAGAAAGAAATACTCATATTTTCACAAAAATGGTTTGCGTTTTCTCTGATTTTTGGCAAGTCAAGATTTTCCAGAATTTTCTGTTATTTAATGTATCTTTTAGTTAAACAGCTAACTAGAATTGCATCAAACAGCTAACTGAAGTGCCTCAAACTATAAGAATGGTATAAATAAAAACAAAGATGACCATCCCTGGTTTGCAGACAGATACCCTTTGCACACCTCTTGCACTCAAACAAAAATCCATCTCAATATTTTGTCTGCATTTCCATGCCTTGTGTTAGCTGAGATTTATTGGAAATGTTTCTTCTATGTAAATGATGGAGATTTAGTAAGAAAGCAAGTTGGAAGTTTAGCTAATTAGCTCACAATGACAATTACAGTACGTAGATGGGTACTGTAATGGTTAATACCATAAGCGTACTGTGAAGTGTATTAAATGCATTGGCCAAGAGGCAGGAATACACCCTGGACAAATCATCAATCCATCACAGGGCACACACGCCATTCACTCACACCTACGGGAAAATTTAGAGTTTCTCGGGTGTCCTTGGACCAGAGTACCCACACAAACACAAGGAGAACTCCACACAGAAACCACACAAGGGATTCAAACCTGGCACCTGCTTCCCATGAGGTGACAGTGCTATCCACTGTTCCGCTGTGTTGCCCCTACACCAATGTAATTGCTGCACATCAAGCAAAACAAAAAACCAACACAAGTCTTCTCCTGCATAATAAATATATCACTGTAACTACACATTATATGAGTTGCTGTGATTACAAAGTTTGTCCTTCATAATTCAGAACTACTTTAATTACAGTTACTAATTAGACTACTGAGTCAAAAATGGCAACAGACTACATGCCTGATTTTGACAATGTGAGATTTTTTTGTATACTTTTCTTGATTGTTGTTAAATGTTATACTCACTAATTCACCTAATTTACACATGACATGACACGCGGTAACATACACAAATACCGCACACATGTGCACACACACCAAGTCTATATGTTTATTCTATGTTTGTAGTATTGCTTTGGCAATATATATGTAAATACATCATGCCAATAAAGCTCATTTGAATTTGAAGATGATCTCAAGTAGTGCAAATTTGTGCCTTATTGTATTAGGATGCGCTGGTCTTCATGCGAAATTGTGATCTTTTTTCCAACAATTGCAATTCAATTAATTTTTTAAAATCATAATTGAAAGACTTGTAGGCTACAATGCGAAACAGATTCTGAAAGTAGGCCATAATCAATTGGCATGATGGCAAAAACTATTGAAAACAAGATAAATGTTGAAAATAAGTCAAGTTTTAAAGACTGCAAATTTTGCATAGCCTTTTGTGGCATTAAAATTTACAGCAAAAACATACATATTTGCTGTAAATTTTACCCTCTGTCAAATTTAGACCATAGTGCTATGCAGATCTACAGCTATATACTGTATACAGGTTGGACAGTAAGTATTTGTTCATTGTACAGTAATATTGCCGTGAACTACGGTAATAATTTAAAGTGTATGTTGCATTTGCTACCGAGCACCTAAAATTCATGATAGACTGGGAGCTAGCGTAACTTAGCTTCGGTGTCAGTGGCCAATACGATATGCCATAATAGGACTAATGAGCAGGTTTAACGATTGGGGTCGCAAACGGGGATGAGAAAAAAATGTGTACCGTTGCTGCCGTGCCTTGTTCCAGTTTATCGTCTCGCAGAACAGTAGAGAGGGGGGTTTTAATCGGGGCGAGAGCCGACCCCGTTCTCTCACGCGCAGCCGGCCGCGTCTGATTGGGCGAAGTGCAGCGGGACGCGACGTCGGCCTCTCCCCCACTCACTTCGGGATCAGTCCCCGAGGCGAGTCCGACTCCCAGCCGCCTGAAAGGGGAACGGCAACGATGCAGCGCTAACGCGCGCGCTTTCCGGGGCATCGGACGCCGGGGCGCGTCCAATGGGGAGGCTGGGAATTTGATTGGCCACCCCAGGTGCTGGCCCCAATTTTTTTTTTTTTTTTTACCTAAAATAGGATATTACCATTGGCTAAGATAACTTTTGGCAATAGTGTGCCCCCCCCCCCACCCTACCTACTGAGTCTGTGACCCCCCCTGGCCACCCCATGAAGAAAATCCTGGTACCCCGTCTACACCCCCCCCCCCCTTTTGTTATGATGCAGCGAATGTTGCTTCCTATTCTTCGATGCAATGAGGTCTCATCAGTGTACTGTTATAATGATAAGCTTGATGATGATAAGATGATGAGATAAGATCTTTTAGCGTGTTTATAAACTGGCGTCGTAACCTCAGTATTACTCAGTGTGTTTATAACTGGCTTTATAACCTCAGTATTACTCAGTGTGTTTATAAACTGGCTTCATAACCTCAGTATTACTCAGTGTGTTTATAAACTGGCTTCATAACCTCAGTATTACTCAGTGTGTTTATAACTGGCTTTATAACCTCAGTATTACTCAGTGTGTTTATAAACTGGCTTCATAACCTCAGTATTACTCAGTGTGTTTATAAACTGGCGTCGTAACCTCAGTATTACTCAGTGTGTTTATAAACTGGCTTCATAACCTCAGTATTACTCAGTGTGTTTATAAACTGGCTTCATAACCTCAGTATTACTCAGTGTGTTTATAAACTGGCTTCATAACCTCAGTATTACTCAGTGTGTTTATAAACTGGCTTCATAACCTCAGTATTACTCAGTGTGTTTATAAACTGGCTTCATAACCTCAGTATTACTCAGTGTGCCTATAAACTGGCTTCATAACCTCAGTATTACTCAGTGTGTTTATAAACTGGCTTCATAACCTCAGTATTACTCAGTGTGTTTATAAACTGGCTTCATAACCTCAGTATTACTCAGTGTGTTTATAAACTGGCTTCATAACCTCAGTATTACTCAGTGTGCCTATAAACTGGCTTCATACCCTCAGTATTACTCAGTGTGTTTATAAACTGGCTTCATAACCTCAGTATTACTCAGTGTGTTTATAAACTGGCTTCATAACTTCAGTATCACTCAGTGTGTTTATAAACCGGCTTCATAACCTCAGTATTACTCAGTGTGTTTATAAACTGGCTTCATAACCTCAGTATTACTCAGTGTGTTTATAAACTGGCTTCATAACCTCAGTATTACTCAGTGTGCCTATAAACTGGCATCATAACCTCAGTATTACTCAGTGTGTTTATAAACTGGCTTCATAAGCTCAGTATTACTCAGTGTGTTTATAAACTGGCATCATAACCTCAGTATTACTCAGTGTGTTTATAAACTGGCTTCATAACCTCAGTATTACTCAGTGTGTTTATAAACTGGCTTCATAACCTCAGTATTACTCAGTGTGTTTATAAACTGGCTTCATAACCTCAGTATTACTCAGCGTGTTTATAAACAGGCTTCATAACCTCAGTATCGCTCAGCAGGGAAGTGATTTATTGCCTAGCTGTGGACAAAATGCAGTCATTATTCTTTTATTACTGCCTGACTGGGAGGAACTGGGATTGTAAACATCATGTGCGAATAATGCAGGCTATTATTCGGTTTCTACATTCTCCATTTTAAGAGCAAACGAAAAGCTTGCCCAGCTCCACGTTCCTCTGGATATCGATGGCATGACTTTCATGGGTGTGGTGCTATTTAACGGCCGTGGCATTTCTTCTCGGGCCGTGGCATTTGTCAGTGGGCATGGTGAGCCCTGTAGGGACGGCCTTAGCTTTACATTATTTACACTGGCTGGCGAAGCAGAGACGGAACGAGAGGCCGGAACTTTAATCACTTCTGCTCTGGAAGTGTGATAGCTGAACAGGCTAACGGGGCTAGCCTCACAGCGGGCGGCACATCCAAACGCAACAGAGGACCGGCACGATTAAAAGAGGGAGATCAGTGGAATGAGAGCACCCACATCAGGCCAATTATTAATGAAATATTAATGCAATAAATCACATTTAACTGGTTAGAACTATATATACCCTCACATGATAACATATGCATTCTCACACACACACACACACACACATGCCCACACATACACACACACACACACACATAAACATACACACACATTCACACACACATTCACACACACACGCACACACATACCCAAACAAACACACACATACCCACACAAACACACAAACACACACACACACACGCCCACACATACACACACACACACACATATACACACACACACTCACACACACATTCACACACACACACGCACACACATACCCAAACAAACACACACATACCCACACAAACACACAAACACACACACTAACACACAGAGACTAACTGTGCTGCGTGTGGGCTGTTTTGCGGTTAGCCCTACTGAAGCGCGACAGACAGACGGGCTTTAGGGAGGCTTTCTGCAGCGGCGGTGGGACCCTCCAGAGGCAGCAAGGAGGGTCCCCAGGGAGGGTGTCCCCGTGTCAGGAGTTCCCAGGACGAGGGAGGTGTCCCCGTGTGACAGAGGGAGGTGTCCCGCTGTACAGAGGGAGGTGTCCCCGTGTGACAGAGGGAGGTGTCCCATGTGTACAGAGGGAGGTGTCCCCGTGTGACAGAGGGAGGTGTCCCCATGTGACAGAGGGAGGTGTCCCCTTGTGACAGAGGGAGGTGTCCCCGTGTGACAGAGGGAGGTGTCCCCGTGTGACAGAGGGAGGTGTCCCCATGTGACAGAGGGAGGTGTCCCCGTGTGACAGAGGGAGGTGTCCCTGCTGTACAGAGGGAGGTGTCCCCGTGTGACAGAGGGAGGTGTCCCCATGTGACAGAGGGAGGTGTCCCCTTGTGACAGAGGGAGGTGTCCCCGTGTGACAGAGGGAGGTGTCCCCATGTGACAGAGGGAGGTGTCCCCTGTACAGAGGGAGGTGTCCCCATGTGACAGAGGGAGGTGTCCCTTGTGACAGAGGGAGGTGTCCCCGTGTGACAGAGGGAGGTGTCCCCTTGTGACAGAGGGAGGTGTCCCCGTGTGACAGAGGGAGGTGTCCCCATGTGACAGAGGGAGGTGTCCCCATGTGACAGAGGGAGGTGTCCCCGTGTGACAGAGGGAGGTGTCCCCATGTGACAGAGGGAGGTGTCCCCGTGTGACAGAGGGAGGTGTCCCCGTGTGACAGAGGGAGGTGTCCCCGTGTGACAGAGGGAGGTGTCCCCGTGTGACAGAGGGAGGTGTCCCTGCTGTACAGCAGGAGGGCCCCAGCAGAGGCTCCTCGGTGACCTTTTCCCGGTAATCGCTGAAAACCCTCCAGCCGAGAAGCACCTGGGGCCCAGGAGAATTTGCCGGAAGGACGGCGGCCTGCTCCGTCAGGCCCTCTCCTCCCACAGCTGGAGGCAATTAAGAGGCGTGACGGGACTTAGGTGCCCGAGATAAATGCCTGAAAAATTAAGACCAGGCCTCGTCCTCCTAACAGGCGCTGTTATATATATATATATATATTTTTTTTTTTTTTATTGTTTATTTTTACAGGGACAGTGCACAATTAAAAGGTAATTGCACCAGAGTTAGCTAGCAGCTAATTTACATCTGTTGTCCCTGGGCAGGTATACAAATGACAACCAAAATCAACACTGACAGAGTACATTTTACTCAGAGTACATTTGATCCCATATAAGCTCCGTTGGAGTTGAAGTAACACTTAGCATTTCATTGTTCGGGGTGAAGGGGTGAGAATGTTTCCTGAGGTCCCCAAAAACATTGTGCTGTAATGGTGGAAGGATGGGGTGGCCTGGTGCGGAGGGCCTTCCACGTGAGATCATTTCCTGGGGCCTTGAGATCCCTGGCGACACCCCTCTGATTGTACTGTTCACCGTGACAGAGAACAGAAGCATCTTGTCCTCCCCGAGCCCATCTTCATCCAAAGCGAAAGGTAAAGCGGTGAAACGGAAGCCAGACGCCTCACCGGTGGAGGTGTCAGGGCTCTGGGCCAGGAACGCTGCTCAAAACATTTTGCATGGCGTGGAAAAAAAAAAAAAAAAAAGAAAGCGCTATTTTCAGAGAGGTGATAATTGAACAGCCGCTCTCGACGCGCGAAACAGACGCTTCCTCGTTCCCGCGAAGCCCGCGAAACGCGTCCGCCGACCCGGAAGGCTTTCCGGAACGAACGGGAGGAAACCCCCCGTCTCACGGCTCGGAGTCCTCTTTGCGCCCCGGACCGAGGCCGGTGTCCTGCCGACATGCTCAATGCATTACATTACAGGCATTTAGCAGACGCTCTTATCCAGAGCGACTTACACAACTTTTTTACATTGTATCCATTTATACAGCTGGGTATGTACTGAAGCAATGCAGGTTAAGTACCTTGCTCAAGGGTACAACGGCAGTGTCCTTACCCGGGAATCGAACCTGCGACCTTTCGGTTACGAGCCCAGTTCCTTACCCACTGTGCTACACTCAGTCCAATGCTTGTGTGTTGATCTTCTCGTTGGAGCGCAGAGAGTCTTTGGTCGCGCTCGTTTACGTTTTTGCTTGTTTTCAGGATAACGTGGACCTGGGAGATCTGATGTTCTCGCTCTGCTACCTTCCCACGGCCGGGCGGCTCACCATCACTATGATCAAGGCGCGGAATTTGAAAGCTATGGATATCACGGGCGCGTCAGGTAAGACTTTGCGTCTCCTCTCAACATCGCTAGTCACCTTTTTACATGGATGAACACTCTGACACTTAGCTGAATATCCAAGTATTTGGACTGCAGCATCATGTAATCACCATATTCCTATAACCAGTATAACCACATAAACCAGTATCTCAGTGTTGAGTAATCAGTTTACGATGTGAGATATTCCTCTAATTAATATATTGAAACAAGATACACCTTATTCAGGCTGAATCTCCAACCGAGAAATATATCACATCTGTACGTTTGGTTTCGCAGAGGAATCCTGGGCCATCGTTCAATGGCTAGTTTGTTGTCGCGGCTTCATCCAAAAATCCCTTCTGGATTTGTGCGAGACTTCGTTTTCCTGACTCGGTCAAGAAAGATGTGTGCAAAATGCGATTTCTCGAAGTGAGAAAGCACCGTGGAGTTAATGTGTTTAAAATGAGCTCCTGAGATCATACAGGTGCTGCTGAAGGCCATGGCAGATCACACTTTGCAAAAGGGCAAAAAATAAAACAAGGTAGTGCAAAAAAATGAGTAACCCTTTCCAAAATGATGCCTTTACATTAGAAACATTTAGCAGACATATATACAGTTGAGGTCGAAAGTTTCCATACACCTGCAAAGCAAATTTATTTCATGGCAGTTTTGAGGTTCCAATTATTTCTACAAGTCTTATTTTTCTTTGATGGAATGATTGGATCTTATACTTGTTTGTCACAAAAAAACATTCATGAAATTTGGTTTTGTAATATATTTATTGTGAGTTCTCTGAAAACAAAAATATACAAACAGGTTCAGAAATAAACATACAGCAACTTAAATTATCTATTTTGATGATATAGAAAGTTGTGACAATCAAATTTCCTTTGTGGCATGGCCCCTTAACTCCTTGTGAGTGATCATGATTGACTACAGCTGATGACTTCTCTGAGGCAATTTAAAAAGGGCTCGTTAGTCACAACCAGCCTGCACTACAATGGGAAGGTCAAAAGAGCTCAGCATGGATCTGAAAAAGCATATCATTGACTTGAACAAGTCAGGAAAGTCACTCGGAGACATTGCAAAGCTGTTACAGGCACCAAGATCTACTGTGCAAACCATTATTTCTAAGTTTAAAGTGCATGGAGTGGTTGTGTCACTGCCACGAACAGGAAGAAAACACAAGCTCTCCCCTGCTGCTGAGAGAAAATTGGTCAGGCTGGTCAAGATGCAACCAAGAATCACCAAGAAGCAGATCTGCAATGAATTGCATGCTGATGGAATACAGATATCAAAGTCCGCAGTCAAACATGTTTTACATCGCCATGGTCTGAGAGGCTGCTGTGCAAGAAGGAAGCCCTTGCTCCAGAACCGGCACCTTAAGGCTCGACTCAAGTTTACAAATGACCACATGGACAAAAATACAGCCTTCTGGGGGAAGGTCCTGTGGTCAGATGAGACAAAAATTGAGTTATTTGGCCACAATGACCAGAGATATGTTTGGAGGGAACAAGGTCAGGCCTTCAACCCCAAGAACACCATCCCTACTGTCAAGCACAGGGGTGGTAGTATTATGCTCTGGGGATGTTTTGCTGCCAGTGGAACTGGTGCATTACAAAAAATAGACGGAATCATGAAAAAGGAGGATTACCTCAAAATCCTTTAGGACAACCTGAAACCATCTGCTAGAAAGTTGGGTCTTGGACGCAGCTGGGTCTTCCAACAAGACAATGACCCCAAACACACCTCAAAAGTGGTGAAGGAATGGCTAAACTAGGCTAGAATTAAGGTTTTAGAATGGCCTTCACAGAGTCCCGACCTCAACCCCATCGAGAACATGTGGACACTGCTGAAGAGACAAGTCCGTATCAGGAAGCCAACAAATTTAGTCGAACTGTACCAATTTTGTCAAGAGGAGTGGTCCAAGATTCAACCACAAGCTTGCCAGAAACTTGTGGATGGCTACCAAAAGCATCTACTTGAGGTTAAGATGGCTAAAGGTCATGCGACCAAATATTAGAAGCGCTGTATGTTTATTTCTGAACCTGTTTGTATATTTTTGTTTCAGAAAACTCAGAATAAATATATTACAAAACCAAATTTCATGAATGTTTTTTTTTTGTGACAAACAAGTTTAAGCTCCAATCATTCCATCACAGAAAAATAAGACTTGTAGAAATAATTGGAACCTCAAAACTGCCAGGAAGTAAATTTGCTTTGCAGGTGTATGGAAACTTTCGACCTCAACTGTATATAAACTGCATCAATTTACGCTGCTGTATTTATAGTGAAGCAATGCAGGTTAAATACCTTGCTCAGGGGAATCGAACCCATGAGCTTCAGGTTACAAGACCAACGCCTTGCCCGTTATACTACACTGCTGCCAGTGAATTTACAGGGAATGTCGTCAATAAACAACGCACAAACACATTTACATAAACACGTTTTATGGACGCTGCGATCACGGCGTAGACAGGAACACTGGCCGCCGTCATATTTTTGCGGCGCAGGTTAACAGGTTGTTTATGTGGATGTGGTCAGTCCGGTCAAGACCGCCGCCTCTCTGGTACTCCCGCGAATGAACCGCGACATCGCTGTTACCGGCAGAGGCGGGGTAACCCGGCTTCAAAGAGTAAAGAGACTGACCGTGTATTTGCTCCACCACCATGCACTAAACCAGCCGACTCTAATTAGCATAACTCTTCAGCATGATGGGAGACCTAATTATTGTAATCAGCTGGTTTAGAGCAAATACATGGTCAGTCTTTTTACTCTTTTGAAGCCGGGTTACCCACCTCTGGTTACCGGCGCGCGTCTGTCGAGATAATGATGTCCGCGGCAGCGCGAGCAATCCAAGCGGAGAAGCGTGCGGTGACGTGACAACCGCTGCCGCTTTCGCGAGGCGCCTCCGCGCACGTCCGTGACGCGGACCGACGGAGGGGGCGTCGCGTTCTGGCGGTTCTCTGTTGTGAAACGGGACCGTGCGTCCCACATACACGTGCTGTTCTCCCGGCCTCTGCTACACACATTCTACTTCATTCTGCAACCCAGCAACAGCATTACAGCAAGAGAACGTGGTGCGTTCGCGGTGATATTCACCACAGTACGCGCAGAGGCTGGTCACGCGCGTGCAAACCCGCCTTCATAACCTCGGGATAGCTCAGCCTGTGTAAGCCCCCTGGGTCTGACGCGGCGAACGCTGCTTCCTTTTCTGCGATGCCGTGAGGTCTCTGCTGTTATAATGATAAGCTTGAGACCCGCTTTCTGTTTTCCACCCATTATGTCTTCAGCAATGGTTCCCCTAGGTTACTGAGGCACTGCCACATTGTGTGAAATTGCCACCTTTTTTATCAGCGTTTTTTAATTATCTTTCATAGCGATGTCATGTTAGCGTGCTTTCCATAATTGGGTACAGTTTTAAAGGGTAAACCGCCTTCATAATCTCAGTGTGTGTATATAAACTGTCTTCATAAACTCTGTGTGCATAAACTCCCTTCACAAACTCTCAGTGTGTGTGTAAACTCCCTTCATAAACTCTCAGTGTGTGTGTAAACTGTCTTCATAAACTCTGTGTGCATAAACTCCCTTCATAAACTCTCAGTGTGTGTATAAACTGTCTTCATAAACTCTCAGTGTGTGTGTGTATAAACTCCCTTCATAAACTCCCAGTGTGTGTGTATAAACTGTCTTCATAAACTCTGTGTGCATAAACTCCCTTCATAAACTCTCAGTGTGTGTATAAACTGTCTTCATAAACTCCCAGTGTGTGTGTATAAACTGTCTTCATAAACTCTGTGTGTATAAACTGTCTTCATAAACTCCCAGTGTGTGTGTATAAACTGTCTTCATAAACTCCCAGTGTGTGTGTATAAACTGTCTTCATAAACTCCCAGTGTGTGTGTATAAACTGTCTTCATAATCTCTCAGTGTGTGTGTATAAACTGTCTTCATAAACTCTCAGTGTGTGTGTGTATAAACAGCCTTCATAATTTCAGAATCTCTCATTCTGTATACAAACTGCAGATGGTATGGTATACACTCCTAAACATTCTATTCCTTCTTGGCTCGTCTCTTCCAGATCCTTACGTAAAGGTTTCCCTAATGTGTGAAGGACGGAGGCTGAAGAAAAGAAAAACATCCACAAAGAGGAACACGCTGAACCCCGTCTACAACGAAGCCATAGTCTTTGATGTCCCGCCAGAAAACATCGACCAAATTAGCCTTTTAATAGCTGTGATGGACTACGACCGGTGAGAACCCAGACCACAGAAGAATTTGATTCTTACATCAAATATTAACTTCCTGTTTCAAAAATTCCCTCTCCCACTTCCTGCAAAGACTTTGGGCGAAAGAAATACGCTTTAAAAAAAGGTTTATTGAAAAATGTGATTAGAATGACAAGCTAAAAAATGCAATATTCAAGATGTTTAAGAAAAGAGATGCTCTGCTTCATTGGTATGCATCACTGAGCGCTGATCTAGAATCAGGTTTCTCCTGCCCGTATCCTAGCCTTAACAGTTACGAGCTGAAAGTCCAAACTGATCCCAGATCAGGGCCTGTATTCATAAGGCATCTCAGAGTGGGAGGTGCTGACCTCAGAGTAGGAGGTGCTGACCTCAGAGTAGGAGCCGTTGTTCTGAGAGTAGGAGGTGCTGATCTGAGAGTAGGAGCCGTTGATCTCAGAGTAGGAGGTACTGACCTCAGAGTAGGAGGTGCTGATCTCAGAGCAGGAGGTGCTGATCTCAGAATAGGAGGTGCTGATCTCAGAGCAGGAGGTGCTAATCTCAGAGTAGGAGGTACTGACCTCAGAATAGGGGCTGCTGATCTCAGAGTAGGTATGCTGACCTCAGAGTAGGAGGTGCTGATCTCAGATCAGGCTACCTGTCCTGTTCTCCTGTTTCTGCTTTAAAGTACCATTTTCCGCATGACTGACACCTTTAGCTCAGCTCTGAGTTTTCACAACACAGCAGAAAGAATGTGTGGAACATGAAAAAGCTTTAAAAGAATGATGGTGAGAAACTATTTTCAATGATATTATCTCTGGGAATGTATAATTATCCAAATTGTTCCAGGTGAGAGATTCAGTTGATTAGAAAGATTACAGTTAGCCTCAAGAGTTGATAGAACAGAGTAAAGTTCTGAGAACTCTGTCCAGTAGAAGGCTCGAGTGTGACATGAGAAGCAGAGGACTGATGAGAAGTCGCTACAGCTTCAGGTTTGCGGGAAAATCTCGACGATCCTCAAGTGGCACGCGAACTCAGCTCACGTTCCAGGCAGTGGATAGCAAGCCGCGTGTCAGACCAGGACCCACGGCACCCGGGGTAGCGATGGTCCCCGTAAACCCGCCACTGCCTGTGAGTAAGCCATCTAGCGGCAGCCCGCATACAGCAGGGCCGTTTGCATCTGATCAGGAAAACAACGAAAATCACTGCATGGATCGGAACTTGCCACTCACTGTTCAGAGGACACAAATACGACGTGACAACAGACTTTTACGCAACCAGTCAAACGTGATGGTTGCTTTGCAGGTATAAATGCTTTGAAGGTATAAACCATACATAAAAAGAGGTAAGAAACGTGTATCGTGTGAAATGCTTATAATGTAAATGCAGACCCTGCATTGAAAATACTGCCCATCCCTGTCAAAGGTCCAAAACAAAGCAGTTCATAACTGCAGAATTTATTCACTAAGATAGTCGACTTGCAATCCTAACTCTATTTTATCAAAACCTTAAGATTGGGTAGCAGCACGGCCGATGTTGAAACATACAACATGTACTTTAAAACGCATATTTTACCGATATATATTGAATTTGGGAACTCAAGTCTGCACCAAGGGATGAACCTTAATCTGGAAGGCCCCTATTCCTGCGGTCTTCAAACCATTGGTTCCTTGTGGCAGTGAAGACCAGCCTGTTTGCCGCAGACAGTCCGGCTCGGGTTTACTTCAAAGTTTCGAGAAACGCCCTCCAGTTTGGACGAAGCGGCTCGCTCTCTTGAATTTTTCTCCGAGCCGTTCGCCCCGAGCTGCTTTGAAATCGGAGTCCGGGCCGCGACGACCCTCAAGGCCGCAAGCTTTAGTCTGTTATTCAGCGAACTGCATCCACGGCGTTTCGGTCAAGGTCAGACTCCGCGTAAGCCTTTAGCTTCGCATGCGCTGCCGTTAAAATTGCCTCCCCCCCCCCCCCCTTTCAGTCTCCAACTGTCTTCAATGTCTTTTTTTTTTCTTACAGGCAGACAGACATTTTTTGGCAAAGTGCAGGGATAAAATAAATGAATAAATGAAATGTGTACCAAAAACTGTGACCCTGAATCATTCCTTTTGGCTTAAGAGTGCAAATATTGCTCTTCTGCTTGTTTAACTTACAAGGTTCAAACTTCACAAGTATTCAGGCAAATGCAGGAAATTCAATTAGAGTTTTGCATTCTCCTGCGGAGGGGAGAAATTTAATTGGCGCACGGACAACAAGCGATTTGAGGACACGAGCATGGCAGGGGTGCGCTAGGGAATTCTGGAACCAAGGAGGCCATTTTCAAAAATAGAATCAAATTTTCAAGTCCATTATGGAGCACAGATGGGACACAAGGTCCCCCCCCCCCCCCCCCCGCCCCATCCCTCCCCCTTTATCAGAATTACATCCCTCCATCACACGGTCTGGTCCCCTGTACTGATGATGGCGATGACCTCAGGAAAAGATGGTGGAAGAACTAACAAGATACACTACACATGCCTCTGGGTTTTCAGTTAGCCCAAACTGCAGCGTTACGTAGAGCATGGATACCCAAATCTGGACCTTGCATCCAAATCAGGCCCTGGTTTTCTTTTCCCCTGGGTAATTAACTGAACAATTAGTGCTACCGATTGGCCAGACTGTGTTCACACCTGACTCCCAGGTAAGGGAGTGTGGAAAATCAACAGTTCTTGGACCTCGAGGACCGTGATTTGCGTAACAGGGACGTAGAGAAAGCAGTGTTTTGGTTTCTGGGGGATTCAGCTGCATTTTTTCCAACCTTGTCAAAAGTGAGTTGTTATTCTAAATTTGGGGAAATATCCAGGTGAAACTGTAAACTTGACAATATGTTTTGTTAAAGTCCCTGTGCAGCCTCCCTTTTGTTACATTTAAATGGTTCCTTTAGTTACTAAATTACAATATATATATATATATATATATATATATATATATATATATATATATATATATATATATGTGTGTGTGTATTTTTTCTACTTTCTAGACTTTGAAAAGATAAAAAACCTGATTTTATGTAAAACCTGAATTTCTTAATATAGCACACTCAAGACTGGCTGGGCGTGTCAGTTCTCTCCTAATAAATTTATGCATTCACTTTTGATTGACAGCCCAGACCGCTCACTCCCACTGACCTGGATCAGCACTCACTCCACATAATGTCAGTTGTTAGCTAACGTTAGCTAGTTATCATACGACCGTAATAATGGATAACAAGTACAGCAATAACAGCATTAGAAATATTGAGCTGTATATGTATGAGCCCTTCACTTACAGCCTACAATATAGGACCCTAACGTTCTAGGATAACCTACGATAGCAGCACATAACATTATCGATTGTTTTTTTCCGGCAGTGACGTTATAGCAGTCTGGAGAATAAAGTAACGTTATACTCGCCAGCTAACGTTAGCTATATTTACACAAGATAAGTACCATTTACCATTTAGCTCATAGCTACATTAGCAAAATTATCGATAGCCAGACAGCAAGTAAATTGGGGAGATGAGGTTAATGGTAACGTTATAGTTTGTAGGCTTGATTCGATTAGCAGAATAGCACAAGGTCATCTAGCCCGAACGGATGCTTACCGGAACCGGTCCATTCAACCGGCTTTGAACTTTGGGAGCGCACACCACATAAATATTCATACTGGGTGTGTGTTTTGGCCACCGCACATTGGTCAATGCAAATTAGAAACATTCACAAATTTGGTCTCAAAACCACCAGTACCAAATAATCCGCCAGGCCACAATGTCGAGCATTGTATAATTTTAATATATTTTTAATATATATTTAATATAATTTTTAGGAAAAAAAATCTTATTCATTACATACATGTATGAAAATACTTTTAAAATCAATGTGTAAGTAACCTTATACTCTTTGGTTACAATATAAGCATTTTAAAATCATGATTTTGACTGCACAGGGTCTTTAAAAACTCTTTTTACATGACACTACCCCCCGGTCTACACTACAGTTTTTTTCCATTTGTTCAGCAGGTTTCATTGCAAACTGAATTAATTTTGTTGATTTGATCCTATCAAATAGTCTGGGTTGCTGGTCAGCTTGATTTTCCATTTTTTATTTAATGCCTGCATTCAAATTATTAATGTTGGTCTACACGCACGTCTGTTAACCCTTTGAAGGGTAGGTTTTTCGGAATGTTTTTTGTCAGCGTTCTAGAACTTTGTTGCTTTCGATTACTAGTCGTGATTTTTACATCAGGATTAGAATGTTCAGTTAAGAACATTCTACATTCTAACCTCACACCATGAAGGGTGAAGCTCCTCAGCAGACTACAGTCTGAGTGCAATGTGTGTCTTGTTATCTTCTCCACCTGGCTCAGGTGACTCTTTATGTTTTCTTTGTGTTCCACAGTGGGTGGGGCAAGGGACCACAGGCGGGAGCCAAGGAGGGTCCTGCAATTCTCTGAAACCTCCACCATCTCCATAGTCAGAACCCCCCCCCCCCCCCTCCCCCTAGGGCCGTGATGGGGGAAGGGCAACGAATGCCACAAAAGAAAACACAGAGTCCAAGGTCATCGCAGACGTGCACACGCTTTCAGAAGAAGACGACTTGAACCCCATCCATTCTGTGCCTAAAGGAGAGATGTCTTTGCATGGGGACGTTGATTCAGTTGCATGTTGAGTGGTCATCCCTCATTGTTTTCTATTCAGTAAAAAAGATAGATGAACAAAAATCTAAAGATGCTACAGTTTTATGAGAGCTTTAGTTTGAGAGTAAATGTTTTCTACATGGTCTTGGTGGTTTTTTTTTGTTTTTTTTAAACGTGCATCTGCACCTCACATTGTTATTATTATCAATTTAAATCATGAAAGGTTGGATTTCTTTGAATACAGTGCATGGGTTCTTTTTTTGTGGGAAAGTTTCAATTTTTGATTCTCTTTGTTCAGCTTTTTGAGTTCAAATATGTGACAAATTATATGAACACATGTGAAATGTAATGTGGGTATTTATTTATTTATTTGTTTATAGACCTAGTACGTAAAATGTCCTTTAAAATGTTATTAATAAATATTTATATATAAAAATTTACGTCACAGTCATAATCTCAGTGCCCATTGGTGTTTCTTGTAACATGTTTGCAAACTGAATCCTAACAGCCCAGAGTGGTGGATATTTAGTATGTATCGTTTGTGTGTGTGTGTGTGTGTGTGTGTGTGTGTACGTGTGTGTGCATTTTTGTGTGTGCTCATGTGTACATGTGTGTGTGCCTGCATGAAATTGAAATTAATATTGCAACTACAGCCTTATCTCTCATCCCTGATCTCTCAAGTCCAGCTAGTAACCTAGGCTGGTTTAAGATTGTTCTAGCTGTGTTTTCATCACTTCTAGATGGTCAGAGCTGGTCTGTGGCTGGTCAGAGCTGGTTAAGCTGGAAGAGTAAGCTGGTGGTCAAACTGGTGGACCAGCTGCCTATTTAGGCAGGTAAGCTGGTTGGCCAGCTGAAAGTGTCGAGTACACAGCATGACCCCTTTGTGCTGAGGCCAAATATGGCCAATCCTCACCTATTTAGGGAGTGTCCTACTGACGGCTTTATAACTCCAGATGTGATGCATCAGAGAGACTTGGAAAATGACTTAAATGAAGCAAAACACTTGTCCATCCATCCATCCATCCATCCATTATCTGACCTGCTCATTCCTGGACAGGGTCACTGGGGTGCTGGAGCCAATCTCAGCATGCATTGGGTGAGAGGCAAGAATACACCCTGGACAAGTCACCAGTCCATCACAGCGCACACAAACCCAGACACTTGTACCATGTTCCTATGCAACATTGCTAGACTTCCTCCTCCTCTTCAGACCTTCTCCCCAAATCCATGTCAGCAAGGCAAGATTTCGCTTTAGCCATGCTGAAGAGTTGACAAAATTTAGTAAAATCCTCCAAAAACCAAAGGAATAATTCAATTGCACCTCAACGAGTGCTTGTATTTTACTGCAAACTGTTATGATTGACTGCACAAAATTTACTAAAGCAACAATTCAAGCTGTTGCATGTGGGCTCTCAATTGTTGTTCTAAATTTCTAATTAAAATAAAAGAGTTCCATCAATCAATCCAGAATGAACTGGAAAGAGCTATAATGGTGTGAACAGCCAGTGGGGTTTAGCGTGTGGCTGATGTAAATGCATACTCCCACTTTCATTTGCTTGTTTATTTCTCAAACGGATTGTTCAAGACAGGCCACATGTAGTCTCAAATATCGCGGGTAGAATGACATGGTAGGATTACACAGCAAATTCCTCTTGTGTTGGTGGTGAGAGAATATATTTATGAACTCCCAGATAGATACTATCATCCAGTGTGTCATGCTTGGGGGGGTGTAGTTGCAGATGAGACTGTAGGGAGGCGGTGCTTGTTAAATGGACGAACTAAGGGACAATAGCAGCACTGCGTACTTTGCATTGTCGTTGTGTATTGTCAACTGATAAAGCCAGAATACAGAGCTTGTTGTTTCCACTCATAGTTTGCTTGCAGTAGCACTGAATGTCTGAGTTGAGCAACCTCTGGACGCCAGTGTCCTGGCCACTAGGGAGCCTGCGCAAACGGGTTAAATCCAGCTTGACCGGCTTAGGCCGGTCTAAGCCGGAATTTTCAGCAGGGATCCTCAGCTTTAACCATGATGTGATCCACCGCTGTGATTGTCTTACATCACTCACAAACTAGAAGCTGCTTGAGGAAAGTGCCTGGTTTAAGTGGTTTGAGAGATGACGCCCATGTTTTTTGCAATGGACGATTAAGCTAAATATTTAGCTGTATCTAACACGTCTTCTGTCTGATCTACTAAGCTGCCAACTTGTCTTTTGGGAGGGGCAGCCGAATTTTAAAACATTGTAGTTAATAGCACTGTTATATCAATAACAGCAAAGAACTGTTAGGATACTGATTCGAAGTTAACCCTTTGCATGTTGTCACATGGAAATGTGTGTTTTAAAAAAAAAAAATGCAAATAGCGCCTGACGCTTTCCCTCTTTCTCCTTGCTGAATAAGTCGCAGTGAAAGATGATTAGAGGTGTGCTGTTATGTACTGCCTGCACGTTGCCAATCAGACCGGCAGGTTGCTTTCAGAGGTGCTGAATGAAAATGACACTCGGTTTGTAAAATGTTTACACCCAAACATGCCATTTAAAATGTGATTCCCCATCTTATTGACACAGCAACCAAGTCTTTTTTGTTTAACATGTTGTGCATATACTAACTGCATTGAAAGACCAAAAGATTATTTTAGAAAGCTGCTTGCTCATTTAAATTTTAGATATTACGGCTGGCATCTTATTTTTTTATTTTACATGTAGTGTATTTATACAGCTGGATATGTACTGAAGCAGTGCAGGTTAAGTATTTTGCTGAAGGGTACAACGGCAGTGAAACATCTGGGAACGGAACCTACAACCACTGGCTAATTGCGGTTCCCTAACCACTGCACTGATGCCTGAAAGGAATTTATAAATCTTTTCATATTGTCTTTCCGTCCTCTTCTTTTTAAACAGTTTTTTTACAACGATTTTTTTCTCACAATTTCAGATGCCCTTGAACACTTTTCAGCCTGTTCCTAAGCTACACCCGCCATCAGTTTGCAAGAGCACAGAGGTTTCGTGTGTGTGTGTTTGTGTGTGTGTGCATATGTGTGCCTGCGTGCGTGTGCATGTGCATGTGCATGTGTGGTGTGTGTGATATGTTGTGTGTTGTGTGTGTGCAGCATGTGTGCATGTGTGTGTGTGTGTGCGCATGTGTGTAGTGTGTGTGTATGTGTGTGTGTGCATGTCTGTGCATGTTTAGTGTGTGTGTATGTATGTGTATATGTGTGTGTGTGTGTGTGTGCATGTGTGTGTGTGTATATGTGTGTGTGCGTGCATGTGTGTGCGTGTGTGTGCGTGTGCGCGCGTGTGTGTAGTGTGTGTGCGTGTGTGTGCATGTCTGTGCGTGTTTAGTGTGTGTGCATGTATGTGTATGTGTGTGTGCATGTGTGTGTGTGTCTGTGTGTGTGCGCGCATGTGTGTGCGTGTGTGCATGTGTGTGTGTGTGTGTGTGCCTGTGTGTGTGTGTGTGTACGCGTGTGTGTGTGTGCGTGTGTGTGTGTGTGTGTACGCGTGCGTGTGTGTGTGTGCATGTGTGTATGTGCGTGCGTCGGCATGTGTGCGTGCTGTGTGTGCATGTGCGTGTGTGTGTGTGTGTGTGTGCTGTGTGTGTGTGTGCATGTGCTGTGTGTGCGTGCGTGCGTGCGTACGTGCGTGTGTGCGTGCATGTGTGTGTGTGCATGTATGTGTGTGTGTGTGTGTGACCCCTCCGATGTTACCAGTTACAGTTTCTTCACACTTTACACCCCCAAGCTTTGGAGTCAACGCGTTGGCGCAGGCTGCTAGCAGCCAGGCGAAGAGATGGGGAAATCGTGCTAACTGAAACCGTTTCCTCCCTCGGCAATGATACCCCCCATCACTGAGGCTAATTGTACATCAGAGCATCAAAGCCTTATAATACTTTTGATGTAAATGTGTCAGTAAACAGTACTACTGGGGGAACTGACTCAGATGAACTTCTGCCACTACAAAACTTTTAAATAAATTTAAAAAAACTACAGAAGCCATGTTGGGAAGTTTCGCTTTTCTGCCCGACAACGAAAAAAAGCCTATTGATGAAAAGTTTATATGCAAGAAGAGCTGAGTAGAATCCCAGGACTGCAGAGAACTGAAGTCTTTCCCAGACAACATCAGCGCAGACGACTGCACTCTCTACCACACTGAAGTGGCCAATTCGCTGAAAGGGTTTCAGCCATTTTCCTTCCGCTCTGAAAAAAATGACACCAGACCTCTTCCGGAGAAGAACGGAGGAGAAGGGACGTGTCCATTAAGGAAGACCGGTGAGTGGACCGGCAGTTGGGCTTTTTTTTCCGACAGAAGCAACGTGGGCACCTGAACGGTCCCGGGGGTGGAGTTACGGGGAAGCGAAAAACAGGTCTGCGAGTCGCTCGCGCTCTTCGCGTGTCACCTGACCAAAGGGAAACTGCGCTTTCCGTCACGCCGCGAAGCGTGTGAGGGCGTGGCTTGAAGGCGAAGTCATCGTGGCATGTGAGAGCGTCCCATGGGAAAGCAAAATCCAAGAAGAGATCTCATAGTTGTTTCTTTCATTTCTCCTAGACACAAATGAGCCATTTTTAATACTAAGGTGAGACCAAAGGCTTTTTCTCCTACTTCTCAAATTTAACTCAGGAGAAACAACCACACATGATCTCATTTATGTCTTACTCTGATCAAAACAAGAGATCTCTAAATGATCTTAAATAAGTCTTAAATTTAAGTCTCCTGAACATGGGACCATGAAATCAGAGAAACAGCTCAAAGCTATGTCTAACTGAGCTATGACTCCTAGGATCTCATGATTCTTCTCAAATATGTCTCCGTTTTCTCATAGTGACCTCATGAGAAACAACCGCATCACAATTCAATATCCATTCGTCTTACTTACTTCGTCTCAAATTCATCTCAAATCTCATCTTATCTCATCTTTTCTCCTAAGGGGGTTTTAGGAGCAACAATTCAGATTGAGGTGATCTCAAAAAGATGTACAGTTGAGATCTTATTACTTTCTTAACCGTTAAAGAAAAGACTATCCTGAGCAAAAGATTTTTCCTCTGCGGTGGCTCGTAGGCAAAGACATCGTGGCAGCGCCCTTGAAGAAATCGGACGGGCAATTCATCCAATATTTGAATGAGGACGTTCCTTTAAAACTCTGGGCTGATGCATTCTCTGTGGGTGGCAAAAACATTCCTGAGGACACGTCGGAATGGGGGGGGGGGACATTAAATCCAGGTTGCAAAGCAAGATGCAGATACCACCACAAAAGACTCAGAGTTGGCTACCCTTGCTCAAGCTAATACAGAATACGCAGATTGATTCCTTATGTTAAAATTATGCGCGTAACTGTAAGTAGGTTTTAGTAAAAAATGTGGGAAATTGTCCCGACAAAATGTCTTCAATGCGCTGTTCAGTGAAGGTATTACACAGCCAATCATCAAAAGAAAAAAGGTATGGCAACGTCAAAGGCAGGGGCGTCAAAGTGCATCAAAACAAAATAGCCATTCCACACAACTTCACGTGTTAGTATCCTCTATTAGTGGACAAAATACATGGACAATAACTGTTCATTAGATGTAGGTATTGACACAATAAAGCGATTAATTACTCATTGTATTTGGATCAGCGGGAAACTCTCTCTGTTTTCCAAGCTCCCCAGCCCTGAAGTGCCCGTCCTTTCCCTGACACATGATTTCAAATCCAATGCGCTGGAGTGCAGAGCCAAAACTACAAAACTCACTGTCCCAATGCATTTGCATTACCTGCATATTGAACCAAGAAGTTAATATGAGAATGGAAATTAAGTGTATATATATTGAAAATGACACTGGTATTTGTTCTGGTGATCTGGTGCTTATACAGTAGATATGTGGCAACATACTCAGAGTAAGACTGCAGTCGAGGTTGCGTTCAAACCCGCCTGGCATCGAAGTGTCCTTGAGCAAGACACCTAACCCCTAACTGCTCTGGCGAATGAGAGGCATCAATTGTAAAGCGCTTTGGATAAAAGCGCTATATAAATGCAGTTCATTTACCATTTACCAGATATGTTATTAATGTGCATTGTCCCCATCAAATAAACTATCAAATTGCATTTTCAGAAACATCATTTGTTTTAGATTTATTTTATTGTATTTTGCTGTGTTTGGCCAGCCCGTTATTGTAAATGAGAACTTGTTTTCAGTTAACTTTACTAGTTTAAGATTAAGATTAAATTTATTAAATGAATAAATTAAATAAATTATTGAATGTCCCTCGAGCAGCACGTTTCAGCATAGCAGAATATATGGTTCTGGAGCTTAAGTCCAGGCACCGATGTCCCCTACAAGGAACGTCGGGTATTTGGAGGTGAAAGCAGTGCTTTCTCATTCCTCCTCTGGCACCCTCTATGGCACTTGGCGTCATATCATGGGTTTATGTGTTACCTGCTGCTATCAGTCGTGACACTGATGACTGCTAAAGGCACAAAGGTAAGTGTTGTAATGTAACGGTAAATGTGCCCGCCCATCCTCCTAATTGCAAACCCTGCTGAACCCTGTGCACTGTAGTCCCTACGTTAAACTGCACTGGCCTCTTTCAGCCACGTCCACAGCATCAGCTTCCAGCCAATGGAAGCCACGTCAGCTGCTTCCCGGATGACCAATGAGAGAGCCCTGTCGCCTCTGACTCTGACCATGTCCCAGAGGTCATAGAACATTTCTTTAGCTAAATAAGCGCCATCCCTTGGGTGGTTTCACCCAGCAAGGGGGGGTGGGGGTGGGGGGGCAGGGGCAGGGGCAGGGGGGGCAGGGGCAGCCTCCCCCGAGAGGTTCGCTTAATTGCTCTGATCCTCTCTTTATTCTTGGCTCTCATTAAACTGAGGCTGGACCAGCATGTTTAATTGAACTCTCTTGACATCAAACCAATCCAATTACACTTGTGCCTTTTTCCAATTTCGAGAAGTGATTAATAACAGAATATTTTAAATCGTTCTGTTTGTTTGTTTGTTTGTTTGTTTGTTTGATGAGGACCACTTGAGAAGAAAAACAGTGTTTTGTTTCTCCGTTCCGGTATTTTGACAGTACAATTAAAAGGGCTTAATGAAAGGAATGATGTTGCATTTAAGATGCTTCCATCTTCACTAAAGATCAACAACATTTTTGTATAAAATGACGCTACTATGTAAACCATAATGAAATATCAGCTTTCCAAGAAACCACCTGCCCCCCCCCACCCCCGCCCACACGTGCACACACACTCATTCATTCAGACATGCACACATACACACACACACATTCAAATGTTCAAACATTCACACATACACACACACTCATACATTCAAACATGCACACATACACACACTCTCACATTCAAACATGTACACATGCAAACACACACATACACACACAAACATTATTCACACATTCAAACATGCACACAAACACACGCCCACATTCATACATTCACACACACAAACACACATTCAAACATGCACACAGACACACATTTAAACATTCAATCATGCACACACATAGACACATGCATTTTGACATTCACACACACACACACACATTCCCTCTCTCTCTCCTGTGTGGGGTGTGAGCAGGACTTTGAGTACTGCACAGTAACCGCCTATTTACTCATTCGTGTCTGAACTTCATAAGACAGTGTGACACTCGGTCTGGTGTTTAAACAGGGAAGAGGCACACGTATATACTCTCCTAAGATTAATTTTTGTCCCCTGTCGTGTACAGGGGTTTGAGTCTCTGGTCTTAATCTGAAGGCCCATATATTCTACTATGCTAAAACCATTTATGGGCGGCACGACAGTGCACTGGGTCCGAATCTGGCCCGGGCCTTTCTGTGTGAGCATCCCTGCCCAGGATAAGAGGGTATAGATAATGGACGAATGGATGTATGAATGAATGGATGAAACCACGTAAATATTTTTGAAGACACCTTCCCAGCAACATGTTTTTGTTTTGGTATTTTTCAGCAAGTTTCAGTATTTACATTTTTTTTTGTTTACGTAACGCAAGCATCTCAGATGACGCTTGCATTATGTCCAAAAACAGAAAAAAAAGTACGTTTTTTTTCTGCGGGGTCCTCGCGGGTATCCGAGCGGGCCGGGCGGAAAGCGTAATCTCGGTCGTGCAGGCTGAGGCCTGGGCAGCGCCGAGCTCCGCGCAGTCGCGTCTGCTGTAAATGTCACCCCCCCCTCCGGTGCCGGGGGATAAATAATTCAGCGCCCGTTGGGGGGCCGTGCGCGGCGTCTCTCTCTGATGGCTTTTAACGGGATTAATGGGACTTCCTGCCGCCTCCGCGCTCCGCCGAACGCGGGGCGCGTCGTGCTCCGGGGGCGCAGGTATGGCCTTTAGCTCGACGCCCGCGCGCCACCACGGGCTTGGGGGGTGGGAGGGGGGGTTGGGGGGGGCGGCGGGGTCGTGCCAGGCCGCCACGCTGAATGAATCTGCAGGCTGGGGAAGAGGGACTCCACGCTATCATCGCCGCGATTTAAACGGGAGCTGGACCCGCTGCTACGACGCTACGGCTAAACGATAGCCGGATTAGCACGACCTCTCGCTCATCGAAAGGGATCCAGCGTTTCGCTTTTCAGCAGATAACCCTTAGGCCGGAGCCACACTTCCTCCGACGAGAAGCGACTTCACAATCGCCTCCATTCGCTTCAACGGGAGCAGGGATTTTTTTTTCTTTCTGCATCCGCAAGGCATGCTGGGATAGGCGGCGATGCAAGGCAAGCCAGCGTTAGCGACCAGGAAGGATGGGGAAGGCGGTGCGATAACCAATCAGATTGAAGATCCTATGTGTAAACCGTGTCCGATTTCAAATTTTATTTTTAAAGGGGGAGTCGTATTGCTGTGTGGGGATTTCCAAAACGTACGATCGATGTACATCTAAGGAAAGCTGTCTTCAAAACGGAAAACGCGCCCACAGGCGGCCGATTGTGGGAGGCGAGAGCAATGCCAGGCGATCTCGTCGGAGGACGTGCGACTTCCCGCCATCACAGCTGGGCTCCCCGGCGGCCCTATTCCGAATAAAACATTGGGTTAGCTTGAAGGTCCTGTCCTGTGTGCTTCATGCGCCGACGCCCCCTAATTTCTGCCGGAACATTCCACGAGAGGAGGCCGACTCCGGTGCATCGCTGGGACGGGACCCTGTTCTTGCCTCACAAGATTTCTGATGCGAGATCTCCACACAAGACCATCAGCTGGGGTTGCCGGACGTCCGGGCTTCCGACTGGAATGTGCAGCATTCAAATAGTTTGCACAGGTCCGGTTTGCGGTCCTGACCGGACAACGTAATGTTTGGGTCAGAACTGATGCAAGACATTCAATATCGGTCTGATGTCGGTTCGATTCCCCCCCCCCGATTGACGATTCCGAGGGCTTCCCCCTGTTCGACGATTCAAACTCCGCTAACCCCTGCTAACCCCGCTAACTCCGCTAACCCCTGCTAACCCCTGCTAACCCCGCTAACCCCTGCTAACCCCGCTAACTCCGCTAACCCCTGCTAACCCCGCTAACCCCGCTAACCCCGCTAACTCCGCTAACCCCTGCTAACCCCGCTAACCCCGCTAACTCCGCTCGCTCGCAAACGGGCCTTTCCTGAGTCACGCCCAGGAAGTGCGCGATGCAGCTCTTTAAAAACTGCCGTCTGGGGAGCGCCGTTTGGACTCTGTGTTCGGGGTTATGAGCACTGAGCGCGCTCCTCTGGGCGTGCCACTCCGAGGGGGGGGGCAGTGTAATGCAGTGCAAGGAATTCTGGGTCTCGGGAGCATTGCATCACTTTTGGTGGGATAGTGGAATGGAAAGAGCTGTAACTGCAGGGTCTCTCTTCATCGAAAACCTCAAACCTCAACGAGACAGGAAGTACAGGAACCCTGCCCCCCTCCCTCATCTCAATCTCAAACCCATACACACACACATACGCACACACACACACACACACATAGACACACACACGAACACACACACTCACACTCTGATGATCTCTCAGCGATCGAACAGACTGATATCTGACTAGGAGTACAGCGCTTGTTTTGGTGTCAAACCTTTCTGACACGGAGAGGGTAGAGCCTGCGATCTCTCCACACACCCTGCTGAACATGCGTTTCTGTTTCCCTCCATAAATTTAGGGCAACGCGCGCGGAAAGGGTACTTAGAGTCTTCCGATCCCCGGTCTGCGGTTCCGCTACTCTCCCCAAACCGAAGAGACCGCTTCGCCTCAAACCTCACTGCCTACGCCACTGGATGTGGAGTAAAGTGCCTTCTCTTCCCTTGCTCAGGGAAATGACATCATCGCCACCGGTTTCCGGGGAGACGGAGCCGTCACTCGATTGGACACCCATGTGGCAAATTGTCCTCTGCGTTTGACCCATCATAGCTACTTAGCAGCCACGCTATGTCTGGCTTTACCCAGATATTGCCTGACTATATGCCTAAACTGGCTAGAAAATGTTCACTTTTCAACCAAATCTAGCCAGGCTTTCATCAAACTTCTAGATGGTATACATCATCTGTAAGTTCTCTAGCCAGTCAAGACATAGACAGGCAATATCCAGGTAAAACCTGAGCTAAATTAGAGAAAAACTGAGCTAACCTAGTCTGTTTATGTCAAAATATCTCTCAAACCAGATTTGCCCTCCTCTAGACGTCTAGATTCCATCTAGATTTGGGCTTGTGCTCACTGGGCAAAACACAGTTTACAATCAGCTTACTATAATCCAAGTTCAAAACCTTAACAAAATAGAAAGGGTGTCAAGATACAATAAAACTGACTAAAATATAGTACGTTTATTTTGAGGGGAAAAAACAATGAGTAAAAAAACCTTTTATAAACCTTTTTAGGATCTCACATGTCATAATAATTCATATGGCACTTATGAGTTTATTTGCATTTAATTTTGCAAACGCATTTTTCCTGAATGCAGTGCCCCTGGTGGGAAGCTGTTGTTAGAGCCGGGGGATTTTGCGGATAATTTCAGCTGGTATTACAGAGAAACGGCACCTATCCCAGACAATGGGCCCCGGAGGAATCGGCATTTCGTCACCCTTACACAGAATGAACTAAGCCCGCAACCCCCCCTCTCCCGCCCGCCCCCTCCAACAGTGAGCGCAGGTGGGTGGTGATACTCGCTGAGATGGGGGTGGTGGGAGGTCGGGGGTAAGAGAGGCATTGATTTTTTCCACCACCCCACCCCCACCCCCCCCACCCCACTCGTTTATCAGCGCAGAAGCTACGATACCTCAGAGGGGAAGCTTCCGGCCTTACCCCCATAGAGAGAAGCAGAAGACGCGGAGCAAGCGCTGACCTCCCCTCCCCTCGTCTACAGGAGCCGTCACACCGAGGCTCCTGACCGGCGGCGAGCATCGTCATGTGATCGTGGCCCGTAAAAGAAGCCGGCAGAATGCTGGGGGGGGGGGGGGGTGACTGGTGGGTCGCGCCAAGCTGGGTCCCCTCAGGAGTGTCGCGAGTCTGGGGAAATGCCCAACGGCGACTCCGCCACAGGAGAGAGAGCACCGTTCAGCCGAGCTAAAGTGTGTCATTAGCTGGGCAGAGCTAAAGCGTGTTAATGACTCCCCGTGTTGAGTCTGGCTGGGCTGGGCTGAGCAGAGCTAAAGCGTGTTAATGACTCCCCGTGTTGAGTCCGGCTGGGCTGGGCAGAGCTAAAGTGTGTTAATGACTCCCCGTGTTGAGTCTGGCTGGGCTGAGCAGAGCTAAAGCGTGTTAATGACTCCCCGTGTTGAGTCCGGTTGGGCTGAGCAGAGCTAAAGTGTGTTAATGACTCCCCGTGTTGAGTCCGGCTGGGCTGAGCAGAGCTAAAGCATGTTAATGACTCCTCGTGTTGAGTCCGGCTGGGCTGGGCTGAGCAGAGCTAAAGCGTGTTAATGACTCCCCGTGTTGAGTCCGGCTGGGCTGAGCAGAGCTAAAGCGTGTTAATGACTCCCCGTGTTGAGTCCGGCTGGGCTGGGCTGAGCAGAGCTAAAGCGTGTTAATGACTCCCCGTGTTGAGTCTGGCTGGGCTGGGCAGAGCTAAAGTGTGTTAATGACTCCCCGTGTTGAGTCCGGCTGGGCTGGGCAGAGCTAAAGTGTGTTAATGACTCCCCGTGTTGAGTCTGGCTGGGCTGGGCTGAGCAGAGCTAAAGTGTGTTAATGACTCCCCGTGTTGAGTCTGGCTGGGCTGAGCAGAGCTAAAGTGTGTTAATGACTCCCCGTGTTGAGTCTGGCTGGGCTGGGCAGAGCTAAAGTGTGTTAATGACTCCCCGTGTTGAGTCTGGCTGGGCTGGGCAGAGCTAAAGCGTGTTAATGACTCCCCGTGTTGAGTCCGGCTGGGCTGGGCTGGGCAGAGCTAAAGTGTGTTAATGACTCCCCGTGTTGAGTCCGGCTGGACTGGGCTGGGCAGAGCTAAAGCATGTTAATGACTCCCTGTGTTGAGTCCGGCTGGGCTGGGCAGAGCTAAAGCGTGTTAATGACTCCCCGTGTTGAGTCCGGCTGGGCTGGGCTGGGCAGAGCTAAAGCGTGTTAATGACTCCTTGTGTTGAGTTTGGCTGGGCTGGGCAGAGCTAAAGCGTGTTAATGACTCCCCGTGTTGAGTCCGGCTGGGCTGAACGCAGTACGGGCCGAGCCACGCTGAACCAGGGCATACGGAGGGAGGCCTCGATTGGTCGTGACCGACACGGCGGAGAATGGCGGACCGGGCGAACCTGACGTATGTTCTCACAGCGAAGGGCTGTTATAATTTCCCCCTCATACCGAGAGATTACTTTCGTAGCGCGCGCGCGCGCGCATAAAACGGTTTAGCATTTTAACTCCTTCCCCCTACTGTCAGAAACGTTGACGCATTTGCAACATTTACACGCGACCGCGTCAAAGTAAACACATTTCCTATCTCTCCGCAAAGGAGTCGTTTGTGGATTCAAAGATGCTTTTCCTTGAAAGCTATGAATCTGATCTGGGTTGAATTACATTAGGGTTGGGAGAGGGGGGTGGGGGTGGGGGTGGGGGGGGGGCTAAAATCACGCGGTGGGTCCTCACCATACTCCCTGCTGTTTGGCTCGTTGAACCAAAAGGACTTAACTGAGTGAAATATTTTTAGAAATGTTATAATGGGCCCTCAAATTGGGTTATCCCCAAGCTGCTCTGTGCTGTGTTGGTGAGAGAGGAGGGCGGGCGCAAAGCACTCATGTCTCTCCTCTGATTGGCAGCGGGGTCGACCCCGCCCTCTCTCACGCCAGACTATACAGAGAGGAAGGAGAGAGCCGGCGGGTGGCTGCCAGCTGATTTTCTCCGGAGCTTTCCGGTTATCGTGCTCCTGTGCGGTGCGCTGGGTTATCTTGCATCGGCTCGACCCTGACAACCAGCGTCAGCGACATAGCTCAGGAGGTAAGAGAGGTTGTCTGGCAGTCGGAGGGTTGCCGGTTTGATCCCCTGCCCTGGGCGTGTCAAAGTGTCCCTGGGCAAGACACCTAACCCTTAATTGCTCCCAACAAGCTGATTGGTACCTTGCATGGCAGCCTTTCACCGTTGCCGTGTGAGTGTGAGTGTGTGTGTGTGTGTGTGTGTGTGTGTGTGTGTGAATGGGTGAATGAGAGGCATCAACTGTCCAGTGCTTTGGATAAAAGCGCTATATAAATGCAGTCCATTCACCATTTACGGGGACTGTGAGGGGTGAAGTCCTGCATTTGGGGGGAGGGGGTGGGGTTGGGTGCTGGTTGGAGGAAGAGGAGGTCCTGGGGGTCCTCTCTCTGCATAGTACTGGCTGCCAGACAAGAACCACAGGGGCTGCTGGGTGGCTCACACTGGGTCAGTGCTCAGAGAGGGATCCAACAGCAGAGAAGAGGCCAGGAGGCAGCGGTAGGACAGACAACTGAAACTGCTTTTCTTAAAACCACAGACAAAAACAATAAACCGGACAGACACACAGGGAGGTACTAAGGTGAGACTTTTAGATTAACTACAGAAAAAGCACTGGTAAATCTGCAAAGCAAGAGGCAGGTGACTCGTGCAAAACATAAAGACCCAGCGACAGGAAACGAAGAACAGGTACTGTAACTAAAACACACAGTGGTACAGGTGAACCAAATTAAACTAAACTAGACACAGGTAAAGACAATCAACCAATGGTAAGATAATAACGCCTCTAACAAGGAAAACACTGAGCAGGAAAAATACTAAGAATGAGATGCTAGCGGCCTCTAGTGGTGAGAGGCAGGAGCCTTGATATCCTGTTAAGGCACTGTTCTAGTGCATGGATGGGCCCCACAGTCTGGTATCTGTTAAGGCACTGTTCTAGTGCATGGATGGGCCCCACAGTCTGGTATCTGTTAAGGCACTGTTCTAGTGCATGGATGGGCCCCACAGTCTGGTATCTGTTAAGGCACTGTTCTAGTGCATGGATGGGCCCTACACTCTGGTATCTGTAAAAGCTCAGTTCTAGCACATGGATGGACCCCATGATCTGGTTCCTGTTAAGGCTGCCTGTATACATTGACTGGAGCAAATAGGCTTACAAATGAAATGCAAGACGCTCTGTATAACACAAACGACTTTCCCCATTTATTCTGTATATCACTGAATTCACCAAAATGTATGTGTGAAAATAAAGAGCCCAACGCTCAAATTTCAGCTTGTGCCAAAGTTAAGGAGTCAAGGACAGATGTCGACTGAATGCAGGCCATGAGCGCGCTGCTAGAAGATGTCAGACGATATGTCTGCAGGTGTCGAACGGGGAGGGCGGAGATGCCCCCAGCTCCCCAGCGGTGGAACGAGCCCCCCATTCCTCTACGAGCCACTCAGTCGCTGCCCATTTTCTGCTGTGGTCTGAAGACACATCTCTTCGGACACTATCTTGACGAACTTTTACACTATGCTCCTCTGTAGGGCAATCCCAAATCTAGCAGCCCTTTCATGTAACACGTGTATCTTGATCATGCAGCACTTTCATGTTGCACTTGTATCTTCATCTTGATGTTGTAGCTCTTTATCATATCTCTTGTAGTCACGCTGCACTTCTAGTTTATGACTTGCCATAACTTTACAGACTAGGCAAATGGTTACTGTGTGCACTAGACTCAATGTTCATGTCACGGTTTCTGTGCAGGTAGATCATTTTCCTGTGCCTGCACCGGCTCAGTGGTTAGCATTCCGATTAGCCACTCGGCTAATCGTTATTTTTGGTTCCTGTGGGAGGATTGTTCCTGCTTGAACATTCCATGCATTCCTGCAGGGTTACCTCTGATCGGTTTCACCTGGGGGTTGCTCACACCTTCCGCTGATTACCAGCCACACCTGTGGCTGGGTATTTAAAGCGTCAGTAGGCAGTGGAACGGTGCTTGAGTGTAACGTGTTTTGCTCTAGCCAGTTCCCTGTCGTATTCCTGAGCAAGGTAAAAGGAATTTAAGAACAAAGAGATTTAAAAAAGAATTCTGACTTCAGTTTGTTTGTTTTTTTGGAAAAAGGTATTAGGACGGTATAGGTCCAGATTCTGAGGCCGGCGGTTTTAAGGGGTTATTGTGTCACCATTGGGGCACAAACCTTTCTGCCCTTTACTAACCAGTTTTCCCCCCTGGTTTTAGTTGGCCTCAGAACTTCTTCCGTTTTGTTTTTGAAAAGACATTTCTTTTTCTCAGCTTCGGTTCGAAGTTGTTTATTTTTCATTTCTCTTTTCCCTATTCCTTTATTTTCCTTATATACTCCTTCCTCAGTTACCCGTTTAGGGGTTTATTATTCATTATTTGGGATACGTCCGCTAGGAGTATAGCACCCCCTTATTTCGTCTCTCACGAGACTCAGTGGTTACTGGAGTGCCCTTTGGTAACTTATAGATCCCCTGTTTGGTCGCGTCTGGTCTTCACCCTTCCCCGCCCTCACAGTTCATGGCTTTGGCTAACTGATACTTTGTGATAATTGTGACTTATCTTATCCGTGTTCTGTAGTTGTTCCAACAGCCTTCGGAAAACTGTCGGTTTGGATAAAAGCAGCTACCAAATAAAATGTACCGTAACGTAAATTTAATATGTAATGTAATGAAAATGTTATGTGATGCAATGTAACGTAAATATACTATAACGTAATGTAAATACAATGTAAATTTAATGTAATGTAAATATAATATAATGTAATGTAAACACAATGTAAATGTAATGTAATGTAATGCATGTCACTATTGGGTCGTTTCTGCTCCACACGCCACTGCCCAAAGCTCCATGTGCAATCACACCCTGGAGGCTGATGGATGACTCTGTACGCATCACTTGTTTGCATGTGTTTGTGTAGTAGAGGTACAGTGGGTTTTTTTTTTGGGGGGGGGGGGGGGGGGGCTTCCCGATTACTTCCTCCCCTATAGGCTCTTCTACATTTCACCTTTGCATTTATGTACCTCTGCAGCAGGGGTCTCAAACTCAAATCATGGAGGGCCGCTGGTTTTTGATGTGTTTCTGCACCGAAGTGCTTAATTCCAGTCGTTGATTGGCTAAAGAGTCTGCACATCTTGTTTCCAAGGCCTAAATTGGCTGCTTATTGAACGGAAGTCACCAAAACCAGCAGAGACCACGGGTCTCCAGGACTGGAGGTTCAGATCCCGTCTCTTCAGAGTGCCATCAAGATAAATAAGCTTAGGAATCCCTGTCCGGACACTCCTCTGCTCTGCCGCAGTGTCTATAATCTATAAACTGTTCCACTTGACTATCCCAAGCGATCGTTCATCCCGTCACAATAATCCGAATCCATCGACATTTCTGAAAAGCTTCGTAATTATGCTGCCACGTTTCACCACGAAGCTAAATCTTCAAACTGCTCTGTATCTCTACATCCAAATCTAAATCAAATACAGGCAACAGCATGACTGCCCAAAGGACTGCCTCGCGAGAATGCCTTAATGATTATGGGCGTGATTTAACATATTGGACTTTGAGTAAAATCAATTTGATGTTGCTATCCGTGATCCGGCCACACCGTTAGACATATTCCACCTCTCACACTAAGAAACCAGTCAACAGAACCATACCGCCCGAGACTCACGTTCTACCGCCAGGAAACTACATGGAGGAGGAGCGTAAAGATTCGCCGGTTTAAACTGATGCACTGATCCAAGGGTCTAAGATGCGGAAGCATCGATTAGAAAATTGCTCCTGATTAAGAAGGAAACAGGTCAAAACCCAATACATTTGTCAAAATATCATGAACACTGCTTTCTTTATTGTGGCATGCAAACGAGAATCAGCTGTTCAACTAACTGAGGAACTCTGTGGCAAAACCGATTCATGTGCATCGTCCCTTTAATCAAAACGTAAAGGACAGACAGAAAGATAGACTGAACATAAGAAGCCAGTAAGCGAATGGCGTGAAGCTACACACAAACCAGTGAAAGGTAAAATTAAGTTACTGCATACACTATCCAGAGTTTACGTAACACTCCGCGCACACGGTACAGTAGCGCGTATGTCATCTCCACCTGCTTTTCCGGCTTGGTCGGCCAGACTCATATCCCTTCTAACTGCTACAATAAATTCATGAATCTTTAACAAACAGGTCAACCCTAGCCGAGGAGCATTGTCCTGCTCTCTAAAAACAGGCACATATCTTTGTGCCCGGGGGTCCAAAATTGTGTTTTTGATTGACAGTAATCAATAGTACATTAGCAACGGACAATTTAAAAAATCAATTAACAAATGACTAGATAAATGATTTAAGTAATGCATACATTTTTAAAAGCTTTTTAAATTCATTTTTCTCATTCATTGGGACGTTTGTTTACATGCATTTTTAGGTATTACTTAGCTTGTTTATTCATGTTGCTTCAGGCACGGTTTAGTGTGCTATAAAAATGTAATAAGAACCTTTGTCATGTCAGTCTTGAAACACCATAGAGACCGTTCTGATACTAGAATATCAGGTATCTGTTTGTGTACATCCATGAAAAGAATCAGGAGACGAACTGAATATATATATTTTTTTCTCAGGGATTTTCATCCAGAAAGGCGTGAGAAAATTTGTCTTTATTACCCACAAAGCACTGGGCTACAACAGGGGGCAGATTAACTTCAAATGACCCTTTGTGCCATTATTTGAAGATTCTTGATTTGGATATTGGAAAGGTCACACTAATCCGAAATTAACATGTCCAACAGAGGGCTACTGTAAAAGCAAATACAACACAGACAATGGCCTAGCTAATGGTTTTACTTATGATGTGGATGTTTAATAGTAGGTTGACATATGTTTAATACTGGGTTAACTGGGTGATGTGTGTGTGTATATTCATTACTGAGATAAACTAGCCGGACTTCTCATTGCTAAGTACACCTAATATGCTAGGGCAAAATATGGTAAATTAGCATTCTATAATACTATGGTAAAGATCATCTATTCATAATTCCACTGATTAATTCCTAAGAACCTCTCCCAAGAACCCCCATCTTAATTCAAGCTGTCTACTGCCCTCTAATGGAGGACATGTGCTTCACAGCATAGTACACAGAGTGATATAATTAATAGGAAATCATTTCAAAGCACATTTGTATTTACATATATAGTGGAACTAATGAGCACATTGTGCATTAAAAATAGCTCAACCGCATAAATCTGCAAATTATTATTGTACTTGCAAATACGTGAAATGGGGGTTTACGCCAGGGTTGTCTGTGAAGCATATTGTGACAACTCTTTGTGAAATGCGCTATATAAATAAATTTTGATTTGATCAAGAACCCATGACATATCTGCTAAGGAGAAGCCTTGTATTCATATTACTAAGAAAAAGTATGTCCAACCGCATTAAACAAAAACATACATACAGTCATGGATCAGATGGATTAAAAGATATATTATGTGTTCAACTGATCCCCACTCCACCATTGTGTAATACTTTGTTGTTAAAATGCATTGTGGAAATTGTTCAAAACTATTTTTAGATTCAAATGAATTATTATGAATAACTAGGGTGCAGAGCTTTTCAGAGCTTGAAAAGGGCAATTTTTCAGAATTATTTCGGGTAATATTTTGACTCAGAAAAGCTCAGGTGCAAAATGTAGGCCATTGCAAAGAGCCGTACCGAAACAGCACAGCAGAGAAAAGCAAGGTGCTCTACCGTCCTGTCTTCCAAATAAACGGTATAGCTTCCCCTATAGGCCAGAGAAATAACAGCGGAAGAGAAGGGCAAGTGTAATGACTCCGTCGGGTACTAGAAGAACAACATCATTTTAACGTTACTGTTTCAGATCGTATGTGGAAATGAAAGACGGAAAGCAATCTGAAGTTTGGCTTTCTTATAGGATGAATAAACAAAGAGCCCTCTTAACAGACAACACACGATTACCGTAAATCAGAAAGCCCATAGTACCGCCTGCGGGATGCACTGTAAATGCAGTCTGATAATAAGATTAATTACACTTTAGCCTACTGTTCGTCCATTTGGAATTCATCACCCAGCAACAGGCAAAGCAGAACCGATATGAATGTTTGCCCTTATTTATCTTGGCACTACACGTTAATAACTGCAGGCATAAATTCAACCAGACCTTCACCCAAATATCGAAACGGGGTGAGAGTCAATTTATTTGCGCAACTACGTTTTGAAGGCCTACTGATATATTACCGAGGACTAACCGTGCATGCCAAAATGAAATAAATAATGAAATAAATAAATATGGAAATATATAAATAAATATATAAATAATTCAATTGGTCGCCAATTCGGAAATAAGTCATTCGGGAAAGTGTCATTATGAAATGTAAAAAAAGCTATTCGGAAATACAACGTTATTATGAAATAAAAATGTTTTGTGTGAAAAGAACAGTGATGAGCAGTGGATTATTTCAAGATAAAAAGTATTTATTCAATTATTCACCTACTCAATTATTTATTTATATATTTATTTACATAATTCCACATTTATTTATTTAATTATTTATTTCATTTTGGCACATTTAGTCCTCCACAATATATAGCGTTCAGGGCTTTCTGAAAATACAAAATCCTCGCTTCCATAAAGCTTCCAGTAGAGCAACGAGGATTAATAGCCTACTTCGTATTATCTGTTTCACCAAAAACTTTGATATCGTCAACTCAATTGATATTGCACTAGAGCATATGAAATATGGCTAATAACAATAAGCAGACTGATCAGCAAAGCTGAAGGGGGAATCACGAAATAGGAAGGTGGCAGAGATAAGAACGAGATAATCACTCTGAGCAGACCAACGCTCATCGCCTCAGCGCGGTAATGTAGGATAATCACAATTCATAATACTCCTCTGTTCCCAATCATCCTTACCGAGCATTAGGCCTAATTAGTAGCGGTCTTGGAACATAGCCTATGCTGCGAATTAGTATGTGCATTACATGTCTTTTCGTTTTTATAATTAAAAAAAACCCCAACAACGTGTATTTTCATTTCACCCTTGTCGCAAAATACGGTAAAGACCTACGTATATTTGGTAATGCTTTTTTAAATGGCGCACGTTCTGAAAGTTCCCGAAAGACATCTGGATGATATTAACAGTTTGGAAGCGCCCTTCGGCTCCTTGTGAAGAGAGACCGCACCCACAGTTCAGCTGGCCGCAGCTGTGTCCGCCTTTCTGGGGAGAGAGCAAAACGCCACATGTCACATGATTTAAACCAGTTTGGTTTCATCTACACGAGCTGCATTCGGTGCTCAGTTTACATACTTCGTTGGGTCTCTTTTCCATAACGCCTGTGTTGACTGACACCTTAGTGACAGGAATGTATACTTGGCGGTCGCTCTCGGCACTGTTCCTGTTAATCCAGGGCATGAGCCACGCACAGAGGATGACACAAGAGATTGTTATGATGCAGTACTTAGAAGGGAGAATTAGCCAACTTGAGGTGCGTACAAAACTGTTCCTGCGTCAGTTTCTTCTTCACCTCTGGTCCTCTCTGTTAAAAGTATTAAGCATATTATTGCTTACTTTGCATTCTTGTCTTAAAAATCATCTGTCTCGGAGGGCAAGTCAACATTAAATTAAGAATTAAAATATGTACCCTCAGGCCTGTAGTCCGAGAAAAACTCACAACATATTTTACAGAAGCAATTTTTAAAAACGTCTTAAATTCTGGTATCCGCTGAATCACTACCGGACTGGATGCAGGATATGTTGCGTAAGCTTGAAAAACTGCCGTTAGTGCCTATATTTCTGGTGTATTGATGTGTGGTTCCTGTGCTTGTTTTCGCGTGGAATTTTTCAGTATTGCGTATCCTTGATAGCAGTCTTAGCTGAGTCTCTCTTAAAAAAAACTGATTTTTATTTCAATTAACCTCCTGTTGAATATAGTCTTTAAAAAATGTAAGCCTATTTTTTATTTTTAAATCTCGATAAATTCCTCGTGAAACAGGACCGTCTGATCAAGTGTGACGAGCGCGTGCAGAGCTACGAGCAGAAGCTGTACGACTTCTCCAAGGAGCTGCGGGGCAAGCTGGACGGCCTGCGCGGCTTCCAGAACGAGGTGAAGGGGCAGGTGGAGGGCGTGCTGTCGCGGGTCGGGCGGGTGGAGCGGGAGCTGGAGGACCTGGAGACCGAGCGGCTGAACCAGCCCTGCGTGGACATCGAGGACACACTGCTGGAGCAGCAGGTGAAGGAGGAGCAGAGGAAGCAGGAGGAGCAGCTCAACTTGGGGAGAGGTAGGTGGGCACACCATACCCACACACACAGGCGCACACACGCACGCGCATGTACGCAGGCAGGCACACACACGCACGCACACTTGTACATGCATATACACACACGAAAAAACACATGCTTTTTACACACAAGCATACACACACACACCTCTTTACACACATAGTCACACAGCCACGCACACTTGCATGCATAGCAGTCCACGCACATGTTCGGTAAACTCCCACGCATAAGCGATCTGCCGGAATATACAACACCTTCATTTAAATATCAGTGTCAGTTTCAAGACGGACAGCCTGGCAAAATGCTAACTAGTGAGTTTGGTGCAGTACATTAGCGGTACGTCCACACGCGCCTTTTTCGAAAGCTAGGGCTACTGGACCTCCCCCACCGTATGTGATTGGTTGTCTGTGATAACCGCGCTGTGCAAACTAGCCGAAATAGGAACAAAACCGTCTGCCGAAGGGTTCGTTTTCTTGCTTAACTTGGCCATTCCAGCTTTTTACCGGTTCACAGTGGACGTTGCGCGTCTTTGCTTCGACAGACTGCGACACGGTGCTGACGGGCGTGAAGTCCCTGAAGATCGTCAAGAGGGAGGGCGACGCCCAGGGGTCCTGGATGAAGGACCCCACCAACGGCTCGGCCAAGATATACTTCTTCAGCGGGGCGAGGAACAGCACCCTGCTGGAGTTCTCCTCCATGAAGGCCTTCGTCGGGGGCAACGGCTCCCAGGCGGCGCGAAGAGTCCTCCTGCCCTTTCCCTGGCAGGGCACCGGCCACGCCGTCTACAAGGGCTTCCTGTACTACCACCGGGCCGGCACGCCCAACGAGGTCCTGAAGGTGAGTATCCGGCACGGGACGGTGAGCGACCGCGCCCTGCTCCAGGGGGCGGGGCGGCTGCCCGCCTACTCGCTGTCCCCGCACACCTACCTGGACCTGGCCGTGGACGAGCTGGGCCTGTGGGCCGTCCACGCCGACCCGGACCTGGGCGGCAACCTGGTGCTGACCAAGCTGGACGAGGGGACCCTGGGGGCGGAGCACTCCTGGGACACGCCCTGCCGGAGCGTCGACGCCGAGGCGGCCTTCCTGGCGTGCGGGACGCTCCACGTGGTCTACAACTCGCGCTACGGCGGGCGCTCGGGCGTGCAGTGCCGCTACGACGTCCGCGACAGCGTCCACACCGGGGACAAGCCGCTCTACTTCCCCAAGAGCTACGCCGCCCACTCCAGCATGCGCTACCATCCCCGAGACGGGCTGCTCTACTCCTGGGACGAGGGCTACCAGACCGTCTACAGGCTGGAGACCAAGAGGAGGAACCAGGTCCCTTCGGTTTGACTCGTCTCCCCCCGCCAGCGCCATCCCCAAAATTTGGTCCAAGTGTTCAGTGTTTGTTGTCTTAGCGATGTTCAGCTACTTCATTGAGAGTTAGCTGTCCCCAGGCCGGGAGCCATGGCCTTAGGTCTGTCTGAGCTCCATGAGAAAAGCAAAATGGTTCCTGCTGCGTTCAGAAAGCAGAAAATGTCCGCTCCAAGACGAGTCTTCACAGCACGAATGTCAAAAGCACAATTAAAGGCGTGGATGCAGTTCGGGTCGTTAAGTCTCCCGGGTTAGCTGGGAATCTCCAGGAATTACCCTTTAGAATTACAACATGGATTTTCAGAGATTTTGTTTGTATGTAAACATAACAAAAGGCAAGAGCCCCCCTCCACCCACCTCCCACTCGCTCAACCCACCTCCCACTCATGACTTGCTGTAACATGTATTTTAATAATTGTCAAATAAACTAAACAAAAACTACAACTCAACACAAACTAAACATCTCCACAGGAGACTTCACCCCCAGTGGCAAGAGAGACACGTTGTGCTAAACATGCATTTGGCACACATAGCTGATAGGTATACACAATGCATTTACAACCCTTTCCAGACGTCGGCAAGAATGAATGAGACAAGTGCGTGTGCCAAAAACTCATTGACTAATGTATAGGTCCAACAGTTCAGTAAATAGCCTGGAACATTATGAGCGTATATAATTTCTAATAGGGAGTGATGTTATTGGAATTATTTGCTTGCTTGCTAGCTTGCTAAAACCATCTCTGATGGAGCCGGTTACTGACTGGGTCGCTGTGTAGGGGTTAGGTATCCAGCTAGTATGTAGTATCCAAGTATCCAAGTAAGAAAGAGTAGATCAGCTGGAAGGTAGGCTAGTACAGAGTATGTTCGTTTAAACGAGCGAGTGGATAAACTCTGGTTTGTTTTTGGCTCCTGCACTCTTTTGATATGGATCAGTCTGCGTATTATCTCTGAAACGGATCATTCATTTGAACGTTTTAAATTTGTTTTTAATGAAATGCCGTTTTACATGACTTCATGGTACAGCGGTGGTCTATACAGTAATAACGTTGACCTGTTGTGTGGAAGAGGAACAGGAGCCATTTCGTTTGAATAAACGAGACTTCATAGTTTCATCCCACGTGATAAAATAATATGCTGAAGTATGCCAGATGTAAACGGATTCATACTTAAGTATAATTAAAGTTTATATCAAGTATGCTTAGTATACTATATTTTCACACTCTCTTTTTTACCATCAGTATTGCCTGTGGGCACAAACAGATTATCATAATATACCAGTCTCATCATCAGCTATTAATAAAGGCTATCTGCAAACTGACCACTCCTTGCGTTTTTATTTCATTTTTATGTGTCGCGATATGGGGGGAGGGGGCAAGAGTTTCGGAAAGGGCCCCTATATCACTGATGCCCCCCCCCCCCTCCAACAAATAAAATTAGTTCCGTTTCAGGGAGCACAATGCGATTTGGTTATAAACCAAAGAAGAAGGACCGCCAAATGTGATAACGTGATTGAGTTGTGACATATTGACAACCCAAAAATGACCGTGAAATGATTTTATTCAGCTCATGAAAAATTCACAGATGAACTGCTACGAATGCATTATATCGTCATCATGCTAATAAATAGTTAATAAACTAAATGCGGGCACAGTCACAAGGCAAACATCCATCCATCCATCCATTATCTATACCCGCGTATTCCTGGGTCACAGGGGGTGCAGGAGCCTATCCCACCATCCATTGGGGCGAGAGGCAGCAATACACCCTGGACAGGTCATCAATCTGTCACAGAGCACACACACCATTCACTCACACAATTTAGACGCTCCAAATAGCTTGTCTTCGGACATGAGAGGAAACCGGAATACCCCGGAGGAAACCCACGTGGACACGGGGAGAACATGCAAACTCCACACAGGAAGGGCCTGGCCGGGATCCGCACCCGGGACCGTCTTTGCTGTGCTCGCTACCCACAAGCACCATCGTGCCGCCACAAGGCAAACGTGGGAAAGGATGATTTTTTGTGGCAGGCACAAAGAATCATATTTATTCATGTTCATAGGACGGAGTGTAGCACAGAGGGTAAGGAACTGGGTTTGTAACCGAAAGGTCGCAGGTTCGATTCCCGGGTAAGGACACTGCCGTTGTACCCTTGAGCAAAGTACTTAACCAGAATTGCTTCAGTATATATCCAGCTGTATAAATGGATACAATGTAAAATGCTATGTAAAAGTTGTGTAAGTCGCTCTGGATAAGAGCGTCTGCTAAATGCCTGTAATGTAATGTAATGTTGGAAAGGCAGCAAATCCATTTGAATGTTTTGGCTACAGAGCCTTCAGTCAGTGGCCGAAGAAGCTGAAAAGCTGCCTTTCAAAAATAATTAAGCAAGTGCAAGCTGGTTTTCCTTTCCCATGTTTGAGCCATTTTGAGCCACCAGCACCACCCTAAAGTAGCTTTTTTTCCCCCGCTGGGGCTCCTGACCCTCCCTCACAGACCGCTCCTGCCCTGTTCCTCGCCCCAAGTTCCCCGGATCGCACCAGCCCTGTTCCTCCAGTCCATCCACACGTTACGCCCTGGCACACGCCCAGCCCTGTTCCTCACCCCAAGTTCCCCAGATCGCTCCAGCCCTGTTCCTCACCCTGTGGTCACAGAATGCTCCAGCCCTGATCCTCCCCTGCCCCATGCCCACGCCTTGAAGCAGCCAGATGCATCACCTTGCCACTCTAAAAACTGCACACTGTGCTTCCCCTCATTTACATTCCTACTTTTCCCATTTTATTTGCTGTGATAGATCCCTTATTACTTTTCCATTACATCCATTCTACCTGTACTTCGGACTGGCCAGCCAGTAGAAAATGGACTCCCCCTCTATAGCAGGGTTCCTCCTGAGATTTCTTCCTATCGGGGAGCCATTAGACGTAGAACGCATATCACAGTTTGGTGGTGTACCCCACAACAGTGTGGCCAAAATAAAGAAATCACTTCAGTTACCCCAAGGTGGAAAAAATCAAAATAATTGCAAAATATATAATTTCTCATAGTGATGAGAAAATGAAGCATCACTATGCCAAATTGGGTGCAATAATATACAATCATATTCACTGATTTTAACCGAAAACTTCTTTTTCTGATGAGTGCGAAACCTCTTTAATTCATTTAAACATGCGCATGACAGCCGGGTGACTGTGTCTTCACCAGATACGCAGGTTCATGTGGCACTAAACCAGAATTAACAGGATCTGTACACATGATTAGATCCCATAGGAATCGTGTGGAAATCGGGGCCGTCAACCTAAATTCCGCGACTAATTGACACGACCGTAAAAGAAAAAAAGAACGGGTCTCGAACTTGTTCTCTCGAAAAAAGGGCATTCATTTACTGGAGCGGCAGTTGTCAGAAGTACAGTAAGGCACTCCGGATTCAATACCTGTTCATACGTTGTTTTCTGAGGAAGGAAATAGAAATGCATAAACAAAATAATCTGATTGGATCAGCGTCCGGCCACCCCAAATCAATCTGTCAGCCCACCAATAGGGGCCCCGATGTTCCAGTTCGCCAGCCAGGAAAGAGGACATGGAAATACACAACTAATCACTCAAACAATTCAACAAGAACAACAAAAAAAAACTTTTTTTGTCACTAGATGGCACTGTTGACCACGGTATTTAAAAGGAATTGTTTGTTTTCTCCAACAGGGCTAGTCTTTCTCCAATCTTACGCACCCAGAATATCTTCACAATATGTTCCATAACAAGCTCCTGCTGGAAATTCAACAGATATATTGCTTGGGCCCCATAATTGCTACTTGAAACAATTTTTTAATTGGATTTATTTTCAACATTGATGAAAGACAGGTCACCCTGAGTACATTTGTACTTATCAACTGAATGAATTTGCCAGTGCTTAGTTAAATTACGTTTCTTATAAAATCACTTCTTAGGCGGAGAGCAATTGTACAACCTTTCAGCTGTATGAACCGTCTGGTGGTATTTAAAAGAGTGTTCAGTTGCATTAATTTTTTGTGTCCTTCCTTGCATTTAGTTTTTTCCTCATTTGATCGAGAGACCGTATACTCTAACATCACAGCATCACAGACATCTGGTCAAAAACCTGTTTATTTATACATGTACCACCAAGTTTACTTTGAATGCATTTTTCAATTCCATTTCCAAAGCTTGAAAACTCTAAGCTTTTCAGTAGTGTATGGGTTACAACACTGAACCTTGAATCAACAACAGATAAAAGCAATAATTTAAAATTAACGTTATTGTTAGACACCGGCGTCTAATAATTAGCATGGCCATTGTGTTTACAGTGTGTGTAAATCAAAATATTGGCAAAACACACCGCGCACTAAGTATGTTTTCAGGGCTTTTCACCGGTGCGTATTCTCTGGTGGGCATTTAAATCAGATAGACAATAAAAATTATTCCTGCACTGAGTACGTCAATTGGGCTTTTCACTGTTGTGAGTTTTTTTGATAAAGCTGATTGGTTAGCATAATACTTCTGACACTGAGTACATTTTTATGGCTTTTCGCCAGTATGAATCCGCTGGTGGGTTTTTAAATGAGATTTATGACTAAAGCACTTCTCACAAAGAGTACATTTATATGACTTTTCACCTGTATGAATTATCTGGTGCGCATTTAATTCTGATTGATAATAATAACACTTCCCACACTGAGTGCATTGGTGGGGATTTTTCACTGCTATGACTTTCTGTGATGATATAAAGCTGAAAAACTATATGTATGTATACACCTTCCCAAACCAAGTACATTTACAGGGCATTTCACCAGCATTAATTTTCTGGTGGACATCTGAACAACTATTCTGAAAACACTTCCCAAAGCGAGTACATTTAAAGGGCTGTTCACCTGTATGAATTCTCTGGTGCGCATTTAATCGATTTTGATAAAGGAACCCCTTCCCACACCAAGCACATTGGTGCGGCTTTTCACTGTCACTGCGACTTTTTTCTCCCGGATGAATTCTGTGGTGGTCACTTAAATCCGACTTATTATGAAAAGACTCACAACACTGACTACATTTGTAAATAGTTTCATGTGTATGAATTTTCTGGTGCACATTTAAATGAGATCGACTATAAAAACCCTTCCCACACTGAGTACATTTATAGGGCCTTTCATCTGTATGAATTCTGTTGTGGCGATTTAATTGATATTTCTAAACAAAAGACATCCCACACTGAGCACATTTAAAGGGCCTTTCATCTGTATGAATTCTGTAGTGGAGATTTAATTTACATTTCTTACCAAAATGCATCCCACTCCGAATACACTGGCGGGGCTTTTTACCAGTATGAGTATTCTTGTGGTACCTTAAAGCTGATTCATTCGTATAACACTGCCCACACTGAAAACATTTATAGGACTTTTCACCCGTATGAATTTCCTGGTGGGCATTTCATTTAAAACAATTATAAAAACACTTCCCACATTGATCACATACATATGGCTTTTCACACTTCATTAGATCAGACTTAATATGAACATATTTAATATCCTGCATGACACTGATGTGTTCTGCCGCTAGGAAACCTCCATCATCGGTCTCCATTTTGATTCGTTCCGGATGCAAACGGGTTACATATCCCAGCTCTTTAATGCATATGCTTTCGGTGTGGGTGGGGCCCAGATCAGTTTCTGTTTTTATCGTTGATGTGTCTGTGTGGTGTACATCACTGACCCCACTGTTTTCTGAAACACAATCTGGCTCCAGTGTGTTGGAGTCCTGGTGCAGCACACTCTGTCTCTGACTCTGCCATGTGGACAGGCTCCAGTCCACTGAGTTCCTCTTCTTTCAGTCTGAACCTGTGCTGCTCAGTGAGCTCTGGTAGTGTTGTCTCAGTGTCCTGTCTCAGAAAGACTCCAGCCTGCATCATACTGCTGCTCAAAAGTGTGCAGAAGTGCAGCTCCTGGAGGGAAACAGGGAAGCTCTGGTAGAATACTACTCGTACTGCACCAGTTGACTAGTTTATCTGTCATTTCTTTTTCCTCCCTATTTGGAACCCCAGCTGTAATGGAAGGTCCATCTCATGGCTTCAGCACCCTGTCAATTATGAATTATTCCGGGGCTTTGTTGAATGCTTGATTCTGATTGGTCACTTTCAGTGCATTCAGTGGTCAGATATTACTGTATAATGACTGCTGCCATGGGTAACGGACCACCTTAACCAAGAACTCTTCACATCATTCCGCAGAAAGAAGTCCCGTAGGTGTCAATTTAACCGTTGTCACTAAGAAAAATCAATAAATCTTCCGTCATACACATGTGTAGCCTTGTAAATATAATATGATAAAAAATGTTTTCAGCTGGCTGCTCCTAGCTGGCCAGATCCTCCACTTTTCAGCTGGCTGCTCTTAGCTGGCCAGCTCCTCCACTTTTCAGCTGGCTGCTCTTAACTGGCCAGCTCCTCCACTATTCAGCTGGCTGCTCTTAGCTGACCAGCTCCTCCACTTTTCAGCTGCGTTTTCTTTCTCTGGTCCGTGCTCTTAGCAAGTGACCAAACTCCCAAAACAAACTTGCTCTCTCAGCGCGTGCTCTCGATCTCGGACCTGTACTGTCGAGGGGAGCACACCATTAAGCACCTGCGCTGAGTAGTTGACACAACCCAGGTGCATGCGCTCTCCACCGGAAGGCATAGCCGAGACGAATCTACCCACTGGACCGAATGCCACATATACAGTATGTAGAACAATCTAGAAATATATTTTTTACAAGGAAAGGGCAAGGTGCAGCGGGAGGGTGTTCATTCTGCTAAGAATGATTAGATGACATTGAAGTTTTGAAATTATATTAAAGAGGCAAGGTTACATTCCACATTCAGTCCAAATGGTTCAAAGTTTTTAAGGTCACAATCCAACAGGGCATCGTTTTTTTTTATAGAGGTTTCATGTAGTCCCCTCCTCTAGTTCCTTCACTTATAACAGCTTTCATAAATTAAAATTCAGCTCAAAGTGCTTTCCAAACATAATAAAATATGAGAAAGAAAAACAAAATATAGTAAGCATAGAATTATTTTTTTAAATATGTACATAAATGTAAAAAATAAGTTAAGACGTTAAAATAAAATGCAGTCTATTTGTATTACTGTATGTAAGGATATGTATGAAATAAAAAACTAAGTTAATTTATAGAACTATACAGAATGCAAAGAACACAAAGTAAGTGCAATTTTGTCTCATGTGAGTGTAGAACATATTAAAATTGGTTTTAAAAAAAATCTTTAAGAACGAAAAGTCATGTGGGCATAATGTACACTCATTGGAAACATACTAGGGGTGTGCCATTTCACAACTATTACCCATAAGAAATATAATCTTGCACATCCCCGAAACAATTATACAGAGACAGTGTGGTTTTACTGTTGGAACACTGAACAAGAACAGTGAACTCTGGTGGTCAAAGACTATATTACATCCAAGTAGACATCAGGATAAAACTTAATTTATCATTTTAACGTGAAGGAGCAATGTAAGGGTGATATCCATTTCCACAAATGAGCTGTATGCATGTATCCATGAAATGATTAAAGAATGAGACTGAAATGATACGCCCACACGTGATTTCTTCTGCTGAAGATGTATCACCAGTAGACATTTATAACCATTATTTTGCATATATTACTTCTTTTAAGGTATGAATAACTTATTTTGTTGCCCTTGTAACCTCAAAATTATCCCAGAGATACAGACATCTGAAAATGATGCCTCTGTAAAAGGCAGCCATTTTGGATGATCATTCATCATTTATTTCTCAATAACTATTTGGTATCTGGAGTTGAAGCAAATTTTTTGTCTTTACAGATAGGTAAGGAACGTGTATCTTAAAAATGAAGGGATTCCAAGGAACAGGTCTAACAGCCTAGTCCATTTCCCATGGAATAGGCTCGCATGAAATGCACAAACATAAAATGCTAAATAAAGAAAAATGACGACATAAGAATCTACTTTGCACTATCAGACTGTCTGGGCCTGCCCCCACACAGGCTCGCGAGTACATGCCCACGGTTAACATTGCCTAACATCAATGGCAAATAGTTTGCCAAAGAAACTAATGTCAAGCTCCATCTCCATTTTGTCTCTCATTATTCTGTTGCAGTAAATACCAAATAAGTTCACCAGAAATACGCACACAAAAACAATGCCAGCCAAATCACACAAATGTGTCTTCACACTCAGTAGATGTGTCACTGACATTATACAGACGATACACATTTCTGTCCATTGATCCCAAAAATGATGGTAGGCAGTTTTATTTGACTGTATGACTGATATCAAGAACTGGATGGTTCAAAACGACCTTCGGCTGAACTCCGTGCTGCTTTTTATTGGCCCTAAACACCTCTCAGTGAGGTTTCAGCAGGGGGTTTCGCCTGGGGTTTGGGCTCTTGTGTAGTTCCACTGATGTCGGTGTTGTGTCTAGTGAGCACCATAGTTACTTGGTTGCCGTGATTAAACCAACTGTCAGAATCCTGTCAGAAACATGGCATCATTTTTGACGGCTTTTACTTTTGAGGGAAAAGTGTGAGCCGCTGTTAAATGTGCAAATTCTCTGAGTATTTCTAGGCTTTTGCAACGATGCTCTATTGCAATACAGTGGTTTCGAGAAATAACCCGTAAGATCACCCAGTTTTAATATGCTTTAAGATATCAGTCACAAAACTTATATAAATCAGGCTACTGTAATTGATATTACTGAAGTGATCTTTGAGATTATATAGAAGTTATTTGTTGATGCTACTGTATTGCAATATTATGTTTTCAGAAATTGGTAGTAAAGCTTTGACCTGAAATGTATTTGCCGGTCCCAGAAGCTGATGAAGAATGTTATACACTGTAAATAACAAGCACTGTACACATAGAAGGGCTAGTTTCAGGCAAAAATGTATTTAATGAGCAGCTTTCCTAAGGGACACAGAGCATGAATCACCGAAACATTTCCAACATTAGGGGCGGCGCGATGGTGCAGCGGGTAGCACAGGTGCCTCACAGCACAGGTCCTGGGTCCTTCAGCGCTCCTTCCTGTGTGGAGTCTACCTGTTCTCCCCGTGTCCGTGTGGGTTTCCTCTGGGTACTCCGTTTTCCTCCCACAGGTCCAAAGACATGCAGGTAGGCCAATTGGAGACTCTAAATTGCCCATAGGTATAAGTGTGTGAGCGAATGGTGTGTGTGCCCAGTGATGGACTGGCCAACTGTGCAGGGTGTAATGCTGCCTCTCGCCTAATGCATGCTGGGATAGGACCCAGCATCTCCTGAGACCCTGACCAGGAATAAGCGGGTATAGATAATGGATGGATGGATGGATTTCCAACATTAAGTACATCTGAAAGGGGTTTCACTTATACTAACTGCTTGGTGGGTATTAAAATTATGTTTATTAAAATTATTAAAACAAAACTTTTCACGTAGTATATTTAAAGGTCTTTTCACCTGTATGGATTCTCTAATGAGCATCTAAAGGTGATCTAAGAGTAAATCTTAGACTTCACACACTGGGTACGTTTGTAGGGCTTTTTTCACCTGTATGGATTCTCTGATGGGTATTTAATTGAGATCGATAACGAAAACACTCCCCACACTGTGTACATTTGTAGGGCTTTTCACCTGTATGGATTCTCTGGTGTGTATTTAAATTCGATCTATTACTGAAACACTTCCCACACCGACTGCATTTGTAAGGCTTTTCCCCTGTATGAATTAACTGATGGGTGTTTAATTCAGCACCATTACGAAAACACTTCCCACACTGGGTACATTTGTAGGGCTTCTCACCAGTATGGATTCTCTGGTGAGTATTTAAATGAGATCGATAACGAAAATATTTTCCACACTGGGCACATTTGTGCGACTTTTCACCTGTATGAATTTTCTGGTGGGAATTTAAATGAGATTTACGATTGAAACACTTCACACACTGAGTACACCTGTAGGGCTTCTCACCTGTATGGATTTTCTGATGGGCATTTAAATGCGATTGATAATGAAAACACCTCCCGCACTGAGTGCATTTGTAGGGCTTCTCACCTGTATGAATTCTCTGGTGGGAATTGAAATTAGATCTACTGTTGAAACACTTCCCGCACAGAGTGCATCTGTAGGGCTTGTCACCAGTATGAACCGTCTCATTTGGCTCTCCTGCACATTGCTGAGGTTCAGTCTGGATTTTGTGATCAAATTCAGCTTCATTATTCACAGTATGCATGAAATCGCTAACTAAACTTTCACTGGATTCACACTTCAGTTGATCATATTTAATAACAACACATTTAATATCCTGCAAGTCACTGATGTGTTCTGCCTTAAGGTATCCTCCATCATCGGTCTCAGTCTTGATATCTTCAGGATGCAGATGGGTTACATAACCCAGCTCTGTACTGTTCAGGCTTTCCACCTTAAGATCCCCAGTGTGGGTGGAGCCCAGATCAGTTTCTGTTTTTATTGTTGATGTGTCTGTGTGGTGTACATCACTGACCCCACTGTGCGCTGAAACACAATCTGGCTCCAGTGTGTTGAGTCCTGGTGCAGCACACTCTGTCTCTGACTCTGCCATGTGGACAGACTCCAGTCCACTGAGTTCCTCTTCTTTTGGTCTGACCCTGTGCTCCTCAGTGAGCTCTGGTAGTGTTGTCTCAGTGTCCTGTCTCAGACAGACTCCAGCCTGCATCACACTGCTGCTCAAAGCTGTAAAGAAGTGCAGCTCCTGGAAGGAAACAGGGAAGCTCTGGGAGACTAAATGACTCCATGATCTGTTCTAAGTATTATTTGATTTTCTTTATATTTTGCATTATTATGTTTATCATATTTGTATTACGGTGCAATTTAACATTTACCGCTTTAATCTTTGGCGGTGTTCAATTTTCTCAGGGTAAGAGGTCTGCTAGCTAGTACAACTACATTACGTCAATTGAAGCGAAGTTGGCCACAGTTAAATAAACTGCCATTAGCTATGTCTAGCTTGCTATTTCTCACCATAACAATGTGTTCCAGACAGACAGCACATCCACTACATGCTCAATGCACAGCTTTTGAACTCATGTCTCCAACCAATAGCACACCTATGATTCTGGGCCAGACTGGTGGTGGTGGTGTATATGCAAAGATATACTAATCATTAGCTAACTAGCTACCATTTAGCCTGAAACACACAATGCACATTCAGAATCAGTGTCACAGTTATCAATATGAACGCCGATTGGACAGGCAACTAGGCTATATACAATGCCATCGGAAATTATTCAGACCCCTTAATTTTTTCCACATTTTGTTACGTTACAGCCTTATTATAAAATGAATTATGAATTCATTTTCATTCTCATCAATCTACACACAATACCCCATAATGACAGTGGAAACAGGTTTATAGAGATTTTAAGAAATGTATTAAAAACAAAAAACTGAAATATCACATTTACATAAGTATTCAGGCCCGTTGCTCAGTACTTTTTTGAGGCACCTTCGGCAGAGATTACAGCCTTGAGTCTTCTTGGGTATGACGCCACAAGCTTGGCACACCTGTATTCTTCTCTGCAGATCCTCTCAAGCTTCGTCAGGTTTGATGGGGAGCATTGCTGCACGGCTATTTTCAGGTCTCTCCAGAGATGTTTGATCAGGTTAAAGTCCGGGCTCTGGCTGGGCTACTCAAGGACATTCACAGACTTGTTCCAAAGCCACACCTGTGTTGTCTTGGCTGTGTGCTTTGGGTCATTGTCCTGTTGGAAGGTGAACCTTTGCCCCAGTCTGAGGTCCTGAGCGCTCTGGCACAGGTTTTCATCAAGGATCTCTGTACTCCGTTCATATTTCCTTTGACCCTGACTAGTCTCCCAGTTCCTGCCGCTGAAAAACATCCCCACAGCATGATGCTGCCACCACCATGCGCCATGCTTCACCGTAGAGATGGTTTTGGCCAGGAGATGAGCGGTGCCTGGTTTCCTCCTCCAAACGTGACACTTGGCATCGTGGCCAAAGAGTTCAATCTTGGTTTCATCAGACCAGAGAATCTTATTTATCATGATCTGAGAGTCCTTTAGGTGCCTTTTGGTAAACTCCAAGTGGGCTGTCATGTGCCATTTACTGAGGAGTGGCTTCCGTCTGACCACTCTACCATAAAGGCCTGATTGGTGGAGTGCTGCAGAGATGGTTGTCCTGCTGAAAGGTTCTCCCATCTCCACAGAGGAACTCTGGAGCTCTGTCAGAGTGGCCATCGGTTTCTCGAACACCTCCCTGATCAAGGCCCTTCCCCCCCCGATTGCTCAGTTTGTCCGGGTGGCCAGCTCTAGGAAGAGTCCTGGTGGTTCCAAACTTCTTCTATTTAAGAATAATGGAGACCACTGTGCTCTCCGGAACCTTCAATGCTGCAGAAATTTTTTGTGCCCTTCCCCAAATCTGAACCTCGACACAATCCTGTCTCGGAGGTCTACGGACAATTCTTATGACTTCATAGCTTTGTTTTCGCTCTGACGTGCACTGTCAACTGTGGGACCTTATATAGACAGGTGTGTGCCTTTCCAAATGTCCAATCAATTGAATTTACCACAGGTGGACTTCAATCAAGTTGTAGAAATATCTCAAGTACGATCAATGGAAACAGGATGCACCTGAGCTCAATTCTGAGTGTCATAGCAAAGGGTCTAAAGACTTATGTAAATGTGATACTTCAGTTTTTTTATTTTTAATAAATTTGCAAAAATTTCTAAAAACCTGTTTTGTCATTATTGGGTATTGTGCGTAGACTGATGACTGATAATAAAAAATAATTTAATCAATAATCAAAGCCCGTCTAAATTGTGAACTCGTGAAACCGAAAATCCTGGGTTTATACAAAAATGTCAACAAACTATTCGGGTTAACTCTCAGTTAGACACATGAAGCAGGGCCCAGACCTACAGTGCCGTTCCTCATTCCAAGCGCTTAGCTACGTTTCAGTGTTCAGCTTCAATTATTGTGTTTCTTTGCGGTAAAAGACACTGTGCGTTGCTAATCGCGTGCCACTCTATGACAAGTGGGTAACGCGCGACTCTCCAGGTTTGATGGATCAGCCTTAAGACAGACTTGTAACGTTACAGTTGGGTAACTTCATCGATGTTCCTAAGCAGCTTGTAGCTGTACAAAACAGAATTTTCAAAGGAATAAGATAATGACAGAACTTACCTATATTCGCTTTGGTTGATTAACAGTCAGCCTGATAATTACGTTATTTTGCTGAATGTCTCTCTCTATTCTTTCAATAACTGTTTCCAGCGTTTCGTCCACAAATGAACTCCGCTCGTTCATGCTACCCATAGACCGTTCGCTGCCTGTCTAGCCTCCTTCTTCGGATTTTATTTGCATGTGGTACAAATTGGAACGGTGCTTTACCATCATCTAGTGGACAGGAGTGTAAAGTACATATGATTTAAGATTTTTAATACCCCTGTTTGAAATAGGGATGCAGATGTTCCACTAATAAAAGCAACAAATCCGCAAATAAATGTGGCTGATCCACAAAAAAATGCAATATGTACATCACCTGTCGCATTTATTTTATTTTCTGACAATCGTAACTGCAAAAAAAATGAACGGTGGACGTGCAAAACCTGCATCAATATCTTCCTGGTCCAGGTGTTATTTTGATGTATCGACCCCTTTTTGGATACAAGGCTAGTTACAGTGCAGCTGTAAAAGCCGTAGTTTTAATCTTCTGGGAATTATTAGTTAGCAAGTAAGTTCTAGCTTCCACACAAACCAAAGATGGCAATCGAAAAAACGTGTGCTCTTCCTTATATGTGCATTTTATGTGTGTGTGTGTGTGTGTGTGTGTATCCGATGCTATTAGCTGATGTAGCTAAATGCCCAATGGGGAGAATTATTGATTATGGTACTGTAGCATATGTGATGTAATTGTCAGGAAAAAGGAATAGGAGGAAAAGTTTGGAGCTTTGTGTGAATGTGACCTATGAAGTTTTTGCGAATTTGTCTGTTTACATGAGGTGAGAAGGTACAGAGGTTAATGTTTTTAAGGGCTCAGAGTCTGTGATCATTGTGGTCGTTTCTGTAGGACAATGCGAAATAAGAAAATAATACCAGCACACTGCTATTATGATCCCAAGTTATTTAATCAACTACAATCCGTGAACGTTTCGACCATTTCAGTCTTCGTCAGGTACGTACTTGACGAAGACCGAATATCGTCGAAACGTTGTTACTGCTCACTGATGGGCATTAAAAATCTGCAATAAAACACTTTCCTCACTGAGTACATTTCAAGGGCTTTTCACCTGTATGGATTCTCTGATGAGTATTTAAATGAGATCGAGACCGAAAACACTTCCCACACTGGGTACATTTGTGTGGCTTTTCACCTGTATGAAGTTTATGGTGGAAATTTAAATCAGATCTACGATAAAAACACTTCACACACTCTGTACACTTGTAGGGCCGTTCACCTGTATGAATTCTCTGATGAGTATTTAAAAGAGATTGATAATGAAAACACTTCCCACACTGAGAACATTTGTAGGGCTTTTCACCTGTATGGATTCTCTGGTGAGAATTTAAATGAGATGTACTATTATAAGTCGGGATGTATCAAGTGTCCAGTGAAAATACTGACCTGGCTATCAGCCAGAATTCTGAGAGAACCAACTGTCATAAATGACCGCGTAAAATCAACCAGTAAGAGTTGATGTCACTGGTTCAGAACCCCATAAATGTAAACAGTCGAATGTTCAGTGAAATCTATCGGTTTTCGGTGCAGTCGGAGTCCCGATCTTATCATTGATGGAATTTTGGGAAAGTGCGAGCTAAAAGGCCACAAAACAGCCAATATATCACATTAATATTCCATATATGTACGATCGCTGTTCACAATACGTTAATTTAAGGCTAAACTGGTATTTTAATCACAATACTTATGTTAATTTCCGGAAATAATTTTTTCGATTGTCCTCTCTAGGAGTAGCCTAGTAGCAGTTACTGGGCTCATTAACTGACTGTGGCGAATGAGGATAACTTGCTCGGTTAACAGCAGGTCTACCAGACAGTTGTATGAAAATTAGCCTAGTCAAATCACCAGTAGCCTACACATCTCTGATTGATTGACCATCAGGCTAGTCGATGTTCTTCCCCTGTTGTTCATATTGCTAATGCGTGAGCTAACCACGGATAGCCTACCTAGCTCACTGGCAAGCTGATATGCTGGCTAAGCATATTTGTTTTGCTGAGAAACATAAATTGAAGATAACTGAACATAATTGTATTATTAATGTCATACATATAATGTGATTACATGACACAGTACAGTCACAGATGGAAATTAAACTCCGTAAAAATTTGAGAATATATTTTAAAACATAACGGCAGACAGTCAGCTAGCCTCAAGTTCGTTCTGCAATCGTTCGTTCAGGTTGATGGGGTTTTCCGCACCGGACTGTCAATCACATTGTAAAAATCACAGAACCGCTTAACTCTATGGTTTTGGCTCCGAATCGACAGCATGGCCGCGCCCGCCATTGAGCTTCAAAACGTGTTTTAGAGACCCACGGAGCGGCAATGGGTGACGTCACAGTACCTTTGTCCATATTTTTTACAGTCTCTGATTGGAACACATTAATCATTACATTACATTACATTACATTAACATTACACACAAATGCCTGTAATGATTAGATTTAAAAAGTAAGAAGTATTTACACTCCGGTCCAGACGGTGGCGGTAATGCACCACACAGTCGCCAAAAAACACAAGAAGAAGAAAAAAAAACTTAGACAAAGGAGAACGTACTGACCGGGTGTGTTTGTGGATAACAGGTTAAAAACTAAATAAAAGGTAAAGAGACATTCTGCAAAATTACCGAATCGTCAAACTGACATAGCAACCAATAAAACGAATAGGCCTACCGGTGAGTTACTAAATCAACTTAACACTTTGTTTCATAGTAACCGGAACATCCATTACCCAGCTGTTTTTAACTTCACAAACATGCCTCTGCAGAGTTGATCTGTAGGTTAAGTTAAGATCAGAGACTGTGGAAAAAAAATTAGGTTAAGACCAATTATCTGTTGTCAAGAGAAAGGGGCAAGACAATTGTTTTACAGCTAGTCGTTTTCCGCAAAGAAACACAATAGCTAATTAAAGCTGAACACTGAAGCACAACAGCTAGCTACCTGATAGCCAAAATAACAACCCCGTAGTTATTTTGACTTTTAAAAAAACAACGAATTTCCGATGATTGCGTTCTTAATATCCTAAAAAAAATATATGAATGGCTGCAGACAGAAGCTAAGCTACCTTTGATAACTATTGATGGAACACCTTTCAGGATCTCAGAAAGGTATCATTTACACTTTCATCGTGCGTACGAGCAAAAATAAAAACAAAACGAGATTTTAGTTGTTTTTAGAGGCAGCTAAATCCATAACTATAATTGGCAAATACTGGGCATAGTGATTGATGATTTGCTGCATTCTGTCGCCCTCGTCAACTCGTTAAGTCGGAAAAATATCTTTGGTGGGCTGTAGAATTTTCTGTGCTGTCATGCAAAATGAGCCAATAACGAGAAAAAAGTGGATATCAGACCACTAGGCGTGAATGTAAAGTACACTGGGATGGGGGAAACATTTCTGTGTCAAATGGTATGACCCCAGGAAAACTGTGAAAATAAACTATTGTTTTAAAATGTTATATTTATAGTAAACCGTGATAGTATAGACTTGATGTCAAGGTCATCAGTTAATATAGGTGGCCTAAAACATGCCTGTTAAATTTAAATTAAGGATGGGAAACCAGTTGATGTAACCATAAAACATCAATTGGTGTAACCATAATTTCCAGTTACACCACATTGACAACAGTTACACCAGTTTCCAAAGATATGACATTTGATGTTTTTCATGATGTTAATTAAATTGTATTTACTTTATATAAAGCATATATTAAATACATTTATTTTAATGCCATTTTATACATTTTTACAGATGCCTTTGTCAAGTAAAGAGAAGGTAGCACGGCATAGAGCTCGCATTAACAGTGATCCCAAAGCAAGAGAGGAGTACCTTACAAAAAGAAGAGCAAGGTAATGTGTTCGTGGTTTATTTTATTATTAAGAAAAAAAAAAGGTCACAATTCATATACTATCCATTATACCTTTTTAAGGGAAGGTACCGCAAGGGGGCGTGGCCTGTCACAAAAAGGCACATGACCAAACTGAATCACATAATATCATGAAACTTGGTCACGGCAGGGAAGAGCTGATTAACTTGTCACCGCAATCGGCCAAAAGGGGGCATGACAGTGGGCATGGCACCTCACTAAAATGTGCATAACTTCCTAGTGGATTTGCACAACACCACAAACTTTCAGGAAAGGTTTGTCATGGGGCAAGGAAGAACTGATTAACATTTCACACTGATTGGCGCTCAGCCTCGCGGGGCCTTGCCCACTCCTGTTTTGTTTTTTGTAGATTTGTCTTACTCAAATCTCTGTGGAATATCTGTGGAATAATCAGCTGGTTTTCTTTATAGTTACCAAAGACAGAAGACGGAGGGGAAGATTGTTGGTCAGCCAATAAGCCAGCTGTCAAACGCCGAAAAAAAAAAGAAGAGAGAGAAATGGAGGCAGTACTCAAAAATACAGAGAGGAAAAAGAAAGGCATTGCAAGAGGTAATGAACTTAAGGCCAGAATCAATCGACAGCTCTGTAGTGGACCATCCTAGGGAGCATGAACTTGTCAACCTGCCAGACCATGCGTATGCCAACGTGATGGACGAAATCCTACCACCGGCATCCTCGTCACCTGAGAAAGCAAGTGAAAAAGAAGTAGGCAAAGTGAAAGTGCGTTGCAAAAAACTTGAAAAAGAAAAACAGCAGCTAAAAAAAGAGATCTGGAAACTTAAAATGCAATTGAAAAATACCCGACACGATGGTGACAAATGGAGAAAGAGTAGAAAGGCAGAAAAAAGGCACAAGTCTCAATGAGAAAAACAAAGCAAGAGGGAAGAAAAAAACTCGCTCCGGAGAGAAAAGAAAAAGTTCTGAAATTTCTTTGTAGGGATGAAATTAACCGTATGCTCCCTGGCAAAAAAGACACGATTACAAAAAATAAACAAAAAGTTCCGAGGAGAGTTCTTTCACAATGCCTCTCCGAGCTACATTCTCAATGCAATGCAGAGGTTGGAGGGCCACATTCATTGTAATGCAGACAGTTTGTCCACTGTTGGCCCTTTTACGTAACAGAGCCAAAAGTCAGTGACAGGAACACTTGTGCTTTCTTGGACCATGAAAATGTAAAGCTATTGATTATTTAAATCAAATGTGTTTGTTGAATGTTGAATGCAGTATTGGTTATGTGTTTTATATAAAAATCTATAATTCAATTAATATTTTATTCTGATTGTCGTGATTGCTTGTATATCCTTCATGGAACAATGGCTATTGATTTTTTAAATTATCGGTAGTGGTTAGACATTCGACTTGATTGTGTTATGTATGCATGCCTTCTAAATCTGCCTGCTAGTATGCCACTGAAGGAAGATTTAAGTTCAGAAATGTCTGAGTGTTCTTACTATATTATTCTTGCATTACCAGCAGAACACATGTGATTCAATTCTAAATAAATATCAGGCCATGATATCTGGATTTAACTATAATATCAGTTGGGGTAACTGTCACGGTCATGTGGGGGTAACCAATGTTATTAGTTTTATATTTATTAATACACAATGCTATTGCAATGCTATATCAAAACATTAAATACTGAGCTTGTTTACAAGGGATGCAAATAGCTTTTGCAAGTTTTGTGACAAGTTTGTCTCTCCCCACAGGAAATTTTTGTTGACAATCATACAAAATAGCATTTACTTAGTGAATGGCTAAAAATGTACCATACCTAAAAAAAATTAGAAGTAAAATTTAAGTTACATGTATTTAAGCCTCTCCAAACTCAGATAGTTTGCTTATTCCAGTGGTTGGAAATGCATAGAAAATATATTAATTTAAAAATAGGCATGGTTACACCAACTGACCTTTTTAGGGGAGTAAAAACATCCATGTAGCATAAAAATGCATTTAAGCTATTTTGTATATAATGAAACAATTGTGATTACATAAGGAACATTCACGTCAACTAGGTTTTAAATGCATTTTAGTGTATGTTTATTTTTTTTTTCATGCTGAGAACCTTATTTGTCATTGACCCACTTCCCCGCTTCTCTCCAGGAGCTGCGCTTCTGTACAACTTTGAGCAGCAGTATGATGCAGGCAGGAGTCTGTCTGAGACAGGACGCTGTGACAACACTACCAGAGCTCACCGAGAAGCACAGGATCAGACTGAAAGAAGAGGAACTCAGTGCACTGGAGTCTGTCCGCATGGCAGAGTCAGAGACAGTGTGCGCTGCACCAGGACTCAACACACTGGAGCCACAATGTGTTTCAGTACACAGTGGGGTCAGTGATGTACACCACACAGACACATCATTGGTAAAATCAGAAACTGATCTGGGCTCCACCCACTCTGAGGATCTTAAGGTTGAAAGCCTGAACAGTACAGAGCTGGGTTATGTAACCCATCTGCATCCTGAAGAAATCAAGACTGAGACCGATGATGGAGGATACCTTAAGGCAGAACACATCAGTGACTTGCAAGTTGTGACATGTGTCTCTATTGAATCTGATCAAATGAAGTGTGAATCCAGTGAAAGATTAGTGAGTGATCTCATGAATACTGTGAATAATGGAGCTCATGTTGAAGACAAAATCCAAACTGAACCTTGGCAATGTGCAGCAGATGATTTAAAGGGACATCTGACAATGAATTCAAGTGAGAAACAATACATTTGTGCAAAGTCTATGAAGAGATTGGATCAGCTATCTTTTTGTATCCAAAATGAGACGGTTCATACAGATAAAAAGGCTTACAAATGTACTCAGTGTGGGAAGTGTTTTAATTATAGATCTGATTTCATTTCCCACCAGAGAATTCATACAGGTGAAAAGCCTTACAAATGTACTCAGTGTGGGAAGTGTTTTAGGAGTACATCTAATTTAAATGGTCACCAGAAAATTCATACAGGTGAAAAGCCTTACAAATGTACTCAGTGTGGGAAGTGTTTTAGGAGTACATCTAATTTAAATTGTCACTCGAAAATGCATACAGGTGAAAAGCCTTACAAATGTACTCAGTGCGGAAAGTGTTTTCATTTTCAGTCTCTTTTAAATGCTCATCAGAGAATCCATACCGGTGAAAGGCCTTATATATGTACTCGGTGTGGGAAGGGTTTTCATGCTAAATGTCAACTAAATGTCCATGAGAGAGCTCATACAGGTGAGCGGCCCTACACATGCGCTCAGTGTGGGAAGAGTTATATTAATGCATCAAATTTATGGTACCACAACAAAATTCATACAGGTGAAAAGCCTTACAAATGCCATCAGTGTGGGAAGCGTTGTTCCCGATCACATGAATTAACAAGACACCTGCAGACTCATACTGATGAAAAGACTTACAAATGTACCATGTGTGAGAAGTGTTTTAAGAACAGATATAATTTTAATTCGCACCAGAGAATTCATACGGGTGAAAAGCCCTTCAAGTGTGCTTGGTGTGAACAGTGTTTTTCTGACAGAGTTAAATTAAATATCCACCAGAAAATTCACACAGGTGAAAATCCCCACAAATGTACCCACTGTGGGAAGTGTTTTCATTATCAGTCTCGATTAAATGCTCATCAGAGAATGCATACAGGTGAAAAACCCTATACATGTGCTGACTGTGGGAAGGGCTTTAGTAAGAGATATCATTTAAATACGCACCAGAATATTCATACAGGTGAAAAGCCTTATAAATGTACTTGGTGTGGGAAGTGTTTTAATAATAAATCTAATTTAAATACCCATCAGAGACTTCATACAGGTGAAAAGGCAAGACAATCTTTTACTGATTCATAATTTTTGCAACCACAGGACACTGATGAAAATCTCCACCAATGTACTGATTTTGGGTAGTTTAATTAAATTAAAAAATTTTTTAAAGGATCTGCATATGTAAACTAAAGATAGTAGAGGTGAGTGTTGTCTGTGGGAAATGTTCCCATTCACATGATTTAACAAAGTGCCTGAGGTTTCATACAGGAGAAAAGCCCTACAAATGTTTATATTGGAGGAGGTATTTTTCTCAATCATATGAGTTAAAGAAACACTGGATGTGTAATATTGACAAATAGTCCTCTTTACTGTGCGGGCAATGATTTACTTGAAACATCGAATTAAAGGAAACTCTAGAGAACTCAATGGTAATAAAAAGCCTTATAAATGTGCTCGTTGTGTGAAGTGTTTCATTTGATATTTAACATAACAAATAAGGTTGAGAAAAAGGTACATTTAGAGCAGAGGTAGGCAACGAGGGCCGTATCTGTTTGTGTTTCTCATGCCAACGTCTGGCCTTAATTACTTAATTAGCCCTAACAATTATGCCAAATGACATTTTGGCTACATTTCTCACTAATCGCACGGATAACAGCCAAAGATTGTTCTTGTGTCCCTACTGTGATGTAATCTACGAGTGAACCAGTGTTGGTGTGTGGAGCCAATTTGCTCATTTAGCCTGGGTAATTGGTGGAAACAAAAACCTGCACCCACACCGGCCCTCCAGGACTGGAATTGCCCACCTCTGATTTAGAGGTTGTGGTACAACAGTGGTGTCAAACTCGTGCCATGGAGGGCCGTGTGTATGCAGGTTTTCATTCCAACCAATTAATGCTGCCTTAATTGAGTCCAATTACTAATTCAGCCATATGCGTTTAACTGCACTGAAGCACAGAATATAAGAAAATTTTTATTTAGACAATGCGGGTCACCATAGACGTCGGGTCACCATTGTGCACAAACCTGCATCCCTAATTCAGCAAATAATTTAACTAATTATATAATCAAGATCTGAGGCTGGAATGAAAACCTGCATACACACGGCCCTCCATGGCACGAGTTTGACACCACTGTGGTACAAGAATGAGCCCCATGGTCTTGGATCGAATCCAGACCATGCCAGTGCCGACTGTGGCCAGTAAGACCATGGGGTGATGCTCAGTCGGCAATGGCGTCACCCAGGGTTCGGGATGGTTAAATCGATTTTGGGTCTGCATTTTCGTCACTCTCTAGAAACCCGCACTGGTTGATTGTGTGCCCGTGGAGTGCGTGTCAGATAACAGCCAAATGGTCTTTCCCTACTGTGATTAATCTCAGTGAACCAGTTTGGTGTGGAGCCATTTGCTCTTTAGCCTGGTATTGGTGAAACAAAGCACTGCACCCACACGACCCTCAGGACTGGAATGCCCACTTGATTAGAGGTGTGGTACAGAATGAGCCATGGTTTGGATCGATCAGACATGCAGTGCCGACTGTGGCCAGTAAGACATGGGGTGATGCTCAGTCGCAATGGTCACCCAGGGTTCGGGATGTTAATCATTGAGATCTCATTCGTCACTCCTGGCGACCCATGGTTGATAGTGTCCTGTGAGCGGTCAAATCCATAATGGTCTTCCTCAAGCTTTCTCTGCCTGTGCAGCTTGGCTGTAGTCCGTGGTGTGAAAAGTAAGCATCTGACGACAAGCGATTTGGAGAACCATGATTATGAATCAGCAGTGGGATTTGCACGTGAACACGCCTGTGGTTGCAGATAACTGGACATTGCAAATTAGGGTAGGAATTCAATGTGTGACATTACAGGCATTGTAGTCGATGCTCTTATCCAGAGCGACTTACACAACTTTGTGCATACCATCCATTTATGTGAATCTGTTTGAATCTGCTCCACATTGGGCTGCTAATTTATCATAATAAAAAAAAAAAAGTGATTCAGAGTTTATTACAACTCAACTTATTTATTGCACTCCTTTTAGCATGGTCTTCCAGCTGAGTCAATATTGAGTGGAAGTAACATTTCACTGGGAATGACTCACGAAGTACATACATCCATCCATCCATTATCTATACCCACTTATCCTGAGGAGGGTCGCGTGGGGGTGCTGAAGCCTATCCCAGTGTGCATTAGGCAAGATTGGACAGGCCACCAATCTATCTATCAAATCTATTGCAGGGCACACACACCATTCACTGACACCTATAGGCAATTTGAAGTCATTTTGGAGTCAATTTGAAGATGGAATCAGAAGGTGGTTTAGAAGGAAGATAGTATCAGCAGCAGGTTTAGGGGGAAGATAGTATCAGCAGCTGCCTTAGAGAGAATATGGTATCAGCAGCTGATTTAGAAGGAAGATAGTATCAGAAGATAGCTTAAAAGGGGCGACATAGCTCAGGAGGTAAGACCGATTGTCTGGCAGTCGGAGGGTTGCCGGTTCAAACCCCGCCCTGGCGTGTCGAAGTGTCCTTGAGCAAGACACCTAACCCCTAACTGCTCTGGCGGATGAGAGGCATCAATTGTAAAGCGCTTTGGATAAAAGCGCTATATAAATGCAGTCCATTTACCATTTACCATAAAAGGAAGATAGGATCAGCAGCTGGATTAGAGGGAAGATGGAATCACAAGGTGGTTGCGAAGGAAGATAGTATGGAAGGTAGCTTAGAAAGATGATAGTATCAGCAGCTGGTTTAGAGGGAAGATGGATTCAGAAGTTGATTTAGAAGGAAGACAGTATCAGAAGGTGGTTTAGAAGAAAGATGGAATTAGCAGCTGGTTTAGAGGGAAGATGAAATCACAAGGTCATGGGCTGGGAGGTGGCGTTCTGGAAGAGGGCATGTGCTCCCTGTGGCTCACTGGGTATTTTCACGCTGCAACAAGGCCTGCACAATCCGCTGCTATCTTGCTACCTGTTTGCTCACAGAAACTTGAGCTGCTGCTTAACTGTGTGTTTGTCCAATTCCAGCTGAGAACAAGAGTATACCAAACAACAGGAATTACCAACAGTTCCACTGCTACAAGTACACAATGAACCTACCAACAGCAGCTGCCCATCTCAATCTCTGTATCATTACTGAGGTTGTGGCATAAGTGAACCTTCAGTCACACCATGCTGCTGCTTACCAGTCAAGCTCTTTTCAGACAGCGGACATCCTTACATCTGTAGAATATAACAATACAACAAAAAGACAACATGACACTCAGCCATCAGGAACAAGTTCTTAAATTTGAATTAAAGGGCAAGACAATGAGCTGAGTCATTTTGTTTAATTTGCATAACATTGTTGCTCTGACCAGCAGGATCAGTCCAGGTCTTGGGAGAACTGCACTTACCAGTGGGCAGTTTTGGTGCTCCGAGCCCCCCCCTGCTGCTGGTGGTGGTGCGAGCCAGGACAGGTATGCGTGATCAGAATGAGCTCCTTTTGGAACGCTGGAACCCTGTGCTGAAGGGGGGATTTTCTAGCGCATACATTTTCAGAGCTGTCCAAGAGAGAATGGCGCAGTCCCACATTAGATAACAGTGTGTCCAAGACCTCTATTCATACTGGTTGTAATTCCCTAAAGCCCAGAATGGACTAGAGCTCCCAATATGCAGTCACATGGTGTACAGAAGTGTCTCCTGTGTGGTCTATCAAAAGGATGCAGGATGTTGTACAGCCAGCAAGACACACAGTGAGCTAACAGGCAAGTCAGTCCATTCAGCAACACCCATCCTGATTGGCTACTCTCTAGGAACTTCAGTAGCAGAAGTCATTTGACACCCACTGGCCATCCATGTGCAGCTACTGTAGCTGAGCTCTTACCCAAGCAGACCTTGTCGGCCTCTTCAGCAAACTCTGAATGCCAGGACAAAGAATCCAGGCACTGGTCAAAAAAGAAGCAAAGTCATCAGGAGCATGAGTATTGCTGCTCTTTTAGTCATACTAATTTCAATCTAGTTCAGACAGCAGGGGTGCGTCACAGCCAATTAGTGAGCCAACACACACACTGAAACTTCAGTTGTAAACCCCTGCTACAAACAAAATATCATAGCATTGCCGTCATAGTTACCCAACAAATTTTTCTATTCCATAAAGGATCGGTGTCAATTTATTAGTGAATTATTTGCACACGGGGTAGAAGCATAGATATTATTACTGCACGAAACACAATATTGCAATATGATATATTCTAATGGATCTTCCAAAGGATGGTCAGAAACACCAACAGCTCTTGTTACTAACGAACACGGGAGCTGACCTGGCTGGGTCTCACTCACCTGTGGAACGGAAACCTGGGACAGAGTGCAGGTGAACATGGTCTCGTCCACCTGCGTGGCACAATCTGACGTGGTAATCTCCACCGTCTGTGTGGCTGCGTCCCGAAAGCTGGTCTCCTTTCTCTCTGCCCCAGAGGACAGGGAAGACCTGTCTGGAATGAAAAGAACAGAAAATGCACCTTGTAACACACAAACTCACACATCACCTCGCTCACACAACTATGAAACACAGGAAGGACATGAAGCACAAAATGCCTCAAATGTTTTATGTGTGCATGTGACACTTCTAACAGGTTACAGCAGGTCCTGTGGCTGTTCAAGCTGGTCTGTAGCTGGTCAAAGTTGGTGAAATCCAATGAAGCAGGTAGAGTAAAAGCTGATGGCAAATCTGGTTGACTAGCTGACTATACAGGCTGATCAGCTGAGAGCCTACCTGGTGTGGTCTCACAGTCCACCCAATTCGAAAATGATCTCCTTATTTGACTAAATGTTCGATTTATCCAAATCCTCAGAGCTGAAAATTTTGTCGTTTTCAGCTGTTTGTTTGATGATCTCATATCCACTATACGAAAAATTTTCAACCGAGAAGAACTTTTTAAACAACTCAATTCTAGTCAACCCAACTCGTATATCGGCTTCTCGGAGGCTATTTATCAAGACTTTCCTCCTATATTATTTGACGTAATAGAAGAAGAAGAAGACGATCTAAACTGAATTCCATAATTGTTGCCTTCCATAATATTCATAAACTGGGTTCTCCTGTGACGTCAAAGAAACATTCGAATTCTTGTGTTGGTTTGCAACTTGCCTTCGTCTGCTTCTGCAGTCCCAATGCAGTAATGTCACAAGTAACATTAGATAATTGTTGACACTTGACATAATTGAATAATAATAACGGACAATGCCGTATTGTTGTACCAGGCAAACGGGTAAAAATGTAACATAAACAACTCAGTGTTATTTCTTGAGAAAAGTTAATGGCGACCGTTTAACCACAATGCTGGAGAGTAGCGGTATCATCTAAAATAATTTCCCCTTCAGAAATAAATTCACCCGTCATTATGACGTCAACATTTAAAGGGAATGTCCGTTTCAGCTGGAGTGAATACCACTAATTGTCGCCCTTCTAGAAATTCATTTAGAACAGTTTCGTAATATAAATATTGAAATAAATTTCACCAACGCGAAATACGCAATATGATACCACTAAATTACGTATTTTAATTGGAGATAGCAGCAGCAAACACTTTCCTGCTTGGCTGATAACAGAAAGCTAATGTAACTACTACTAACAAAATGTGGTTGTGGAGACGTACTATTAACGTCCTCTATTGGTCTCGTAACGTCCGCGTTACATCTCAATTTACGTAGTATTACCGTAAAAACGTAAGACCAGCGCCCCGTCGCTGCGACGTCGCAAAACAACGTTGTGGATACGTAATAGTTACGTCTTTACAACTTTACGTTTGACAATGTAATAGAATAACCTTACACCGACGTTGTGATTACGTCGCCAGGCAGTCATCCGTCGTAACGTTATAGATTTACGTCGTTGACACGTTGTTTAAACTTCTTTATTACGTTAATTTGAGGGGATTTTCATACATATCGGATGAACCGTTGTTGAAATTGTTGGACCTTTTGTACATAGTCCCCCCAATTTTCGGACATCAAAAAATATTGGACAGTTTAACATAATGTAGAATAAAGTAATCGTTTTTAATATTTGGTCGCATATCCTTTGCATGCAATGACTTCTTGAAGTCTGTGACGCATAGACATCACCAAATGCTGGGTATCTTCCCTGGTGGTGCTCTGCCAGGCCTGTACTGTGGCCATCTTCAGTTCCTGCTTGTTTTGGTAATTTTTTTGTCTTCGGTCTCCTCTTCAGCATGTAAAATGCATGTTCAATTGGATTCAGATCCGGTGATTGACTCGGCCAGTCAAGGATTTTCCCATTTTGGCCGTCAAAAACCCCTTTGTTGCTCTAGCAGTAGGTTTCGGGTCATTGTCTTGTTGCATGATGAAGTGCCGTCCAATGAGTTTGGAGGCATTTGGTTTTATCTGAGCAGATGAAATATTTATGTAAGACTTCAGAATTCATTGTTCTACTTCTGTCTGCAGTCACATCATCGATGAAGACAAGTGAGCCCGTTCCACTGTCAGCCATACAGGCCCAAGCCATAACACCCCCTCCACCATGTTTCACGGATGAGGTGGTACGCTTTGGATCATGGGCATTTCCTTTTTTTCTCCACACTTTCCTCTTTCCATCACTCTGGTACATGTTAATCTTTGTCTCATCTGTCCAGAAGACTTTGTTCCAGAACTGTTTGGGCTCTTTTAAGCCGCGTTTCCACCAAAATTACCAGGACTACTTTACCAGGAACTAAAAGGTTCCTTCAGCCAATGGTTGTCTGCGTTTCCACCAGGGTCTAAAGTACCGCGAAGATTAGGCAAATTAGCCCAATGACGTATGAAAAAGCGACGTTGTCGTCAGTCCATCTGTCATATGATTTCTTCTGTAACCCCATACTACCACCGAAGTAGCTTACATTATTTTCTAATAACCGGGACAGCCCGGAGGGGTTTATTCCACTTATATACAACGGGTTACCAACAATGACTATATATGGTTACTTTTGTATTTATTGATTTTCATATATCCTCTCAAACACATTCATTATGTTTTTATGCGAACATTCGCGGCTATAGGTGCTTTTTAGCAAACTGTAATCTCACCTTTCTGTTCTTTAGACTTATCAGTGGTTTGCATCTTGTAGTGTACCCTCTGTGGTCCTGCTGGCGTAGTCTTCTACGTATGGTAGACTTTGACACATCTACACCTGCATCCAAGAGAGTGTTTTTGATCTGTTGGGCTGTTGTCAGGGGGGTTTTCTTCACCATAGAGAGTATTCTCCAGTCATCCACTACAGTGGTCTTCCTCGGTGCCCAAGCAGACCTTGTCGGGGCCTGGCTGGGTCTCACTCACCTGTGGAACGGAAACCTGGGACAGAGTGCAGGTGAACATGGTCTCGTCCACCTGCGTGGCACAGTCTGACGTGGTAATCTCCACCGTCTGTGTGGCTGCGTCCCGAAAGCTGGTCTCCTTTCTCTCCGCCCCAGAGGACAGGGAAGACCTGTCTGGAATGGAAAGAACAGAAAATGCACCTTGTAACACACAAACTCACACATCACCTCGCTCACACAACTATGAAACACAGGAAGGACATGAAGCACAATGCCTCAAATGTTTTGTGTGCATGTGACACTTCTAACAGGTTACAGCAGGTCCTGTGGCTGTTCAAGCTGGTCTGTAGCTGGTCAAAGTTGGTGAAATCCAATGAAGCAGGTAGAGTAAAAGCTGATGGCAAATCTGGTCGACTAGCTGACTATTCAGGCTGATCAGCTGGAGCCTACCTGGTGTCTCACAGTCCACCCAATTCGAAAATGATCTCCTTATTTGACTAAATGTTCGATTTAGCCAAATCCTCAGAGCTGAAAATTTTGTCGTTTTCAGCTGTTTGTTTGATGATCTCATATCCACTATACGAAAAATTTTCAACCGAGAAGAACTTTTTAAACAACTCAATTCTAGTCAACCCAACTCGTATATCGGCTTCTCGGAGGCTATTTATAAAGACTTTCCTCCTATATTATTTGACGTAATAGAAGAAGAAGAAGACGATCTAAACTGAATTCCATAATTGTTGCCTTCCATAATATTCATAAACTGGGTTCTCCTGTGACGTCAAAGAAACATTCGAATTCTTGTGTTGGTTTGCAACTTGCCTTCGTCTGCTTCTGCAGTCCCAATGCAGTAATGTCACAAGTAACATTAGATAATTGTTGACACTTGACATAATTGAATAATAATAACGGACAATGCCGTATTGTTGTACCAGGCAAACGGGTAGAAATATAACATAAACAGCTCAGGGTTATTTCTTGAGAAAAGTTAATGGCGACCGTTTAACCACAATGCTGGAGAGTAGCGGTATCATCTAAAATAATTTCCCCTTCAGAAATAAATTCACCCGTCATTATGACGTCAACATTTAAAGGGAATGTCCGTTTCAGCTGGAGTGAATACCACTAATTGTCGCCCTTCTAGAAATTCATTTAGAACAGTTTCGTAATATAAATATTGAAATAAATTTCACCAACGCGAAATACGCAATATGATACCACTAAATTACGTATTTTAATTGGAGATAGCAGCAGCAAACACTTTCCTGCTTGGCTGATAACAGAAAGCTAATGTAACTACTACTAACAAAATGTGGTTGTGGAGACGTACTATTAACGTCCTCTATTGGTCTCGTAACGTCCGCGTTACATCTCAATTTACGTAGTATTACCGTAAAAACGTAAGACCAGCGCCCCGTCGCTGCGACGTCGCAAAACAACGTTGTGGATACGTAATAGTTACGTCTTTACAACTTTACGTTTGACAATGTAATAGAATAACCTTACACCGACGTTGTGATTACGTCGCCAGGCAGTCATCCGTCGTAACGTTATAGATTTACGTCGTTGACACGTTGTTTAAACTTCTTTATTACGTTAATTTGAGGGGATTTTCATACATATCGGATGAACCGTTGTTGAAATTGTTGGACCTTTTGTACATAGTCCCCCCAATTTTCGGACATCAAAAAATATTGGACAGTTTAACATAATGTAGAATAAAGTAATCGTTTTTAATATTTTCGCATATCCTTTGCATGCAATGACTTCTTGAAGTCTGTGACGCATAGACATCACCAAATGCTGGGTATCTTCCCTGGTGGTGCTCTGCCAGGCCTGTACTGTGGCCATCTTCAGTTCCTGCTTGTTTTGGTAATTTTTTTGTCTTCGGTCTCCTCTTCAGCATGTAAAATGCATGTTCAATTGGATTCAGATCCGGTGATTGACTCGGCCAGTCAAGGATTTTCCCATTTTGGCCGTCAAAAACCCCTTTGTTGCTCTAGCAGTAGGTTTCGGGTCATTGTCTTGTTGCATGATGAAGTGCCGTCCAATGAGTTTGGAGGCATTTGGTTTTATCTGAGCAGATGAAATATTTATGTAAGACTTCAGAATTCATTGTTCTACTTCTGTCTGCAGTCACATCATCGATGAAGACAAGTGAGCCCGTTCCACTGTCAGCCATACAGGCCCAAGCCATAACACCCCCTCCACCATGTTTCACGGATGAGGTGGTACGCTTTGGATCATGGGCATTTCCTTTTTTTCTCCACACTTTCCTCTTTCCATCACTCTGGTACATGTTAATCTTTGTCTCATCTGTCCAGAAGACTTTGTTCCAGAACTGTTTGGGCTCTTTTAAGCCGCGTTTCCACCAAAATTACCGGGACTACTTTACCAGGAACTAAAAGGTTCCTTCAGCCAATGGTTGTCTGCATTTCCACCGGGGTCTAAAGTACCGCGAAGATTAGGCAAATTAGCCCACTGACGTATGAAAAAGCGACGTTGTCGTCGGTCCATCTGTCATATGATTTCTTCTGTAACCCCATACTACCACCGAAGTAGCCTACATTATTTTCTAATAACTGGGACAGCCCGGAGGGGTTTATTCCACTTATATACAACGGGTTACCAACAATGACTATATATGGTTACTTTTGTATTTATTGATTTTCATATATCCTCTCAAACACATTCATTATGTTTTTATGCGAACATTCGCGGCTATAGGTGCTTTTTAGCAAACTGTAATCTCACCTTTCTGTTCTTTAGACTTATCAGTGGTTTGCATCTTGTAGTGTACCCTCTGTGGTCCTGCTGGCGTAGTCTTCTACGTATGGTAGACTTTGACACATCTACACCTGCATCCAAGAGAGTGTTTTTGATCTGTTGGGCTGTTGTCAGGGGGGTTTTCTTCACCATAGAGAGTATTCTCCAGTCATCCACTACAGTGGTCTTCCTCGGTGTACCGGGTCTTTTGACATAATTGAGTTCACCAGTTGTTTTTTTCTTGTTAATGATGAACCAAACTGTTGACTTGGGCATTCCCAGGGTTTTTGCAATGTTCCTGAATGATTGATTTTAATTTCTGAGCCTTATGATGGCCAGCTTAATTTGCATCGACACTGCTGTCTTCCTCATGTTGTCACACCCCAACAACAATCTCCAAAGGCAATTGCAAAGTCTAGAATCAAGACTAGACATCAACAGCTCTCTTCTGCATTCACTAACGACACAAATGAATAAACCTGCCTAACGAAACACATCTGTGAAGCCAATTCAACAAATACTCATAGTACCTTAAAACGGGGGGGACCATGTACAAAAGGTGCTTGTCATTTATAAACGGTTCATCCGATGTGGAGGAAAATACCCTCAAATTAAAGCTGACAGTCTGCACTTCAACCTCATTGTCATGGTATCCTTTCAAACTCAAAGTGCTAGAGTACAGAACCAAAATAACAAAAAAGGTAACTGTCCAATGAATTATGGTGCTCACTGTATGTGTGGATTTGTAAGAGTCAATATTGATTGAATAGGCCTCGATACGTCCAATTTGTATGTTTGTAATTTAGCTGCCCAGCCTTTCTGTTGCCTGAATGATTGTATGTTTCTTGGTATGTTCGTAAATGTGAATGTTACATGCTGCGAGGGAAATGTGTCCACGGGGACAATACATTTTCTATGTATGTATGTACAATATTTATTTTACAAGTAGCAAATATGCAAGAACTTGTACATTTAGTAAGGAATGTGCATTCTGTAGGTATTCACCAGCAGTTTTGTACATTCAGTTAAATGTCTTGCATGAGGCAATTTGAGGTATTTGACACTTTGATGTGACACAAAGTTTGAATGACGGCAAAATTTAAAAACGCAGGGCCAAATGAATGAGATCCAATCAAACCCCTACCAACAATCTACCAACAATCTACCAAGAATTTAAGGCACTAGCCAATCAGGGCGCGTATCGCTACCAAGAATTGAAGACGCGGCCAATCAGAGCGCGTAAGTCTACCAAGAATTAACCAATCGCTTGCTCGAGTGTCTCGGGCTGAGAGAAGCGCGATCTTGAATGAGGTAAATAGCCGTTTTATTTTCCTGAGTCGGGGGGTAAATATAACCGCAAATTTCACTGAATCATAACTGGGAAAAAGTTACGACAAGCGAATTTACCTTGCCAGCTAGCTGGCTAGCTACGGATAAGTATGGTAACGTTACCAAGTATAAATAAATATTAATTTTAACAATGTTTTAGCTAGCTAGTTACCTTAGCTAATAGGCCCTACCTGTCAGTGTCAGCTTCAAACAAGGTAGCCAACTAACGTTCACCGGTTTAAATTACGGTAGACGATCTAATCTGAGGAACTGTTCTTAATTTACATCAGGCGCAACAAGGTAAATCTATTTCTAACATCTGGTTACAAAGATTAAATACATTTATTTAATTATACCATGTTCAATAAACGCAATGTTAGGAGTTGCTACTAATCGTTTATTTTGTTTGTTCCATGTTCAAACTGGAATGACGTGATCCGAATGTCAGGATTCTGTGCAATTTTATTGGAAGCCCTGGACAAGAAGAGTTAGCTATTTTAGATGGGGGGAGACCATGAAGTGCATTCGTAATATTTTCTCATACACAATTAGATGTGATTATTAGATATAAAGTAGCAATGGATACTGTATGTATAATGATTTTTATGTGTAAAAATATATACTGTCATTTCTTCTGAGATAATTGAATATTGTGTGGAAATGGTATAGTCTGGATAATGTGTAATGTATATAAGCAGGTAATTTGCTCTCAGTGGTGGCTGGCAGTAGGTGAGAGTAATTTAATGGGTATAATTGATGTGCTGATTCTTTTGTTTTGTAAATATGTAGGCTATAAATGTTAGTATAATAGTTGGGGGCACTTTTGTAAATAAAACACCCCACTTGGATTGCACAGGTTTGAGTCTCATCTCCAAAGGTCACTGTAAAATCTGCCAACCTACCATCCTTGTAACAAGCCCTATGGCTCAAATGAACGAAACAGCAAGAAAGGGTGGAAGCCATTGTGTTTTAAGTCCTGGGCCTGAAGTCACAGTGGAGAAATGACTGGTTCCTTTCAGAGCCTGCTGTTCCTTCATAAACTGCAATTTTTTTCCAAATAAGAAGGGTACAGCAGGAAACAAAGAGCTGACCCTGATGTGATTTGAACACGCAACCTTCTGATCTGGAGTCAGATGCGCTACCGTTGCACCACAAAGCCTAAAGCAATGGTTGTATACTGTGACCTGCACCACATTAGCATATTGTTATGCATAAGCAACTCCCCAATGGCAAATATCATAGATTATGAATGTGTTATTCATCTTTCAATATGGATCAGAATCCTGATCCCATGAATCAAATCAGCAACAAGAGCCCGGATAGCTCAGTCGGTAGAGCATCAGACTTTTAATCTGAGGGTCCAGGGTTCAAGTCCCTGTTCGGGCGATATAATTTACAGCGCTTGATCCAAAATAACACTGTGTTCTGACCATAGACTGTGTTTTTAACTCATGATGCACTAGTTTCAAATCAGCAATATAATGAAAATTTACTGACTGTGAATATTTCTGTGTCCCAATGTGGAACCCTCTCCAGAATGAATGGGTTCGTTTAAATAGCTTGTTCTTACTCCTTGCATCCCAATATGGATCCCTGTCCATTTTTTATGGGGCCATTCCAACTGCTTTTTTTCACTCTTTGCATCTCTTCCTTATATCTTTTCCTTGCCCCTTTGTACTACCCACCAGTGGATGCAGGGAGATATGCAAGGATGAGATACAAGAATGCTTTGGGAGGCTTTCCTCTGTCCGTCGCTAATGTGCAGCATCTGGTTGGAAGAGCTGATGACGGTCATGGGCTGGGAGGTGGCGTTCTCTCTCAGCCGCTAGCCCATCTGGATGGGAAGCTTCGGAGCTTCAGCAATCCAATGTAGAATTGTTGTTTATCTATGGCGGCAGTGTGGCACAGTGGGCAAGGAACTGGGCTTGTAACCGAAAGGTCATAGGTTTGGTTCACTGCTGTTGTACCCTTGAGCAAGGTACTTTAGTGTATGTCCAGCTGTATAAATGGATACTCTGGATAAGAGTGTCTGCTAAATGCCTGTAGTGTAGGCTAATGTAATGTACAGCGCCTTGCAGAGCGCGCCTTGCACGTTCCCCGTAACTGGAGGATGGCTCCAGCTTCCACAGCAGTGGCAGCACCTCCTGCTCCCCCATCAGGGGCTTCCACTGGTAGGCTACTCACCCCTCGCGATGTCTGAAAGACAGACCAGACGCAATACACCGTGGGCACGTAGCAGCCAAAACCGCCAATCCATATATGAAATTAAGCCAGAGCTAATGATTTTGGAGACCCGGGGCCAGAATGCTTATAATGTTTGAACTTAGATTTGTTATGTGACAACAAATCCTTTTGCTTATTTCCAGACCCATAATGTGTTATTGGTGGAGAATGAAGAGACAACAGCTGTCACTCCAACCCTCGCTGAAACAGACATTCCCTTTGCATTTTGACATCATAATCTACTTTGGTTGCCACAACCCAGGGAAATAAATGCCATCAAATTTGAGGAAGCACATCGAGGTAAGTAAAATAACGTTGGCTACAGCAGCCGCTTATTCCGCCCAAGATGAACTAAGCTAGCTAGTTGGCTTGCTGTTCTTAGCCAAGCAGGAAAGTGCTTGCTGCTATGTCCGATTTTAATACGCAATTTAGTGGTATTGCGTATTTCGTGCTGGTGAAATTTGTTTCTATATTTATATCACGAAACTCTACTAAATGAATTCCTAGAAGCGCGCCAAGTCATGGTTTTCACTCCAGCTGTGCGACTCCAATAGACAGCGGCTGTCAGTCCAACGCTCACTGAAACAGACGTTCCCATTAAATGTTGACAGGGGTGAATTTATTTCTGAGGGGGAAATTATTTTAGATGACACCTGTACTCTCCAACACTGTGGTTCATCAGTCACCAGTTGTTTACGTTTACGTACATTTCTACTTGTCTGCCTGATGAAAAAAGATAATATATCTTGTTAGTTTTTGTTATTATTGTTATTTCTTATTATTTCAGCTATTATCTCGTATTACTTGTGACATCACTGAGCGCCGAACGATTTCTGAGCTGCACGTAGTTTCTGTAGCTTCTGTATTTCTTTTCGCGTTCGCTTATTGTGTGGTACTAAAGAAATATTTACCAGACCAAGGCAGTATGGTTATGACTGAAGTGTCGGGACTGCATAAGCAGTCAAAGGCAAGTTGCAAAATAACACAAGAATTCGAATGTTTATTTAACGTCACAAGAGAAACCAGTTCACGAATGTTATGGAAGCCAAATAAAATGGAATTCAGTTGAGATCGGCTACAAAATTCTGCTTCTATTACGTCAAATAATATCGAGGAAAAGTCTTTATAAATAGCCACCGAGAAATCCAAGATACAACTAGAATTGATTGTCTGAATGTTCTTAATGGTTAAAACTTTTCTCATAATAGATATGCGATCATCAGAGAAACCGCTCAAAATAACAAAATGTTGGATTTGGCTAAATCGTAAATTTAGTCAAATAAGGAGGTCATTATCGAATCGGGTGGGCTGTGAGGCTACACCAGGTAGGCAAATTTGCCATTGATTTTGCACTTCCAAACAAAACTGTTAGTTAGCTAGTTCACAAATGTGCGTCGCAACTGAAATATCGATAAAAGTTAAAATATCTTGTATGAATGAAGTAATTTTGGTGTCACTCAGGGACTGGGCCACATTACACCCTGTAGTAAATTTACTATTGGTCTGCCCTGGCACGTCACAGTGCACAAGTAGATTGACTTTAGAAGCTATTTCAGTCTTTCCCTGAGAAGCTTCCTCCTACTTCATAAACACACATTGCTGCTGAAAATTCCAGTGTAAACCAGCCTAAACTGGTCACGCTGGTTTAAACTGTGATACGTTTTGATACTTTCAGCTGGTCAACCAGTTTGACCATCAGTTTACTCTACCTGCTTCATTGGATTTGACCAGCTTTGGCCAGCTACAGACTAGCTTTGAACAGCTCCAGACCAGCTGTGATGACTAGAAGTGTCTGTTTCATAGTTGTGTAAGCAAGGTGAAGTGTGAGTGTGTGTCACAAAGTGCCTTGTTCTGTTTCTTTTCATTCCAGACAGGTCCTCCCTGTCGTCTGGGGCTGAGAGAAATCTCTCCTCAGGGACCAGACCGGTCAAGGAGACCAGCTTTCGGGATGCAGCCACCCAAACAGTGGAGATTACCACATCAGATTGTGCCACGCAGGTGGACGAGACCATGTTCACCTGCAGTGTGTCCCAGGATGACGTTTCGCAGGTTAGTGAGACCCTACCAGGTCAGCTCCTGTGTTCGTCAATAACGTGTTTCTGAACATCCATTAGAATATATCATATTGCAATATTGTTGTATCTCATGCAGATTATAATATCTATGGTTCTACTTGTGTGCAAAAAGTTCATTAGTAAATTGACACTAATCCTTTATGGAATAGAAAACATCTGTTGGGTAACGGTAATGTTGTGATATTTTTGTTTGTAGCAGGGGTGTCAAGTGTGTGTGCTGGCTCACTAATCGGCTGAAGTGTTTGTCATAAAAATCTGCTGTGACGCTCTCCTGCTGTGTAGACTTGATTTAAATGGACTTTTAACAGAGCAGCAATGCTTCATGCTTCTGATTACTTTGCTTCTTTTTCAGGCCTCTGAGCAGTGCCTGGATTCTCTATCCTGGCATTCAGAGTATGCTGAAGAGGCCCACAAGGTCTGCTTGGGTAAGAGCTTGCCTACTGTAGCTGCACACGGATTGGTCAATAGATTGAAAATGGCTTCTGCTACTGACGGTCCCAGAGAGGAGCCAATCAGAATGGGTGTTGCTGAATGGACCGACTTGCCTGTTCTGTCCTGCTGTACAACATCCTGCATCCTTTTGATCATGCACACAGGAGTCACTTCTGTACACCACGTGACTGCAAATTTGGAGCTCCAGTTCACTCTACTGCTTTCAGAATAGACTGGGCTTAGGGGAATTGCAACCAGTATGAATAGGGGTCCTGGACACAGTGTTATCTTACTGTGGGACTGTGCCATTCTCTCTTGAACAGCTCTGGAAATGCACGCACTGGAAAACCCGCCCTTCAGCACAGGGTTCCAGCATTCCAAAAAGAGGTCCTTCCAATCGCGCATACCTGTCCTGGCTCGCACCACCAGCAGCAGAGGGGTAAGTGCTGCTCTCCCAAGACCCGACCTGATCCTGCTGGTCAGAACAAAAATGTTCTGCAGATTAAACAAAACAGTTTAGCTCGTTGTCTGACCATTTAATTTGAATTTAAACTTGTTCCTGGTGGCTAAATGTCATGTTGTCTTTTTGTTTTGTTGTTATATTCTAGAGATGTAAGGATGTCCAAAAGATGGGAACCATCACCCATGACGTACGCTGTCTGAAAAAAGCTTGACTGGTGAGCACCAGCATGGTGTGGCTGAAGGTTCACTTATGCCACAACTTCAGTAATGATACAGAGATTGAGATGGGCAGCTGCTGTTGTGTGGGTAGGTTCATTGTGTACTTGTAGCAGTGGAACTGTTGGTAATTCCTGTTGTTTTGGGGTACTCTGTTCTCAGCTGGAATTGGACAAAACAGTCAAGCAGGTGGCAAGATAGCAGCGGAACCTTGTTGCAGCGTGCCACAGGCCCTTAGCCAGAACACCACCCCAGCTCATGACCATCATCAGCGCTTTCAACTAGATGCTGCAGACCTTCTAATTCCATCTTCCCTCAGAACCACATTCCATCTTCCCTCTAAACCAGCTGCTGATACTATCTTCCTTCTAAGCTACCTTCTGATACTATCTTCCTTCTAAGCTACCTTCTGATACTATCTTCCTTCTAAGCTACCTTCTGACACTATCTTCCTTCTAAACCACCTTCTGATACTGTCTTCCTTCTAAGCTACCTTCTGATTCCATCTTCCCTCTAAACCAGCTGCTGGTACCATCTTCCTTATAAGTCATGTTCTTACCATCAACACTGTACCCATCTCCATATCCCCCTTTTCCATCTCTTCAACAAAATAAAAAATAATCTAACCAACATTCAAATTGGACCTGGTATTATCAGCACTTCCAGATAATGGAGACCTAATTTCACAGGTCACAATATTTATTTTACAAGTAGCAAATATACAAGAACTTGTACATTTAGTAAGGAATATGCATTCTGTAGGTATTCACCAGCAGTTTTGTACATTCAGTTAAATGTCTTGCATGAGGCAATTTGAGGTATTTGACACTTTGATGTGACACAAAGTTTGAATGACGGCAAAATAAAAAAACGCAGGGCCAAATGACTGAGATCCAATCAAACCCCTACCAACAATCTACCAAGAATTTAAGGCACTAGCCAATCAGGGCGCGTATCGCTACCAAGAATTGAAGACGCGGCCAATCAGAGCGCGTATGTCTACTAAGAATTAACCAATCGCTTGCTCGAGTGTCTCGGGCTGAGAGAAGCGCGATCTTGAATGAGGTAAATAGCCGTTTTATTTTCCTGAGTCGGGGGGTAAATATAACCGCATATTTCACTGAATCATAAGTGGGAAAAAGTTACGACAAGCGAATTTACCTTGCCAGCTAGCTGGCTAGCTACGGATAAGTATGGTAACGTTACCAAGTATAAAGAAATATTAATTTTAACAATGTTTTGGCTAGCTAGTTGCCTTAGCTAATAGGCCCTACCTGTCAGTGTCAGCTTCAAACAAGTTAGCCGGTAACGTTCACCGGTTTAAATTACGGTAGACGATCTAATCTGAGGAACTGTTCTTAATTTACATCAGGCGCAACAAGGTAAATATATTTCTAACATCTGGTTACAAAGATTAAATACATGTATTTAATTATACCATGTTCAATAAACGCAATGTTAGGAGTTGCTACTAATCGTTTATTTTGTTCCATGTTCAAACTGGAATGACGTGATCCGAATGTCAGGATTCTTTGCAATTTTATTGGAAGCCCTGGACAAGAAGAGTTAGCTATTTTAGATGGGGGGAGACCATGAAGTGCATTCGTAATATTTTCTCATACACAATTAGATGTGATTATTAGATATAAAGTAGCAATGGATACTGTATGTATAATGATTTTTATGTGTAAAAATATATACTGTCATTTCTTCTGAGATAATTGAATATTGTGTGGAAATGGTATAGTCTGGATAATGTGTAATGTATATAAGCAGGTAATTTGCTCTCAGTGGTGGCTGGCAGTAGGTGGGTGTAATTTAATGGGTATAATTGATGTGCTGATTCTTTTGTTTTGTAAATATGTATAAATGTTAGTATAATAGTTGGGGGCACTTTCGTAAATAAAACACCCCACTTGGATTGCACAGGTTTGAGTCTCATCTCCAAAGGTCACTGTAAAATCTGCCAACCTACCATCCTTGTAACAAGCCCTATGGCTCAAATGAACGAAACAGCAAGAAAGGGTGGAAGCCATTGTGTTTTAAGTCCTGGGCCTGAAGTCACAGTGGAGAAATGACTGGTTCCTTTCAGAGCCTGCTGTTCCTTCATAAACTGCAATTTCTTTCCAAATAAGAAGGGTACAGCAGGAAACAAAGAGCTGACCCTGATGTGATTTGAACACGCAACGTTCTGATCTGGAGTCAGATGCGCTACCGTTGCACCACAAAGCCTAAAGCAATGGTTGTGTACTGTGACCTGCACCACATTAGCATATTGTTATGCATAAGCAACTCCCCAATGGCAAATATCATAGATTATGAATGTGTTATTCATCTTTCAATATGGATCAGAATCCTGATCCCATGAATCAAATCAGCAACAAGAGCCTGGATAGCTCAGTCGGTAGAGCATCAGACTTTTAATCTGAGGGTCCAGGGTTCAAGTCCCTGTTCGGGTGAAATAATTTACAGCGCTTGATCCAAAATAACACTGTGTTCTGACCATAGACTGTGTTTTTAACTCATGATGCACTAGTTTCAAATCAGCAATATAATGAAAATTTACTGACTGTGAATATTTCTGTGTCCCAATGTGGAACCCTCTCCAGAATCAATGGGTTCGTTTAAATAGCTTGTTCTTACTCCTTGCATCCCGATATGGATCCCTGTCCATTTTTTATGGGGCCATTCCAACTGCTTTTTTTCACTCTTTGCATCTCTTCCTTATATCTTTTCCTTGCCCCTTTGTACTACCCACCAGTGGATGCAGGGAGATATGCAAGGATGAGATACAAGAATGCTTTGGGAGGCTTTCCTCTGTCCGTCGCTAATGTGCAGCATCTGGTTGGAAGAGCTGATGACGGTCATGGGCTGGGAGGTGGCGTTCTCTCTCAGCCGCTAGCCCATCTGGATGGGAAGCTTCGGAGCTTCAGCAATCCAATGTAGAATTGTTTATCTATGGCGGCAGTGTGGCACAGTGGGCAAGGAACTGGGCTTGTAACCGAAAGGTCATAGGTTTGGTTCACTGCTGTTGTACCCTTGAGCAAGGTACTTTAGTGTATGTCCAGCTGTATAAATGGATACTCTGGATAAGAGTGTCTGCTAAATGCCTGTAGTGTAGGCTAATGTAATGTACAGCGCCTTGCAGAGCGCGCCTTGCACGTTCCCCGTAACTGGAGGATGGCTCCAGCTTCCACAGCAGTGGCAGCACCTCCTGCTCCCCCATCAGGGGCTTCCACTGGTAGGCTACTCACCCCTCGCGATGTCTGAAAGACAGACCAGACGCAATACACCGTGGGCACGTAGCAGCCAAAACCGCCAATCCATATATGAAATTAAGCCAGAGCTAATGATTTTGGAGACCCGGGGCCAGAATGCTTATTAAATGTTTGAACTTAGATTTGTTATGTGACAACAAATCCTTTTGCTTATTTCCAGACCCATAATGTGTTATTGGTGGAGAATGAAGAGACAACAGCTGTCACTCCAACCCTCGCTGAAACAGACATTCCCTTTGCATTCTGACATCATAATCTACTTTGGTTGCCACAACCCAGGGAAATAAATGCCATCAAATTTGAGGAAGCACATCGAGGTAAGTAAAATAACGTTGGCTACAGCAGCCGCTTATTCCGCCCAAGATGAACTAAGCTAGCTAGTTGGCTTGCTGTTCTTAGCCAAGCAGGAAAGTGCTTGCTGCTATGTCCGATTTTAATACGCAATTTAGTGGTATTGCGTATTTCGTGCTGGTGAAATTTGTTTCTATATTTATATCACGAAACTCTACTAAATGAATTCCTAGAAGCGCGCCAAGTCATGGTTTTCACTCCAGCTGTGCGACTCCAATAGACAGCGGCTGTCAGTCCAACGCTCACTGAAACAGACGTTCCCATTAAATGTTGACAGGGGTGAATTTATTTCTGAGGGGGAAATTATTTTAGATGACCCCTGTACTCTCCAACACCGTGGTTCATCAGTCACCAGTTGTTTACGTTACATTTCTACTTGTCTGCCTGATAAAAAAAGATAATATATCTTGTTAGTTTTTGTTATTATTGTTATTTCTTATTATTTCAGCTATTATCTCGTATTACTTGTGACATCACTGAGCGCCGAACGATTTCTGAGCTGCACGTAGTTTCTGTAGCTTCTGTATTTCTTTTCGCGTTCGCTTATTGTGTGGTACTAAAGAAATATTTACCAGACCAAGGCAGTATGGTTATGACTGAAGTGTCGGGACTGCATAAGCAGTCAAAGGCAAGTTGCAAAATAACACAAGAATTCGAATGTTTATTTAACGTCACAAGAGAAACCAGTTCACGAATGTTATGGAAGCCAAATAAAATGGAATTCAGTTGAGATCGGCTACAAAATTCTGCTTCTATTACGTCAAATAATATCGAGGAAAAGTCTTTATAAATAGCCACCGAGAAATCCAAGATACAACTAGAATTGATTGTCTGAATGTTCTTAATGGTTAAAACTTTTCTCATAATAGATATGCGATCATCAAAGAAACCGCTCAAAATAACAAAATGTTGGATTTGGCTAAATCGTAAATTTAGTCAAATAAGGAGGTCATTATCGAATCGGGTGGGCTGTGAGGGTACACCAGGTAGGCAAATTTGCCATTGATTTTGCACTTCCAAACAAAACTGTTAGTTAGCTAGTTCACAAATGTGCGTCGCAACTGAAATATCGATAAAAGTTAAAATATCTTGTATGAATGAAGTAATTTTGGTGTCACTCAGGGACTGGGCCACATTACACCCTGTAGTAAATTTACTATTGGTCTGCCCTGGCACGTCACAGTGCACAAGTAGATTGACTTTAGAAGCTATTTCAGTCTTTCCCTGAGAAGCTTCCTCCTACTTCATAAACACACGTTGCTGCTGAAAATTCCAGTGTAAACCAGCCTAAACTGGTCACGCTGGTTTAAACTAGAGACTGTAAAAAATATGGACAAAGCTACTGTGACGTCACCCATTGACTCTCCGTGGGTCTCCGAAAATACGTTTTGAAGCTCAATGGCGGGCGCGGCCATTTTGGAGTTGGAGCCAAAACCACATAGTTTAAAAGCCGCTCTGTGATTTTTACAATTTGATTGACAGTCCGGTGCGGAAAAGCCCATCAACCTGAACGAGGCTAGCTGACTGTCTGCCGTTATGTTTTAAAATATATTATCAGATGTTTACGGAGTTTAATTTCCATCCGTGACTGTACTGTCATGTAATCACGTTATATGTATGACATTAAAAATACAATTAGGCTATGTTCAGTTATCTTCAATTCATGTTTCTCAGCAAAACGAATATGCTTAACTAGCATATCAGCTTGCCAGTGAGCTAGGTAGGCTATCCGTGGTTAGCTCACGCATTAGCAATATGAACCACAGGGGAAGAACATTGACTACACTGATGGTCAATCAATCGGAGATGTGTAGGCTACTGGTGATTTGACTAGGCTAATTTTCGTATAACTGTCTGGTAGATCTGCTGTTAACCGAGCAAGTTATCGTCGTAGGTTTTCGCCAGTCAGTTAATGAGCCAGTAACTGCTACTACTAGCTACTCCATCGCCGTTTGTGGTGTTCACTTGCTGGGTGACGCTAGCTGACCGATCGTTCGCAAATCACTTTCTACCGAATAAAAATTAACACTGTCAGCGGTGATTAACAAATCTACCAAGTATTTTAATAACTGATCTGCAGGCGTGTAAATATGACAACGCACTTTGTACAGCAAGTTTTCCACCTGGTGCATGAAGACAAAAATAATGTAGCCTACGTTGAATTTCTAATTATTATTAGGCTATCATTTTTTTCTTGTAAATCATCAAAACCATTGGAGAAAAGCCAATATACGCAAGGAGCCCCCAGAACCGATTCTGAGAAACACTGTCTTAAATGCCTAGCTTGTCGGTCTCTTAAATGCTAAAAACATATTCCTTTCTAAATGCCAAGATGGTTAATTTCGTTAAATTCTGTGTGTGTGATTTCAGCAAATGAACCTTGAGACTCTTAATTCGCTTCGTGAAACTGAAAAAGTGTTTATCCCAAAATCGGGATTATAGTAGCTTTGTCACATGCTTGAAGCATGGCCCAGGTAGACATTTACGGAATGTACGACTGACAAGCCGCCAAACACGTCTGACAGATTGAATGTTTGCCGGTTAAGGTTAGCTAGCTAGTCAAATGGCTTGGTAGCCGAAGTTGCGAACTGTTTTAGCATAGGCTACTACTGGACTACCAAATATAGCAAGCTGATTACGCTTTCTGCCAACTAATTATTTGGTTAAGTAGGCTAAAGGAAATAGTAAAAATGACTCGGCTACCGAAAAACTTAAGAGGAGGATTATTTTATGGTCGTCTAGTGCAGCTGTAAATAGCACACGCCATAATGAAATCACCACGAAATGGGATGCCTGCATTTTCAGACTTAGCACAGGCGGACCGTAGCCGGAGCCGCAATGGCAAGGCCAAGAAGCGCCACCGCCCACCCCAGTGACCATAGACTGTGGCCCCTACTGTAGCATAGTCCTCCGAAGTAATCCGGAAGTGACGCAAGCTGTACCTCATTGGTCCAGAACAAATATTGGCCCTGTACCCAAATGATGCAATAAATCATAAAATAGACCCATGGACAGTCATAAGACGAATAAAATACACCTATTATGACTATTTGTTCTTGTGAGAAAAAATTAGTGGCTTTGTATTTTTATTGCATTTGTACCGTAGACTTACATGGAAACCGGATATGAAAACACCTATACTGGAGCCATCCGTAGTGGCGCTAGTGAGCAACCAGGAACTACAACACCAGGAAATGAGCTTCAAAAACGAAGTCTGGTTTTGGCCGCTTGGTTTAAACTGATGCGTTTTGATACTTTCAGCTGGTCAACCAGTTTGACCATCAGTTTACTCTACCTGCTTCATTGGATTTGACCAGCTTTGGCCAGCTACAGACTAGCTTTGAACAGCTCCAGACTAGCTGTGATGACTAGAAGTGTCTGTTTCATAGTTGTGTAAGCAAGGTGAAGTGTGAGTGTGTGTCACAAAGTGCCTTGTTCTGTTTCTTTTCATTCCAGACAGGTCTTCCCTGTCGTCTGGGGCTGAGAGAAATCTCTCCTCAGGGACCAGACCGGTCAAGGAGACCAGCTTTCGGGATGCAGCCACCCAAACAGTGGAGATTACCACATCAGATTGTGCCACGCAGGTGGACGAGACCATGTTCGCCTGCAGTGTGTCCCAGGATGACGTTTCGCAGGTTAGTGAGACCCTACCAGGTCAGCTCCTGTGTTCGTCAATAACGTGTTTCTGAACATCCATTAGAATATATTGCAATATTGTTGTATCTCATGCAGATTATAATATCTATGGTTCTACTTGTGTGCAAAAAGTTCATTAGTAAATTGACACTAATCCTTTATGGAATAGAAAACATCTGTTGGGTAACGGTAATGTTGTGATATTTTTGTTTGTAGCAGGGGTGTCAAGTGTGTGTGCTGGCTCACTAATCGGCTGAAGTGTTTGTCATAAAAATCTGCTGTGACGCTCTCCTGCTGTGTAGACTTGATTTAAATTGACTTTTAACAGAGCAGCAATGCTTCATGCTTCTGATTACTTTGCTTCTTTTTCAGGCCTCTGAGCAGTGCCTGGATTCTCTATCCTGGCATTCAGAGTATGCTGAAGAGGCCCACAAGGTCTGCTTGGGTAAGAGCTTGCCTACTGTAGCTGCACACGGATTGGTCAATAGATTGAAAATGGCTTCTGCTACTGACGGTCCCAGAGAGGAGCCAATCAGAATGGGTGTTGCTGAATGGACCGACTTGCCTGTTCTGTCCTGCTGTACAACATCCTGCATCCTTTTGATCATGCACACAGGAGTCACTTCTGTACACCACGTGACTGCAAATTTGGAGCTCCAGTTCACTCTACTGCTTTCAGAATAGACTGGGCTTAGGGGAATTGCAACCAGTATGAATAGGGGTCCTGGACACAGTGTTATCTTACTGTGGGACTGTGCCATTCTCTCTTGAACAGCTCTGGAAATGCACGCACTGGAAAACCCGCCCTTCAGCACAGGGTTCCAGCTTTCCAAGAAGAGCTCATTCCGATCGCGCATACCTGTCCTGGCTCGCACCACCAGCAGCAGAGGGGTAAGTGCTGCTCTCCCAAGACCCGATCTGATCCTGCTGGTCAGAACAAAAATGTTCTGCAGATTAAACAAAACAGCTTAGCTCGTTGTCTGACCATTTAATTTGAATTTAAACTTGTTCCTGGTGGCTAAATGTCATGTTGTCTTTTTGTTTTGTTGTTATATTCTAGAGATGTAAGGATGTCCAAAAGATGGGAACCATCACCCATGACGTACGCTGTCTGAAAAAAGCTTGACTGGTGAGCACCAGCATGGTGTGGCTGAAGGTTCACTTATGCCACAACTTCAGTAATGATACAGAGATTGAGATGGGCAGCTGCTGTTGTGTGGGTAGGTTCATTGTGTACTTGTAGCAGTGGAACTGTTGGTAATTCCTGTTGTTTTGGGGTACTCTGTTCTCAGCTGGAATTGGACAAAACAGTCAAGCAGGTGGCAAGATAGCAGCGGAACCTTGTTGCAGCGTGCCACAGGCCCTTAGCCAGAACACCACCCCAGCTCATGACCATCATCAGCGCTTTCAACTAGATGCTGCAGACCTTCTAATTCCATCTTCCCTCAGAACCACATTCCATCTTCCCTCTAAACCAGCTGCTGATACTATCTTCCTTCTAAGCTACCTTCTGATACTATCTTCCTTCTAAGCTACCTTCTGATACTATCTTCCTTCTAAGCTACCTTCTGACACTATCTTCCTTCTAAACCACCTTCTGATACTGTCTTCCTTCTAAGCTACCTTCTGATTCCATCTTCCCTCTAAACCAGCTGCTGGTACCATCTTCCTTATAAGTCATGTTCTTACCATCAACACTGTACCCATCTCCATATCCCCCTTTTCCATCTCTTCAATAAATAACAAAATAAAAAATAATCTAACCAACATTCAAATTGGACCTGGTATTATCAGCACTTCCAGATAATGGAGACCTAATTTCACAGGTCACTGTCCATCCTCCCTCTATGTGGGGGCACAACAAATACTCATAGTACCTTAAAACGGGGGGGACCATGTACAAAAGGTGCTTGTCATTTATAAACGGTTCATCCTATATGGATGAAAATACCCTCAAATTAAAGCTGACAGTCTGCACTTCAACCTCATTGTCATGGTATCCTTTCAAACTCAAAGTGCTAGAGTACAGAACCAAAATAACAAAAAAGGTCACTGTTCAATGTTTTTTAAGGCCACTACATTACATTACATTATTAGCAGATTATTTTTTGCATACCAAAGGTCATTGGAACAACTACAAACCACGGGTTGAATAAGGTATAATAGATGGGGCCACACTAGATGGGATCATTTCTTTTAATATGCCAAAAAATGGAACATAAATGCATCTGCAACCTATGATAGTTTTCATTGTTTCACAACACTGCAGGGCCAGTACATAATATGACTGCAACTATCACAGTGTTGATATTACTTTACGCTATTATAACGTTCTCTAGCTTTTTGCTACAGTTGTTCACAGAAATTATAAAGGAGGACTCAATTATCATAATCAAAGTTTATACATCCCTGGGTTTCTTACGACAAGAAAAACATTTAACAAATAAAATGTCCGGGTGTATTTCTAGGACATTTTACATTCTTACAGTTTGCTAGATTATTTGCAGACAGCAACAAAGGATTTAGCAACAAAGGACAAAGAAATTAAATGCACAAAATAGCTAAATTTATAAACACACATAAAAAGGCTATTTATCATGGCAGAGAAAATACATTTAAACGTTATAAATACATTTACCTTGTTGCGTCTGATGTAAATTAAGAACAGTTCCCACAGATTACGTTGTCTACCGTAATTTAAACCGGTGAACGTTAGTTGGCTACCTTGTTTGAAGCTGACAGGTATTAACTAAGGTGAATAGCAAGCTAAAACGTTGTTAAAATTAATATTTCTTTACAGTTGGTAACGTTACCGTACTTATCAGTAGCTAGCCAGCAAGCTGGAAAGGTAAATTCGCTTGTGGTAACTTTTCCCACTTTCATTCAGTGAATTTTGCGGTTATATTTACCTTCCGACGCAGGAAAATACAACAACGATTTACCTCATTCAAGATTCGCGCGTTTCTCAGCCTGAGACCCTCGACCAAGCGATTGGTTAATTCTTGGTAATTTTTTGGTAGACATACGCGCCCTGATTGGCTATCCCTTTCAATTCCTGGTAGATTCTTGATAGCGAAAGGGGATTTGATTGGATTTCACTACCAAGAATAACAGAGACTCAAGGCTTCCACGGGACGCCATCATTTATAGGACAAGCTATTAACGAAAACATAGAATATCCTCGAACAAGGAGCACCCGTGAACTAATGCCATTACACTAGGTTTATGTAAGGCAGTGGTAACTAACCCTGTTCATTTCAACCCTAATTTCGCACACCTGACTCAACTCATTAGAAACTCAAACCAACAGGACAGTATATCTACAGAAAGAGGGTTGGTTAACACTGATTTCAGGAATGCAGGGTGTTTTAACTACATGCTACTTGTTTCCGGTCTGTTCAGAGCATGTTAATTGTGTACTGACCTTTTTACAGTCTCTGGTACTGACATACAAAACTAATTTGGCACTATCAAAAGAGGTTGTCAGAAGTGGGATTCGAACCCACGCCTCCAGAGGAGACTGCGACCTGAACGCAGCGCCTTAGACCGCTCGGCCATCCTGACATAGCACATGTCATTGTTAACTGTAATTCTTATTATTGCTAAATAGTAATTGAGTGACGTACTAAATCTGTTTCCATGACAGTTTCCACCTCCAGGGAGTGGAAAAGAAACATTTTAATATGATAACCACGTCTCTGCGTCCAAAAACAGTAGCGCGCGCGACTCTCAATCCTTAACTAACTCGCTACAATTAAGGTTTGTGAAAATATATCAACTTTTTATAAATATTTATTCTTTTGAAAGATTTCAGATTAGAGATAGCACGGAGCACTTCATTTTATTAAAGTAAACGGTACGTCGAAAATAGATGGGAGCGAAAACTGTACTGCATTGCGCTTGGATGCTTCAACAGTAGTTCTTTTCTTTCGTATCTCCTAGCCGTAGACACCCCTCCCCGGTATTCCTCACGCTGCCCCATTAGCGCTTACTACCAGATACCCTTACCAGCCTCGCGTTATGGGTGTGTGTGCGCCTTCACGGGCAACTCAATTAACTAGGAATCTCTTCTAACACTTAGTTCTTACATCCTTATTGCCAGCCAACATGGCCTTTTCCCCAGACGATGTAACTCGTTAATACACATGCTACTACTTTTTTACAAGAAAGGCTGTAAGCATGGTAGCTGTAACAAGCCAAACACTGAGCAGAGGGACAAATCACCAGTCATATAACCACTTACCTACAAAAATCACAAGCAAGGTCTCTCCAAGTCAGGCTATAATGGAACAGATTGGAAATGCTAGGATACCAAAAAGTAAGAAGAATATCCCTGCCATGTCTGAGAGAATTTGAAGCAATACATACATAGCTGATGTCTCCATTGGTCCAGTCTCTCCTGTTCTTCTGTTCCACAGCTTCAGTTGCTGCACTACACAGCTAATTTGTTAAAAATAATAACACTGCACATAAAATGATTGCAACTTATGCAAATGTGTGCAGTAAATGCATTTCTGTGCGACTCCCTTGGAAATCAAAAATCTTTAATAAAAGTTCCTCAGAAGATTTTATTAATTTAACAATTTAAGATTTCAGACTATTCACAATAGAGGTGACAGGAGGGTATGAAAAAAAAAAGATTAGATGCCAGAATAAACGAGAAATAAAAAAATAAAAAAAAGTTAAAAACTGGTGAGGGGATGGGGAGAGGGGGGAGAGGGAGAGCGTACCAAGTATCGAAACGCTCTTCTTTCAGAGAGAAAACAGAGATAAAAAAAACAAAGATGAAACAAGACTTAACTTTACACTTTACAAGAACTTTCTTAGCTTTTCTTTAAAATTCCATACAAAAATGAGCAATAATATTATTATTAATAACAATAATACATCTGTATAAACGTCCCAGGCGTAGAGTGGTTTCAGCAAACACTGTTGGACTGTTCCAGCATCCAAGATTTCACTGAAGGGGGTAGAAATGAGAGTCACCTCACCCCACCCCCCCCCACAAAAAAAATAATAAAAATCCACGCCATTTTGAAATGTTAGCCCCCCAAAATCGGGTAACCTTTCATTTTTTTTCTTCTTTTTTTAATTTTAAACCATTATTTCCTCCACCCCTTCCAAACCAACATTACACCCCCCCCCGGCTCCACTCTGCTCCAGCATTGCCCAGCGTTTAAAAAGTGTAGCCGCGAGTATTCCCAGCGCGAGAGCGAGTGTCTGGTTCCACGTGCCGGCTGACCGCGTTTGGCGACGGCACCGACAGCCCGTTCCTGAAAGCCTATAAGCGAATTGGCCTCGGTCTGTTGTTACTAGACAGCAAACAGTTTAACCGCGGGGGTCAAATTTCAGAAAGCTTGTTTAATAAAACTTATTTATTTAATGTTTTTTTTTTTCTGCGTTTCGGCAGAGCTCGTCCCCCCCCCCCCCCTCAGCACATGGAGATGGTGACGTTGATGCCCAGGTTGCCGTTCTCGGCGAAGAGCTGCGCGATGGACGTGTCGAACACCAGGCAGTCGCTGTTCATGATGGCGGTGGCGATGCCCTCGTGGATGGAGCGGGGCGTGGCCTCCCAGGTGAGCCGCCGCCGGTGCCCGTTGAGCTCCAGGCGGTAGGCGAAGCTCTCGGCCTGCTTGCGCGTGCCGATGAGCTGCACGATGGCGAAGAACTGCTGGTGCCCGTCGTACTTCTCCTGCTTCTCCAGCACCAGCATGAAGTGGAAGCCGAAGCAGGACTGCATCATCACCCAGTCCACCGCCCCCGGCAGGTTGATGTCGGTGGCCAGGAAGACGATGTCCTCGCCCTGCAGCGTGGTGATGGACTTGTGCTGGTGCAGCAGGTGGGGCATGACGGCGTCCAGCGAGCCCTGCCACTTGCAGGACGCCCCGGGGCAGGGGCAGGAGTAGGGCCGGAACTCGCACAGCTCCTCGTGCTCCGCCTTGTCGGCGTGCGGCAGCGTGGCCTCGCAGCCCGACGGCGCGTACTTGCACGGGAAGAGCACCGAGTTGGCCACCTTCTCCATGGCCAGGTTGCGGATGGAGCCCAGCGGCCCGCGGCACGTGGGGCAGCACGTCAGCTTGGGCCGGCAGCTGCCGCAGACCAGGTGGCCGCTCTGGCACTGCAGGATGGGCGGCAGCACGTAGTCGAAGCAGACGGGGCACTCGAACAGGCTGGCCAGGTCGCCGTTGGACGCCGTGGTGCCCGAGAGCGACGGCCCCCGCTGGGACGGGGCGCACTTGGAGGCTCCGGCGGGCAGCGCTGCGGCGGTCTGGCGACTCATTTCTGCTCCGGGGGGGGAGGGGGGGGCGGGGGCAGCGGCGTGGAGACGCACCGTGGCGATCACAGCAGCGGGAAAGAATACAGGGAGAGCTTTATATAGACACTTCATATAGACATAAAACCACACAGGTAAAATGGACTGCATTTTTATAGAACGCTTTTATCCAAAGCGCTTTACACTGGGTGCCTCTCATTCACCCATTCACACACACACACACACACCAACGGTGAAAGGCTGCCATGCAAGGTACCAATCAGCTCGTTGGGAGCAATTAGGGGTTAGGTGTCTTGCTCAGGGACACTTCGACACGCCCAGGGCGGGGGATCGAACCGGCAACCCTCCGACTGCCAGACAACCGCTCTTACCTCCTGAGCTACGTCGCCCCCCCCACTGACAGAAGAGGCCATTTTGAATTGATGCGGTAAGGAGGACAGTTACAGCAAATCGCATGGCGAGGTGGCGTTAGGGAGCAGGGTCACAGGAACCATCACATCCCCTAATGCCACCCCCATCACAACCACCACACTCCCTCACATTTATTTAGCAGACGCTTTTATCCAAAGCGACATACAAAAGTGCGTATCATGGTCACTGGACAACTACAAAACACAGGTTCAACAAGGTACGATGCTCATTTCGTACGGCTATTTATAACAGAGAACACAGTTCAGTTCACGCAGTTAACATTATTCTGACCTAATTTATGCCAAGTCAAACTAGGGAGAAGAAAAAGCTAAAATATCATGACAAATACAAATTACAAAAAGTGCTGGAATGGGGGTACTTGCAACATGAGTGTCATGAAAGGGGGGGATTTGAAGTGAAATGATTCACAGAGTGGTGGCAGTTAGCCCAGGTATAATCTGAAGATGGGTACAGTGGAAGATGGGTAGTCTATCAGGGAAAGTTTTGTACCAAACGTCTCATCAACATTACTACTGATGGAGACTTCCTGCCCTAAATTTTGAGGAGTCAGACAGCTCCTGGTATATCTGGAATTTTGTGCATTTTCACTTTCACAGAGGCAATATTTGCTCTAGCACACAGCTTCACATTGTAAGGGGAGTCTATACCCGAGTACAGAAAATGCAAAGCATTTTCACACTTACTGGACTGGAAATCTAGTTCGTGTTCATGCTATGAACTAGCCAGTCTGCACGTCCACACCTTAAACGGAGTGCAGATTTTGTTCCTCGGAAGTTGTTCAGTTGTGAATTTACAGCATGAATGAGAGTATGGATAACAGAATGAGCACAGCTTTTCCCCACACAGTGAGAATAGGATGAGCTCTTTTCCACAGTGATGAAACAGTAATGAAGTTGGGATATCTTGCCTTCGTCCATAAGATGATTTCCGATCGAGGCTCTCTTCTCTGGAAATATGGTGCACCCTGAAAAAGAAATGAAAGGGACAACACTTGGATAAGTTCAAGTGTGTACACACACGCCAGTTTTCATTTTCCCTAATGCAAGTTCACCGTTTGCTGAGATGTCATTACAGCAGTGGTCCAGCAGAGGGCACTAAAAATAGCACTGGAAAATGGCACACATTTGACCTGGCTACTTACACACTTTGGATCTGTTTTACCTGTTCACCTGTGAAGCAATCCGATTGGCCTAGATAGAAGCAACCTTTTCTGACTGGGCATAAGGACTGGGTGTAAGCAAAGCATTCCGATTGGTCTGGATACAAGTACAGCATTCCGATTGGTCTGGATGCAAGTGGAGAATTTAGTTTTGTCCAGGGAGTAACCAAAGTATTTGGACTGATCGGGGTATAAAGGAAATATTCTGATTGGTCTTTGGTATAGTTGGAAGTGACTGGATTGGTCTGGGTATAAGTGAAGCACCCAGTTTGCAAGTGAACAATTCTAATTGGGATATCAAGTTCAAAAGTATTTGAACGTTGCACATACAAAAACTAAGAATGGTGATTATACTTCACGGATCAAATTAATGTGCAAAGAAGAATCTATTTTTAAAACAAGATTTTAAAAAATCTTTGCTGGGTGGCACCACTCATATAGGAAGTACACGCATGCAATAACGGGCATCAGTACCCAAGTTCTTCCATCATAATAAAAGTCTTTACACTTACGCCTATCGCATCAATAAACAAAGTCAGCATGAGATACGATGCATAGAATTTTGTTCTCAATTCACAAATGTTGTGCGCTCACAAAAAACAATACACAACAGCTTGGCTGAATACTGAATTCTGGTTGGCCCAGCGTGCCCTGCAGGGACAGACTGTGGCCCTATGGTGGTAAAAGTGCTTTTACACAGTCTATAAGTGCAGGGCGCATACGCTGTGTGGACGGACAGTCCGCAGTCGTTCGCCCTTTCATAGTCCAGTCGCACCACCGCATACCCAAGCCCTACGTTCCCACAGTCTTTGCGCGTCGTTTTCCTTTTCTGCCGGAAGTTACAGACTGTAAACAACATGGCCTCATCCTTGCCCAGCGCTGTGCTTATTTCTCTCCGCGAGTTGTTGTTCTTCTGAAAATCTTTATGATCCCGTTGGGATGAATCGTATAAGGTGCCTGTACCTTCTCATCTCTTCAGCCAGTCTCTCTTCAAAATGTCAACTCCATGTCTGTTTTGTGCATTCCGCATCACCGCACGTTTCCAGTGCCACATGAAATGCATGTCGATGTGAAACAGTTTCATACCGAGCCATGGTTTGTGTGACACCGCTAGCGTACGCTAGGTACGCGCGGTCGCAAAAATTGAGCTTCGCGCGGACGTACGCTGAGGTCCGCCATTTCGTCATTTTGACCGCGTGGACCCCAGCGGAGTCCGGTCCGTGTATGCTACGTCTGGACCATGAATTGGCCTTTACTTTGAGAGGTGCCCTAAAGGGAACAGGGCCAAAGTAGGGCTGGGAGATGCCTATTTTAACAATATTTATTGAATATTTTCAATGCAACAACGATCGTCACCACGATAGTGTGTTGCCTTTTCATCTTTTTTCCCCGAATTATACCTGATGCAGAATTAATCCTCTGAACTTCTGAGGGCCGTGTAAAAAGCTATCACCGATATCCATTGGGTGTTGGTAAGACAGAAGCTCTACGACTTTGCCGCTGAGTGGCTATGTGGTCACGTGACATGCTTGTGTCAATCGCACGGAAGCTGCAAGACCTTGCCGCTGATTGGCAGTCTTAACACCCCGATGGATACCAGTGGCAACGTTTTCCCCGGAAGCATTTCACACGGCCTCTGAAGTCCGGGTGTTTACTTCAGCGTCAGGTATGATGTTAATTTTTTAAATAAAAAAATTAAAAAAGATGGGTAAAAGTGCATACGTTGCATGACAGCAATGACAGCTATGCTTTTTAAGCATAATAAAAAAAAAATTAAAAAAAAAATATATCACCACCTAACCCATACCCCACTAGAGCAGGCTTTGTTGTAGAAAACACCAATGCGAGGTTGCGTGCATTGCAGAAGAGCCTTCAGGAACAGGGTCTAGAGAGGAGAGGTGCGTGTTGGGGGTGATGGCACTTGCACTGGCACAACATACATTAGCCTACATAAGAATTCACTGTGGTAATTAGAGCGCATGGTATGTCGAGAATCAAAAATGACACCAGCTCTTCAGTCAGAATACTGCTCAGAATAGAGACGTGCAAAGGTAATGGATGGAGACCATTTGAATGTATAAAAACGGAAATGAACGAGGGACAAACTACATCCCTCATGCTTGAATCTGTCCAAGCACCCAATACAGATTGCTAGAGCAGCACCACACAATTCTTCAAACCGATTTTAAAATGTGCTTTAAGAACTACAGGAACAAAACAGACCCAACACTCAAGTTTTATGCCAACATCTGACACCTAAAACCGGACTTGTTATGAATTACTCCGCGTTCTATAAAAATGCAGTCCATTTTACCTGTGTGGTTTTATGTCTATATAAAGCTCTCCCTGTATTCTTTTCCCGCTGCTGTGATCGCCACGGTGCGTCTCCACGCCGCTGCCCCGCCCCCCCCTTCCCCCCCCCCCCGGAGCAGAAATGAGTCGCCAGACCGCCGCAGCGCTGCCCGCCGGAGCCTCCAAGTGCGCCCCGTCCCAGCGGGGGCCGTCGCTCTCGGGCACCACGGCGTCCAACGGCGCCCCCCCCCCCCCCCCCCGCTGCTAAAGACGTTACACACTTGCGGTCTTGAAATGTTTCCGAAAAAACAGCGAGGGGGTGCAGACAAGGACATTACCACAGTTAAGTCAAGAATCTCGGAGTGGTGATGGACAACAGGCAGTCCCTCTCCAAGAACATCGCAGCAGTAAGCCGGGCATGCAGATTTTTCCCTGTATAACATCCGGAGAATCCGCCCCTCTCACACCACCCACTCAACCCAGCTCCCGGTCCAAGCAATGGTTCTATCCCGCCTGGACTACTGCAACTCTCTTCTGGCTGGACTACCGGCATCTGCCACCAGACCCCTGCAACTCATTCAGAATGCTGCGGCTCGTCTGGTCTTCAACCTCCCCAGACACTCCCACGTCACTCCCCTGCTCACTACCCTCCACTGGCTGCCTGTTATAGCTCGCATCAAATTTAAAACATTGGTCCTACCATACCAGGCAGTCAAGGGATCAGCCCCAGCATACCTCCACAAGATATTCAAACCCTACATGCCAGCCAGACACCACCGTTCTGCTACCTCAGGACGCCTGGCACCTCCCCCTCTTCGCACCTGCAGTTCCAGAACACGTCTCCTGTCTGTTCTGGCCCCACGATGGTGGAATGACCTCCCCCTGGAGGTCAGAACAGCTGAGACACTGACCCATTTCATGCGACGACTGAAGACTCACCTCTTCAGGCTGCACCTCTCCCCATCCCTCCCTACCCCCCTGTAAATGACTGTAAGCTTAGGGTTGTAACTAGGCAGCTGTTTTGTAGGTGACTTAGGTGCATTAACTGTCTTAACTACTGCTTGTATTTTTTCCACAGACTGCATTGTTGGCGTTCTCGTTGTGTTAGTGTTAATCAGTTTAACCTTCAGGGTCCAAGTTGAACTATGCGGTTGTTCCCTGCACTTGGACCCGTACTTCTCTCTAGAGTTTTCGTCATACTTGTTCCTGGTTATGGTTATACACTTTGTTGTACGTCGCTCTGGATAAGAGCGTCTGCCAAATGCCTGTAATGTAATGTAATCTCGCTGGGATTCAAACTGGTGAACCCCAATGTCCAGCTCACAGACATGTTAAAACAGCCGAGCAAGAACCGGAATGGCGCACCCTCCGAAACTCTGTACGATCTACAGCACCGCCCGATTGGCCAATGGGAGTTTCCCCCTCATTCGAGATCCAAGCCAGAGATAATATTTGAGTATACTAAACGGGTGCAGAGTTGGCCAGAGACTGGAACGCCTGGCAGAACTGGTTCTGAGAGCGCGAGCGCTCAAGACGGACCTGCGGTCCCCCACGGCCCAAGCCACAGGGACACAGGGCTTGTGCCAGAGAGAGCATTACCGGAGTGAGTTTGGAAAGAAAATCACGCAAATATTTAATCAGGAGACGCTGGCGCGAGCGGGTTAGCGACAACGCGGCCCTACGTGCCGGAACCTGGAGCTGGGTGGATGCTGAACAGCGTAAAACTGTTTAAAATACAATTTGCATGCGGCGAGACGAAGGCGCGAAAGCCTACCTGGCACCGTTTGACTGCCGACAATAAAACAAAGGGAATTCGTTTCGTCGAAAAGGTCGAGGGCTTGACGGACGCAACACGGAAGTAGTTATACCATCTATACCATCTATGAGCAGCTTCGAACATAAAAACGAAGTTGAGGCAAGTACAAAATATGACTGAGAAGTGTCCTTAAAAAGGAACTTATTTATGGCTGAACAAGCAAATATCATCTTTCTCTATAATGGGTAGGATTCAGGAGAAATCAAACATAAAAACATCTAGCCCTAAAACTCCACTTAGGGGGGGGGATTATAAAATAATCAATTCAGTCATTTAATTCCCATAAAACCATGAGAATTTCAAGACAGTAAAACAGTGGCAATATGACATTAACATGTTCAGTACATGCTTGTTGAATAACCAAAAAAAAAAAAAAAACTTTTGACAACAAAGAACATTTTCATTTTTCCTGAGGCTACTGCAGAAACCGATTATAAACTGGTTCGGCGAATAAATCAAATTTACATTCCGCAGGAATGTTACGTGTGCTTGTTAAAATTCTTCTTCCGAGAGCAAAATAATCATATCTTTTTTGGTTAGTTGCTTGTTAGGGACGCTGACAGAGGGGATGGGCATCATGCAGTTTCAGTGTCCGAGGAAAATTGCCGGAGGCGAAGCCGAAGACGAATTACTGCATAATACAATGAGTCACTGTTTATCTCCATACAAAGAATAGGGGTTACAGGGGAGGGGGAAATTGATAAGCCCGTGTGCAGCATATTTTTGTGATGTTATGTAAACAATGTGACATTAAATACCATTATTCCGTTATTCACACGTTGTGTCTTCGACAAGTGACAGCATGCGCCATTCAGTCACCATAGGATAACTGATGCCATCATTATAATTGATATGATATGATAATTGATATTAAAGCCAATTATCATATCATTTTCCAAATTTTTTCTTATTTCCGGAAAATGGAAAACAAAAACCTTCCGTTGCCAAGCTTACTCGGCTGCATGTTTCTTCACAAAACAAGCGTTTTATTTATTTCTATTAAGCAATCTTTAATTGCTTGTGGTGCATATTTGCACGGGTTGACTGCGGTTAAAATTCTTCTTGGTTTTGCACGCGTGCGAAAGTTTCAAATGCGCCTCTGAGCGTCATTCGGTTAAAGAGGAACGTTCAAATACTGTATCCCATGAACACCGCGGTAACAAAGTTACAAGCCACATCACACACCTCATTCTTAAATATGCGTTCACGGGGCAGGGTTTCTCCAAAGCGCCAGAATGATAAAACTGAACGATTCGCGCTCATAGCAGTCGGCTGGTAGCAGAAATTGACTGCTACATATGATCGGCACCACACCTCTGTCCCGGTTCAGGAGCAGATGTTATTTATAGTTGGGTCTGCAGATTCTTAAACCTCGGACATCGACTGAGATGTAACCTGACCTCCGCCATGTTGGCAACGAATACGGAGAAGTGAAAACACCCCGTAAAGAGGGGGGGTCGGGGATTTACAGAGCGAGCCATCTGTTGGCTAAAGTTCATTCAAGTAAACGGAATCACGAATCACGCACAGAGATTGAACCCTGCTCACACGACCAGGCTGCTTGCTAAGCTTCTCAGCTAACGTTCCGGATCTTACTAAACGAACGTAACATTCAGCTGTCGATACCACCAGCATGTTTTCAAACCGCGATTCCATCTTTGGTTAATTAGACTAGCTCTCCAGTGTGACGTTAGTGCCAGAGTTTAAATGCTGCATTCTTTCGACGCGATTTTGCTCGTTTAAATTGATTATTCAGACTTTAACATAAAACACAGTATAACAAAGCCAACCATAACATTTTAACCCAAGAAATCGGTCCAGTCGCCGGATGGCTGATGCTAACGCTCGACATGTAGCCAAGTTAGGCCTCGACCTCCCCTGGCACAGGTCAACTGACACAGGCGATCGCCTCAGCCGTGGCTAGGCTATGTAGCTAGCTCGCTAACCGTTCGCTACAAGCTACAACCAACTAGCTTCTAGAACAAGTAACAGCTAAATTGAGCACACTATCACTGCACAGCATAACGCTAATCCTTGGCATTCAGCACCCAAAGCCAGCGGGACCACAAACCTTTAATGCTTCTAACGTTAGCTCAACACAATAGCCATTTAGCTACCTGATCTCCTTGTCACACCAATGTTATCACTGTGCTATCGACACCAGCCTCTTCTGCACACAATCACAAAACTTGGGCTGAGAAGGTTATCTTTTACAAACATTCACATCACCTCACACACTGTTAGTGACAGATTAAGTAAGTGTATAACTGCATTCCAGTTTTGTGTTTAACGTTACCTGTCGTTTAGCTTTTTCCAGGATTGACGACACCTGGGAGAACTGGTCCCGGTTTATTAGGGCAGGTACTAGTTAGCATGTAGGCTAACGCTACTCCTCGCTGTAGAAATACAAAGCAAAACTATTGTTTTTTGTAACGTATTCCAATGATATTGAATCCACAAGATCTTAAATCTTAAGACAGAAAAAAATCTTTCTTGTTTGTCTGTTAATACGTCAAATAATCCACAAGAAATTCCAATATTTTTGTCCCTTAGAAAGCAGTCGGGTTTTATTTCTCGGTTTCCACATTGACGCCGGTCTCGAGCTCGCGCGCTGACTGTTGTTGAAATACTTTTCTGTTGGAGCGCGCGTTCTTTAAAATAAGGGGCGCGCGCGCTCGGGTATTTGAACTGTGAACGTGCTAGATTTCTTCTAAGCCAGCCTACAATATGCCACTATTCACAAGACATATGCACAGACAGAAAGCACGTCTTCTTACCAGTTAAATGGAACTTTAACAAAAGAAACAGACACTCCACAATTTCATGACGTAAATCCAGATTACAATCCGGTCTGGCAACCCATTGTGCTACTAGTCTGCATGGTTTTTCAAGAAGCATACTCTCTCTCTCTTTCAAATAAACAAAGACAACCAAACTTTAACACATACTCTCTCACTCACAAGGACACAAAGGATATTCCTTCTGATGGGCCGCCCTGTTTGGTGATAATGTAATGCAAGGGGGAAGTTTGTTGACATCACATGATGCAAGACTCCAGATAAGTCTAGTGCAGATGTTCTATCAGTTCCCAATACAGTCTATCACATTCCACCTATCTACCTGGAGCAGAGAGCAGGTGAATTGCTCACAAAGCTCACTTAATCTCCCTGGCTGGTGTTTGGAATGTGATGCTAAATTGAAGTCTGACCCTTTTTTCTTTTTTGTTTATTTGTTGCTTCCGTAACTGCTTTCATTAGAAAACTTGAAAAATAAAATCATGGACCATACATTCTTACCAAATTGCTGTGATTCCTGGTGTTCATTCCAAGGTTATAAAGCCTTTTACTGTCAACCTGCCATCCCCCCAAGTGATAGAATGAACTTCTCAATGTGTGTAGGACAACAGAATATCTGGTCATTCTTCAGTGCAGGTTGATACTATGTGTGTGTGTGTGTGTATGTGTGTCTTGATTAGCCTGGTGCTAAAATGATAAGGCTGTTATGGCTGTGACCTGCATCCAGTTATCTGTCCTATAAATAATAAACTTCACAAATAATGTACCAACTAAATAGGAGTGCTGCGTAGGAGAAGTATTCAGCATTGTGCATCTCGAATCAGATGAGTGTGTTCTTTTTCTCTCTGGTTCTGAGGTCCAGTGCCAGTTGGTGGCAGGTGGGGTGGACAAGTTATGTAAGAAGATTTTCGGGGCAGTTTAGTTGGGAGAGGGACATTCATTATTGCGTACTTTCACACTTATATTCCCATGATGCATTGCACACATTAAACTTTCTTATGAAAAATATGTCTTTATCTGGGTAATGAAGGATGGCCTGGCTGTGCGATCCCAGGCTGAAATACTTGGCTGAATAGCGTTTGCTTTAAGGAGTGTGGTGCTGCTTTGTCGAAGGATTAATGAGCCACAGACTCAATAGCTATGTTTTCTCCTAAAAGCACATTAATGCTGTAGGCCGTCTTCCTTAATGATGCTAAATAAACCGCTCCTAGCCAACTATGTTTTTAACACATCTCACCTGCTCTACATGTAGGGGAGTAGATGGTGGTGGTGTGTGTCCACCCTAGTATAGAGATCAGGGCCTTACTTTAAGTTAACTGGCTCAATCTCTAATGCCCTTTGAGTTATTCTCAGATCTATAAAATTATTAAACTAAAAATTTAAATAGATCTCTCAACCCAAGTTTTTGATTAGAAATATGAGTAAATTTTATTTTAATGCAAAACATCACACACTCACAGCTAGGTTGGTAAGATGTGTCTTATCGTTTCTATAGGTTGTACGCACCACTTGCCCAGTAAACTAATCTTTAGTCAAGCGCGTTACATTGCGACGAAACCGGATATTGACCGAAGCAGGATATGCAGGAGCAGTGGCCTGTGCAGTCACACCAATGCACTCGCGGCATCCTTCCGGTTCTAGTTGACCCCTTAATGAATGAGTAACTATGTGCTTATTCACGTAGGATCAGCGTTGGACACTCTTACCTGTCATTAGCCTGCTGGCAAATGAACTGTAGATGAACTGTAGAAAGACCTGTAAGGTAGGCCTAGCGCAACGATGAAGCTGGCAGTGCAGCAATGCACTGGGGTTTTAAGTTACGTTTGATCCTAAACCGCAATTACCGTGGCAACAGACATTATCAACAGCCTAACACTTCAATAGCTATTTGCCTAGCTACCAAATTATTCAGCAAGGAGAAGTACGTTTGGCTACAGCTAAGTGCGACATTTACAAACTTTATGTGGCTTTGTTATTTTGCAAGTTAGCAGCTAGCACGAGCATGCCATTACCTTAATGAAAATGAGCACATTGTCAGAAGTGGGATTCGAACCCACGCCTCCAGGGGAGACTGCGACCTGAACGCAGCGCCTTAGACCGCTCGGCCATCCTGACTGTGTTACAACAAGGAAGGTGGGGTCAGTTTGTTCAGTGTGCAGGTTTTCAGTGGTTTCAATGTCATAAAACTTTCTAGGTTGGTGTGCCCTTTTTTCATTTACATCATCAGGGGATTCTATTTATTAACACTCCGCAGGTGGGAGCAGATCTGAATTGCTGACCCTCCAGTACAGACAAAACCATTCTCGTTTTATTTTTCGTTATCGATCTGGATTCCAATGGCAGGATGTGGACTACAAGGTGAACGAGTGAGCGAGCTGGAAGGAGTTTGCAAAGACACATGCAAACACGGGTATCAGACATTCTGGACAATAGCATTTAGAGGAAATAATACACTTTGTCAATTATTAAAACCAAATGGACTAATTTAGTCACATTTCCTGAAAGGTTATTGTGGTGAAGGGTTATTCTAAAAAAAATAAAAGCTTATCATTGGGATGTGGTTTGTTGTTTTCCTATTAAGACCTCCTGGATGTAATAATATGAAAATGCAGGTACCAGATACATGCAACCAATTCTGGCTAAGATGCTCGCAATAAATACAGCTCATAATTAGCTTATTTGCCTACTACTGAACGATAAATATTTGAGCAATTTATTTTCACAACTTCTCAATGTGTTTGCTTCCAAGCACAAATCAACCTCTTCAGAGACAAGGAGTCATGACAACTTTTAATGACAAGAAAATTTCAGACTTTAAAACAATACTGGAGGGACCAGAGCAGATATACAAATCAAACAGTGCAATATGAAACCTTACTTCTGATTGGCTGTGCTGGGAGCACGCAGAGCACCCTGACCTTTTCTTTTTGAGGTCAAAAAATTTGAAGTAAAGTTCAGCCATCACTTATAATAATAAAAAAAACATAAATCTATGTATTTTAACATTGCTCCACTTTTAACATTTTTGAAAAAAGAAAAAAAAAAAAACAGAAAAAATTTTTTGTATACCATTCTTAAAGAACATCGACAACGCCTCTTCAATTTCAAAACTAAATGACACCTCTATACAAATAAGTGAGTCGTGAATAGTGAATTTAGGCGGTTCCCAAACTCAGGACGTTGGTGTCTCAGAAGCATAAACACTGAACCCAAAACTGATTCTTTAGAAGATAAACAACAAGGTAAACAGGAGGGAATCTCAACCATCAGCGATGAGTAAGGTACGGACACCAATCGGCAGAAAGGCAGATGCACAGACCAAAGGATGTTTGCAGCATTGCAGAACAAGGGAAATTGATACACAGCTTTGTGTGATTTGTAAAGGGATGCATGTTGCGTAATTTGTTTTTGTATGCAAGTCCTTTTTCGATGTACTGTGAAATGTTATATAATTAATAAAGTTCTTTAAAAACCGGAATGTTTTACAGTGCTGGGGCATCCTGCCACGCACAACTACCCTGTGGAGGTGCAACAACCTGCTGCCATACTTCACTTAGAGGGCGGGGCCTGGTGTCACAGAGCTGTGGCGGGGGCGGGGCCCGGAGGCACAGAGCTGTGGAGGGGGCGGGGCCTGGTGTCACAGAGCTGTGGGGGGGGGGGGGGCTCATGTCACAGAGCTGTGGAGGGGGCGGGGCCTTTGGGGTGCACAGAGCTGTGAGGGGCGGGGCCTGGGTGTCACAGAGCTGTGAGGGGCGGGCTGGGGCACGCTGAGGGGGGCACAGAGTGTGGAGGGGCGGGGCCTGGGGGGCACAGAGCTGTGAGGGGGCGGGGCCTGGGGGGCACAGAGCTGTGAGGGGGCGGGGCACAGAGTTGTGGAGGGGGCGGGGCCTGGAATTCCCCCCAAAGGTATGTAAACAGGTCTCCTGTTCGAACCCTCGCAATGTCGCAGAGACACAGGAATGGGGGCTGTGTTCCTCCTGAGTCTGGGTTCAGGAGCAGAGTGGCGGGGGTGAGCCCAGGCAGGGGGGCTGCAGCAGGGCTCTGCTGGGGGGACGGGTGTCTTTCGCTGCGCTGCGAAGAGAGTTAGGGGAAGCGGGGGTGGGGGGCTCGGTGGGGGGGGCTCAGTGCCTGGGCAGGCTGGGACGCGGGGGCCCCCCTGTACAGAAGAAGAGGAAAACACAGTGAGCCAAACGCACACATACGCGCACACACGTTATGTATTGCTGCACTTGAGGACTTTTGACTGATTTCCATTGATTACATTCATTCCGTAACCTCTAAGCCTAACCCTACCCACTACATGCCTAACCCTAACCCTAACCTTAATCTAATTATAACCCTAACCCTAAGTCTTAACCCTAAAACAGCCTCTTGAAACTGTGAGGACCAGCAAAATGTTCTCACTTCCCGTAATTTTCCTCATTTCTCTATCCTTGTGAGGACATTTGGTCATCACACAGATAGTAGTACATGTCCACATATACACACACAAGCGCACACACACACATATACACACACGCACACGCTAAATTTGTCTTCCTAATCGAGGCGTTCCACCGACGCAACGGGGCGGGGCTAACCTGGGCGTGGCAGTAGGCCTGGCTGGTCTCCCATCTGGAGGCTCTTCAAAGAGGGCGGGGCTCCATGGGGGGGCAGCCCGCGAACGGGCGGGGGCCCGCGAGGGGGGGGGAGTGGGCCGTGGATGGGGGCGGGGCCTCGCGGAGGGGGCGGGCCGTGATGGGGCGGCGGTCCCCGTGGGGCGTGGCCGTGCGGCGGGGGCCCGCGTGGCGGCCCATGGGGCGGGGGCCCTGGGCGACCGTGCATGGACAGCAGAGGGGGAGGCTTGGTCTTCGGGTAAGAGCCTGAGGACGGAAAGCACAACACGGGAATTAAGATCATTCTTCAGCCATGGGGTGATCTTTATACTGAGCGTTAGAATGGGACTCTAATGTGGGTACGCACATTTGCCGCCGAACTAACCCCTGAGTGTAGTGGGATGTTAACGGTTGGCCCTAAAGGCTCTCCAGGTTTAAGTTTCATTTCTACGTGTCCCCACAAAACTCCACAGGGGAGGTGGGTACATGGTACAACCCCATTGGGTGCACCTGCTACTCACAAGTTTCTGGGAGTTTGAGCGTGTAGAGAGCGTGTAGTGACCAGGAGTAGGCAGTAGTGTGCACAACGTGTAGCATACATTGCGTACATAATTTGAAGTGAAAGTGCAGTTGGCCTCCAGTAGACAGTATTAGTGTGTATGGTGTTGGTGGTGTACATCTGTAGTGAGCATTCAGTGACCTGGAGTTGGCGCTAGTGTGGGTGTAGTGTACTGTACACTATGTAGAATGTATGGAGTACTGAGCATGCAGTGAGCATGTAGTTACCTGGAGTGGGCAGTAGTGTGGGTGCAGTGTATACTATTTAGGATGTATCGAGTACTGAGCATGCAGTGAGCATGTAGTTACCTGGAGTGGGCAGTAGTGTGGGTGCAGTGTATACTATTTAGGATGTATCGAGTACTGAGCATGCAGTGAGCGTGTAGTTACCTGGAGTGGGGAGTAGTGTGGGTGTAGTGTATACTATGTAGGGTGTATCGAGTACTGAGCATGCAGTGAGCGAGCAGTTACCTGGAGTGGGGAGTAGGGGAGCAGAGGGGTGCTCGCTGGTGTTGGGAGGATGTGGGGGGTGCTCCCTGACGTGGGGGCCAGATGGCGTGGGCAGCAGAGGCGGTGGTTTGCCTAGGCCGCTGGGCAGGATCTTCCTCCTCACTGGGTATGAGCCTTCCTCACCCTCAGGGGCAGGGTCTGGGGGGCAGAGTTAATGGGTACACTTACAGGCTTTCCCACACTGGACAGATCTGATTGGACAGGTCTATAAGAAACACCTAGCCATAACTGGAAAGTCTAACAGAAACCCCAGGCCCTGATAGGACAGGTCAAACAGAAACCCCAGGCCCCGATTGGACAGATGTAACAGAAACCCCAGGCCCTGATTGGACAGATGTAACAGAAACCCCAGGCCCCGATTGGACAGATGTAACAGAAACCCCAGGCCCTGATAGGACGGGTCAAACAGAAACCCCAGGCCCTGATTGGACATGTCTAACATAAACCCCAGGCCCTGATTGGACAGATGTAACAGAAACCCCAGGCCCTGATTGGACAGATGTAACAGAAACCCCAGGCCCTAACTGGACAGATGTAACAGAAACCCCAGGCCCTGATTGGACAGATGTAACAGAAACCCCAGGCCCTGATTGGACATGTCTAACAGAAACCCCAGGCCCCGATTGGACATGTCTAACATAAACCCCAGGCCCTGATTGGACAGATGTAACAGAAACCCCAGGCCCTGACTGGACAGATGTAACAGAAACCCCAGGCCCTGATTGGACAGCTGTAACAGAAACCCCAGTACCAGACCGGGCAGTTGCGTTTTGCCCAATCACCTTGCAGCTGGTCCTGGCGGGAGCGCACGTACTCGGCGAGCGTGCCCAGCTCCTCCGGGTAGAGGGCGAGGCCCTCGGCCAGCATGTGCAGCAGGTGGCGGGTGGCCAAGGGCACGCCGTGCCGCTCCCGCTTCTCCCGCTCCAGGTAATCGTCCGCCATCTGCGCCGCCTTGGCCGCCATCTCGCCCGGCTCCTTCTCCTCCCGCTCCGCCTGCACCCGCCCAAATTCCGCCATCACAAAGTCCATAGCCTGCTCCTTTGGCATGTTGCGATGAACTAAAGGGGGGGGTGGGTTGGCGTGGGGCAGGGCAGGGCAGGGCAGGGCGGGGCGGGGCGGGGCAGTGTGGTAGAGCGTTACACATACAAACACACGCACACACCCGGGGCTGGCTTTACTCTAATCAACCTGTAAGTGCATCTGGACTCCTGTGCTTGGCATCCATCGGAACGGGGTACAGCCCAATACTCACCTAAATACGGGGGAGGTCCACCGAAACATACCTAAACACGGTACAGCCTAGAACAGATGTGGTGTAGTCCAATACACACAACTAAATATGGTACAGTCCAGTACTCACATGAATTTGGTACAGCCCAATACACACAACTAAATATGGTACAGTCCAGTACTTGCATAAATTTGGTACAGTCCAATACACACAACTAAATATGCTACAGTCCAGCACTTGCATCAATTTGGTACAGCCCAATGCAACTTAATATAGCGCGGTCCAGTCCAGTGCTCTCCCACACACGGTTTAGTCCTATACCAAGTAATTTATGCTGTAGTCTAGTGCTCAATAATAAACGGCACAGACCACCACTTTCTGCAGTGCCATACAGAGATTACGCGTTTCAGATAATTTGTGTTCTTACTGACACTCCGAGATTTAATATTAAATATTTTATACACACTACAAACAGAGCTTTATGTATTCAGTTGGATTTTGAAAGCCCAGGGCTCACACAAGATACATTTTTTAAAAATGTTTGCAAAAATTGGTGATTTGTTAGATAGAGAGCACGATAATGCATTTTTATTTAATTCAACAAATGACAAGATTAGCTGACTGTATAACACTGGAGTATTCTGTAGAACAGCTGATTAACTAAATTATGGTTCTGAGATTTAATCAATCAAATATCATTAAAAAAAAAAAAACTTTTTTCACTGTAAGGGACAATTACATCATCAGGACAAATTTTGTTACGTTTTTTCTTTGTAGTTTAGAGGTGTCATCATTTATAATTGTGAGATGATTCTGGTTCAACAATAAAGTGATTGTTTTTAATTCCACAACAGAAGGCTGTATCGCCATCTTGCTGCTGGAGGACTAAACAACAGGCTGTAAAATCCACTGGCTGAGTACACCGGGAATTCCTGTGGTGATTCACATATTAAAAGGTGCAGGTGAGGTACCAACACAGCCTCATGTTAGATGCCTTTTATGTGTTATAGTGTTGCAGGTAAAGTTCTGTTAATTTTTTAAAAAAAATTTTAAATCCTTTGATGAGATTATTGGAGGAACCCCACAGAAATGTAACACAGGATTTTGTGTGCATGTGGTATTTTGAATGGCCTCTTAAAATTCACAAATTTGTATTTTTGTGGTATTTTTACATACATGCAGGTCATTTGATAATGGGGTGTGTCGGTTTTGCACATTTTAAAGGCATGGAGTTTGTGGTGATATTTCTCTGTGGAAAATGAACTGGGTATCTCTGTTAAACTTTCAGAGAAGCCACTTACAGTGATTTTGAAGTTGTTGAATAGTAAACTATTTGTAGTAAGTGGAGTGAACCCAGTGAATAGCATTAATGAAGAGGCAGATTTTATGTGAGGTGGAGGGGGGGGGGTGCCAGGAGCTCATTGTGTTCAGGCTGAATCTGTGCATTTTTTTACACAGTGAAGTTTTTTTTTGCAGCCACACCACTACCGCAAAAACGCCTCAGAAACTGCACATCAGGACTTCAGTTACGCGCAACCAGAACCAAACCAACCTCAACTTGACCACAACTCCACCGCACCTCAGCCCGCGTGCGCCTACAGCGCAACCAGAGCGCTGAAAATAACAACGCTCCAGGCCTCAAGAGCTGCAGTTAGATTTCTGGGGTGCGTTTGGGCTCGTAAGGTACTGTTATTGGCCCCCCGGGAGGTGCGCTCAGGGGGCCGGCGTCTCCGGCGTCCCGTTTGGGCCAATCGCGCCTTTCCCTGCAGGTCAATCAGCGAATCCGCACACGGACACAATGAGCTCCGCCCAACCCCCCTCCCTCTTGTTTTATGCAGTTTACGACCTACGTGCCTACATTCAACTCAGCCTTTTTTTTAATTTTTATTTTTTTTAAACCTGCTGCTATTCGGGATCATTTTTTTTCCTTTTATTGAGCTTCTATAACGTTTAACCATAAATGCAATGTTATTGGGTTTCGTTTCTGGGTGGCAGGTGGCAGGGGGGGGCAGGAGGGCGAAACTTACTTTTGAGTGACTCTGAAAATATGATTACAGTGCACGAGGAGAGAGCTACGTTAGTCTGCTCCACGAGAATACATAAGGGGGAGCCGTGGGCCCGGACGTCCTGCAGGGCCCGCGTCAGGCCAGACTCCGCCTGCAGGTAAATCATTTCCACCGCGAGGCCGCGCTCCTGCAAACAGTGGCCTATCGTTTTTGCGTAATCCCTTGAAAGAAGAAGAAGAAAGCTGGTTATTGACCTCCGCGCAGCCAGGGGGCGGCGGAGAGGAGGCAGCTCTGTCAGAAACCAATCAAGCCGAGGGCCTGTGAACGCTCACGTGTGTGACAGAGAGAGCGAGCGAGCGAGTGAGCGTATGTGGGGTGTGCATGGGTGTGTGAGTGCATGCGTGCGAGTGTGTGTAAGAGAGAGGGTGGGTGCGTGTGTGTCTGTGCGTGAGGAAGAGAGTGTAGGATGCAAGTAAATATAAGTGAGCATGCATATATTTGAGTAAATGAGTGTGTGCAAGTGTGGATGTGTGTGCAAACAATAACAATGTGTGCATATAAAGTATCCATGTTGTACTGAAAGGGCACTTTGGGGTTTTTGTTTAAATGATCAACATTTTATCCTTTTATGGAACAACATTTTGTCTAATTACTGCCATTCATATTTATTATTTTATAGCATTTGAAGTTTGTAGTTCTCAGAATTCAGCTTGTGAATATTCAACCCACCCAGAAATATTTGTTTGATTGAAAATCCCTATTAAAAGAAAGGTGACATTTAAAAAAAACAGCTAATAAGTGTGTGCCAGTCTATTTCCCTGGGTTTCAGTTCACACAGTTCAAGACTCATAGAAATTTCAAGATTTTCATGATAAGTGGAACAGTCCTTTGCAACCAAACCTTGAAAACCGAGTATTAACACGAGGACACTGAATCAGTTGTGCTCTGAATACACCTGAATTTTGGATGATCAGCTTTGAGATGTTGTGAAGTGGCACGCCCAAGTGTGGGCCAGGCCTGAGTCAGTGAACTGTACTGCAGGTCACGCTGAACAGGCCGCCAGGTGTACAAGCAGGTGCGTTCAGGCGTGTTAAGGTTAAGGGTCTGCTCCTGTAATTGGCTGTATTTCGCCGCGTTGGGTTTGAAAGTGCTCCTTTTGTTTTGTGTGCTGCGGTTTCTCCTGCGGCACAGTCACCATTGTGTTTTCTTTCTTCTTTTTTTTTGAAGTTGTGTTTATTATTTTTTTAACGCATCATCCACATTGTGTTTTGACATTTAAATGATCTCCATGTCGAACATTTTTTAACGGGCTCAATTTTTTGGCTGGCGCATGGCGCGGAGAGCTCACGCAGCGGCAACGCAACATTTTCGTCACGGATATGGACGTGCCCAATACGGTGACTTGCGCGTTGCAATTTTGGCGTCGGCGTAGGCTGCAATTCGTGCCTGTGCTGCCCGCCTGCTCAGACCAGGGCTACGGGAAGTTGCTAATCTCAAGGCTTCCCCTAGCAATGCGCACATAACCTATTCAAAAGGCAATCAACCATTTTCGTGGATCATACACTGTCCTGTTAGACGTTGATAGGATTCCCCCAAGCATGAAAAAAAGCATACTTTGCATTTATTGTTCATTGTCTTTTTTTATAATGTCAATTACTGTATTCATTTCGGTTTTCGTTTATGACTGTTCTTAAAACGCACTGTGGCACTGAATTCTGCTCTTTTTCTTACACCCGCCTGTAATGAGAAGAATGACGATAAACGCGACTTGAACTTGAACAATCATTTCATTTGAATTACGCGACTGTTCGTTAATATGATACAAGCAAGTTACAAGCATTAACTACATTTTGTCATCTCCTCCAAAGCCAATACGACATCATCTGGTAGCGCTCAATATCAAAGAGACTGATAAACAACAAGCCACATTATTGTTCCGTCAGGGGGATATACCGCTCGGTAGCCTAAAAGTAAAGTTCACGTGCAGCTCATGCTATTGGTGTAGCCGGTAAGCTACACATTCCAATAGGAGGAGCCGAGAAAAACTGACTCCACCGCACCTTGGTGGAGCCATTTGGAAATGTTACGGGTTCTGCCATTCACCAGCAACATATGCAAATCGCTACTGCCCTCCAGCCCCCAGAAGGCTGCCAGTTTCCCCTCCAAAGCAGATCGGTCAGTTCAGTGTAGTTTATGTAAGCCATGCCACTGTAGTGAATTAACGATGCACTCGTGCATTATAATTCCGTCTTTTGTTTAAGCAACATCTGACACGGAGTGATTTTATTGTTACGGAAGGCTTCATTGGCAATGATCTTCATGTTGTTTTAAAAAAAACTTCAAGATAGTGTTGTCATTATTTAGTAGTTACAGCATAGTGCATTTAGCTACAGGTTTAATTGCAAACAAAAACTGGGCCATAATAATTGTACGTTTAAGGCAACATTTTTTTGAAATTTTGACAGTAGAAAATTTGAACAAATTTGAATTCATTTCTCTTACCTACGAGATTCGTTCAAACTCAGCTTTTGGAAAGAAAAAAGTGCCAGCCCTACTCTGCAATTCCTGCACGAATGTCACTTTCCTCATGGGAGAAACTTATTCTGATGAGTACATCCTCGTCTTTCCAATCAGTGGTGGACCACGGTAATTGGCAGGACGCCGGCGGCCAAAACGCTAATTTGATTGGCTACGACTGAATCCAGCCGCAACACAGCCAATGGGAATATATTCAGCCAAATCCAGCCCATTTTCCACCTGTACCGCACACTTTGAGCTACGCTCTGCTCGCCTCTCGTCACCAAAAAAACACATAAAATATCAGAAGCCACGCCCAGTTCCCCTACGCTGTGCCACTGACCACGCCCCTGAGCCATGCGCCACTGATTCCAAAAAATAGAGCCCCATATGTTGTCACTGCCTCATCTTTTTCGTTTGTTTTCACACCTTTTAAAAAATGTTTTCCCCCTCAAGTGTTTTAAAATGTATACAATAACATTTATGAAATAACTTTTATCACAGTATGTGTAACTTGGATTGAGAATATTAAAAACTGCAGATTAGACAACAGACTTCTTGTGACAGCACAGAATGTGTCCAAATATGGTACGTTTTAAAACGCTTACTGCATGGTGTATTTAAGATTTTTTTGTTGTTTGTCTCAACTGTGACTATTAAGAAACGTTAAGAGACCAGACAGATATTTCACCTGTTGTCACAACACCAATCCCAGAACAGAACAGTGTGAATATTATCAGACAGTTTTTTTCCCCAGGGCTAATGCAGGTGACAACATTTGTGCGTGAAAAAAAAAGTTCATTTTAGAGTACATGTTATTTTGCGTGTTCTGTTATTCTAAGATTGACAGACTGTTCGGGATTCAGAATAATCTCACTGAAAGACCCAGACACAGTAGGGCAGCCCAGGGTGGTCCCACAGAATTCTGGACAGGATTACATACCTAGGACTACCTTTTTGGTTACGCCCACAGATTTAGTTCAACGTTTGATATTTTGAGTTAAAAACAGGCATGAAGTCTCGTCTTATGTTGTCAAAACCTTTGAGCGCTACAGCAGCCACAGGAGAAAATACACAAAACATACTCATCCTCTACACTATGAGCTGCCTGTCTCTCCACAACACTGTCCCCTGATTGGTCCAGACTCCCCATGTGACAGATCTGGTCCAATTGGGGATATGTGAGTGGGAGTGTTATGAGTGAACGCTCCAGCAGGGGGCGCACTCACATGTTCTGGGTGCTCACAGACAGGAGAACGCAGTCTGCGGGCCTCTTGTCGTAGTCCTCTTGCACCAGTGCGTAGAAGCGCTGGTAGAGCGCGTTGCGTTTGTCCGCAGGGGCGAAGGCCTTGGACGCACCTGTACGGGGACCCGGATGGACACACTGCGTCACAAAGTGCTAGCACCGCAACAGGCAAACAAGCACCAAGGACGAGAGAAGCTCCCCTTGTGTCAACATGAGTAAGGCCGTGGGTGGGGTTTCACTACCCTGGCTCTTATCTAGGGTGACTTAGTGGAAAACATGAGTAGAAAGATCAGTGGTCTCAGTGTAGTAGTTTCCCAGAGGGGAATTATTGTAACTTGTCTACTACCCTACGGAGCATTAAACTTATGCAAGTTATGCAAACAGAAACAAAGTGAACCTAATGAGAATTAAGGCTACGATACACAGGCGACATTGAGGCAATTAGCATGGGCAATTTTGCCCAAAAATCTGACCAATGGTATTTGTTCTCCACACTGCAATTTCCTACTGTTATTCAGATCTTTCCCCTCATTTGCTTATCTCCACCCTTTTTGCAGGCAATACTGCCCATCTGTACTGCCTAAAAATACCGTCAGTGCATCACAGCCTTTAAACTACATCAAACAAACAGCAGCAAAGGACCACATGCTCCGAATAATGAAAAAGACACACCTCATAAGGGGCTAATGGCGAGGTAAAGGAGCTAAAGGGGGCTGGGGTGGATTGGAGCCTGGTGCTCTTCTGAAGGTACCCTCGGTAGCCTGGTACGCTAGCACTAAGGCAGTGGTAACCGACCCTGCTCCTGGAGATCTACCATCCTGTAGACTTTCACTCCAACCCCATCGGAGCGCAAATCATTCAACGGCTAGAGACCTCGTTGAGCTACTAATTAGTAGAGTCGGGTGTGCCAAATTTGGGTTGAAATGAAAACCAACAGGACGTTAGATCTCCAGGAACAGGGTTGGTTACCACTGCACTAAGGTATTAGATTTGATGCAAACGGTCACTGGGAGCACACGGAGGGCACTGAGGAAGGGGGCGTGTGTTCTGGGCGACCTCACGAGCGGCAGTGACCAGCAGGAGACGCAGAGGCGTGAGGACAGCGGCGGGACGCCCAGGAGTGAGTTGCAGCAGTCAAGGCAGGAGAGGAACCGTAACCTGACCCACAGGCCTGGCTGAAAACCAGCAGACCCTCCCGATGTAGTGGAGGGAGGTCCCTCACGCTCGGCTCACCAGGTTGTCCACAAGCACCAGCCCAAGGTTCTAGGCAGCCGGGAGAAGCCTACGTGATGGTGCCACCCAGGGTGAGAGATGTCATTTAGGCAGGGTAAGACCTTCCCCTGCCACCTTGCCGGTTTTCATATCTGAAAACCCATTTTTTCGCTGCAAACGCACCCCGCTCTGGTTCGGAGTGATCGGTGCACTCCTTGTGCCAGAAGACCGCACATCTTCTGCAGCTAACGAGCAGACGACGCTGGCACCATAGAGTTCTGCCAGTCTGCACAGGCCGATACCGCAGCTCGGTGCGTTTTCTCACAATTGCTGGCATCGTAGGGTTCGGAGAGTTTTGTGAATACTGCGATCCTAGAGTTCTCTGGGAGCGGAAAACGTACCTTTTTGCAAATGCTGGTACCTCTCGTAGTCCGGCGCGCCGGCATAGTCACGCTGCTGATCCAACGTCTCGTCGAAGCTACACACCAAAACAAGCGAGGCGAGGGAAATGAAAATTACCTGCATTGGGCATCACAGGCAGGGGAATGGACCCCACAACATCCATCTATTTCTCGCTGTTCATTTCACACTGAACTGCACCTCGTCTGTGAATACCAAATCTTGATACCAATGAAATAAATAATTCTGCATTTCACTGACAGAGCTAAACCCTTAAGCACTTTAAAATAAATTTGCAGAAGTGTAATGTAACCCTATTACAGCAGAGTACCTAGTGCTGACAATTCAAACCAATGTGGGAATTAATTAAAGAGAGCCTCCACTGAAAATCTGAGCTCAGAATAATGTGAATGATAAATTAAAAATGTCTCTCATTCGGATTTGTTTTAAAAAATACTTTCTTTACTGTTATTCACATTAAAAATGTGGAGGCCCTGTTGAGGGACAGCTGTTACTTGGGTCAGCTGTTTGCTTTATCCAGCTGAGGACATGGTTCTCATAGTCACCAATTTGCATTAATGTGTGCAGTGCGACTAAATGAAATCGATTCAAGCAAGGGGTTTGTCTATGTCACTGCTTCTGTCGTTTTGAACAGCAGGAAATCAAGGACCTGTTGACACAACCCTGACCTCTGAACATGAACCAGAGTACTCTGCAACCAAAATTCAAGAAAGAGAAGGGTGGGGAGGGAAAGCTGGTTCCTATCCAGAGAAGGGTCATGAACCAGAAGTCGAAAATATGCAGCAAGATCCCATAGGAGAAAGACCATGTCACCTGCAAAAAACTGACATTTCTGCCTCCAATGGTAACAAGGTAACGAGGTAACAACTGAACCACGTGTAACCCGAGCGCCAACATTCCCAAAGCTCATTCCTCCATTGTGCTTATTAAGAAAGGCCTGTGGAGGGTCTCCTAAATGTTGTGGCACAATTCGTTAACTACCTTAGACTCCTTTCGAGCTTCACAATAGCAATTGGGGCACTGAATGAATAGATCTGGTTCCTTCAGGGAAACTGGACAATGTGTGACCAACCGTGTATGTTACGTGAATTGTCGGCATAACTTGCAGGTGTTCCTGACTCACGACTTTAAACCACAGTACATTATTGTGTCTATTATTAAAGAGGAACTCTTATCTTAGCATTTAACAGCTTGAATCGGCGTGTACTCCGCTCCTCTCACCTTTGCGATTCGTCCTGGACTTCGTTTCGGTCCTCTCTCAGCGGGTACGGGGCTCGTCGGAACGGCCTGTACTGCTTTACATTTCTACAAGAGAAAAACGAAAGCAAAATATAATTTTCCAGGACGCAAACCTGCATGGAACGTACACTGACCATGAAGCACAATTTCTACGACTCCACGATCGTTTGACAAGAGTAGAATAACCGGTATGACGTTGATATAGATAGCTCATTGCTAGCAGCATGTTGGTCAACCTAAATGTCTGAACTCTGCTTACCCTCCGTTGGGCATCGGTTGGGGTCGTCTACTGCCAGGTGCCTTCACCCACGCTGCCATTGCACAAACAGAGCTGGGTCAGATGCGTTAACGTTAGTATAAAACAAACCAAATGCAGGCGTAGCGAGAACAGTCTGATTAAACAGAAGAGGGATATATGGCTAGTAGTAACTGGGTGACATTAGCCAGCTAGCTGTCTGGTTAGCTAGTCAGTACAACAACAACTAGCGAAATAGGTAACATTAGCTTTTACCGGCTAATGTGAGGCCAGAGCTAGCTAGCTACCTACACCTTGCGTTTATTAAGCTAACTCAGTTAGCTAGCTAGCTAGCTATCAACCGCAGTTTACCAACTACAAGCTTTAGCTACAGTTATCCACGACGCGTAGCTGAAAAACACCCACGCCTGATGTTTTAACCACCTAGTTCTAACCAACGTCCAGAAAATACAAACGCTACGAATGATACCGCACGAACAGAAATCTGAAACCGCGGAGGTTATTCCATCTCTACATTCAGCCGATCCAGAGTCAGCCAACCCCCAACCCTATGCGTAAGCTAACGTCAAACGAAGCTGATCTAGCGTCAGCACTTCAGCTGAAATCAAACTACACCATAGACATCTCATAAGATGGTCGTCTAGTTTTTTGCGCAGCGCCCTCTAAAGAATCATAACAAAATACTTGTTCAAGAAGTCGCGCAAATTCTCAATTTGCCAAAAATGGACGCTACTCGACTTTGGTAACAGAATGTAGTTTTCGCTTGATAGCGCACATGCTCCACTCACACACACAAACACACACAGTGTGAACAGTAATTCATGTAATTATAAAGATTCCCCTCCTGTCCTCCTTGTAGCTGACACATACTTTGAAAGACCTGATGATAAAAACAAGGGGCTGGGGAAGGGGCCTGTAAATACTGAGGAGAGAACTGGACAGTCAAATGAAAAATACTGAGGAACTGACCTCTGCCGAGTTGCTGGACAACCTGTTGTAATTCTTATCTCAGAAATTATTTTGTGTTCAGGATTTATTAATTATCAGAACCAAAAGATTATATCAGAATAGCCTGTCCGTGACAATTAGATGTAAATGTAATGTGAATTGAGTGAAGCTGAGAACATCTTATTCAAATCCTAAATCCATTGCTTGAGGGTGGAGTGACTTTGCTTCTGTACTTTCACAACTTGACCAACAGGTGACACTGCAGACCCTTATAAGAGGTTTTCAGTTCTTCCAATGCTTTCAGGTTGACGTGAGGACTTCCTCGCGTGCGTGAATTCTGGAGAAAGGGAGAGAGAAGGGAGGAGGTCAAACAAAAGAAATGTGAGCTGGAATTTTTCTCTGCTCCAAAAGAGACTGGTAATACTAACAGAGCATGCGATAGTCATAGGGTTAGTATTACATGAAATTATAATCACTTGTATTGTGGTATTTATAAAGGACAAATCATTGATAAAGGATAAAAAATGTCCTGATTTCCTGGTAAAATTAGTCTTTAATTTCTTTAGCCTCTGCCATTGCTGTCATTTGTTTGAACTGGTATTAGTCCATTATTGTGACCTTTACCTTGACCTTTTTTCACAATTACCAAATGATGTTACAGACTTCAAGTGCCGCTATGATCAAAATGCGAACAGCTCGCTCATGTTGTTGATGAAGAAACATCAACATTTTAAATGCCCTTTAAAGTTTTCAATTTTATCACCCTAGTACATATACATTTCATCATGTGTCCTTTCAAAATGTAAATTGGAAGGATATGAACCCTTTCTAAAGTGGCTTACAGCTTCCTTACTTAAATGAACAATTTGCTTACTCATTTCAACTAACAAGCATTCCACAGGGAGAGGGGCTGTCATTAAGTCGGTCAAATAGAAGCAAAAATATGGGTCGTAAATCAATACATAAATGGAGGATTTACAACACAGTGGGGGCGAGAAGCTTTCGGCTTTATGGTGACAACTTATGCAAATGCACAGAGACCTCTTAATTCCGCGAGTGCTTTAATTTGATCGTTTTTCATAATTAACATCTCCTCTGTGTTTTGGGGAGATGAAGATAAGTGGAAGTGGGATTTCAGAGGCAGTATTATTGCCCACCTTTTAGTGTGTGCTCAGTCCGGGCAGGCCTACATTTGTTAGTGCTTTTTTAGGGCCTCCCAGTATTGGAGATAAGCAGGTATACGAGGTGTGTCGGAATACGTGCTGAGAAAACGCACCACGGTTTGGCCGAAAGCACTTCAGCAGGTGTGTAGATCTTCTGAGTCTCAATAGAACCCCATGTGTATTAACACCTTTGTACTCTAATCAATGGTTCCTATGTCAATTACCTGATGGTTGTTGGTAAAAAAAAAGGGGGTCTGGTACCCTACACTTTACGTAACGGTCTGTTCTGCTCTCCTGCCCGAGAAGTCTGTGTGTGTGTGCGTGTGTGTGTGTACGTGTGTATGTGTGTACGTGTGTGTGTGTGTGCGCGTGTGTGTGTGCATGTGTATGTGTATGTGTGTGTGTGTGTGTGTGTGTGTGTATGTGTGCATGTGCATGTGCATGTGCATGTGTGTGCGTGTGTATGTGTGTGTGTGCATGTGCGTGCATGTGTATGTGTATGCATGTGTATGTGTCTGTGAGTGCATGTGCGCGTGTGCATGTGTGTTCATGTGTGTGCATGTGTATGTGCGTGTGTGTGTGCGTGAATGAATGGAGCTGTGACAGGATAGTGCTGCATGTGTAGGGTGTGATTCCGGGAGTCTCTTCTTTCATGGCTGTGATCTCTCACACCTTCCACTATATTTAGGTTACACAGCAAGTTCAGGAGCCATGTGTATCCTTCTCTACTGGCGATCCATGGTAACTGGGCATGTGCAACAGCCACATGGAAAATGTGTACAGTTGCCTCTTCCTGCAATCGCAGTAATAGGCCGTTCTTTCATGCCTGGTTTGTGTGTAAATATATTCTGTAGAGGATTTCATGACTGCTCCAACAGATTTATGACGAAATATATAAATAAATAATCACCCATGAAAGGCAGTTTGATGGCTTACATTTCTTTGGTGAATCAACATGCTGCTTTCTTTTGATGTCTGTTAGGATCCACAGGGGGGCAATTATCTGAAAAGCAATATTCTGTTAAGTGTCTTCTTTCAGATTACAAAGAGAAGGACCAGGGTACAGCTGTAGCAGGTATAGTGGAGCTTTAATAAGAACAGGTTGTGGGGTTAGAGTGGGAACATAATGGAGGTGTAGTAGGGTTAGTGTAAAAACAGAGTGGAGGTGTGGTAGGGTTGGTGTAGGAGCATAATGGAGGTGTAGTAGGGTTAGTGTAAAAACAGAGTGGAGGTGTAGCAGGATTAGAGTAGGAACAGAGTGGAGGTGTAGCAGGGTTGGTGTAGCAACAGAGCGGAGGTGTAGTATGGTTGGAGTAGGAACAGAGTGGAGGTGTAGTAGGGTTAGAGTAGGAACAGAGTGGAGGTGTAGCAGGGTTGGTGTAGCAACAGAGTGGAGGTGTAGTAGGGTTAGAGTAGGAACAGAGTGAAGGTGTAGCAGGGTTGGTGTAAGAACAGAGTGGAGGTATAGTAGGGTTAGAGTAGGAACAGAGTGGAGGTGTAGCAGGGTTGGCATAGAAACAGAGTAGAGGAATATACAGATTGATTGTAGCTTGTTCCCTCCAGAAGAAGTTGGGGATGTGAGTAAGTAGCTTTATACTTACAGCCTGATTTAGCATGCGTGGTCGTGTTAGTTTTGCGTGTGCTAAAACATTTTGCATACGCTAAAGGTCTTACTAAATCAGGCCCTGGGTGTTTAATGTTTACCTTTTTATTATATGTTACCGTAATGTCCAGTTTCCCCTCAGGATCAATAAAGTTATCTGTGTCTATGTCTGTAGAGAGCAGAAGCCGATGTGTTGGCTGTACATCATTGTAAACATAGTCTCCCACTCATACAACCTAGACGTTGGGGTCTATTTGGGAAAACATGGACAACATTGATATCAGAAGAGAGTTTTCCCTCAGAAGCAGCCTCTTAGTTTTTTAACATAAAGACAACATGAATATTTATATTGTTGTTAGAAAAAAAAAAAGTTCTCATCCTGACGCTAACAGTGATTATGTACATTAGCATATCGCACAAGTGAAGGGTGTGTTTCTCTGGAGCAAACAGACTTTAGTTTAAAAGTTCAGGTTCCGTCAGGCACCTGCTCACAGCGATGGGGCTTGGAGGAGCCATTTTATCCTGATGCAAACTGGGAAACTGAGAAGCAGAACACAGACATGCCTTTCCATTACGTTACATTACATTTATTTGGCAGACGCTTTTATCCAAAGAGACGTACAAAGTCCCCATTTAGTGGGGATTCCTGACCTGTCTTGTCCGTGATTGGTCGAGCAGGGTTGCGCTGGACTTGGTCTCTTCTACAGTACTGCAGCCTCCATGCTGATGAAGGCAAAACAGGGCAAATTTATCATCTTTAACGAGATGGAGAAGTGCCTCCTCCGTGAATGTCACAGTACCGTCAACAGTGACCCAAGTGCTAAATGAATCATTATGCTGTGCCTGCGAAACATATTGAATCTGGAAATCATATCATCATTAGCCATACTTCCCCTTGGGGAATGGACACTGGATCTAATCCACACATAATGGTGTGAGAGAGTTAGCTCTATCCACATACTGCTGAGCGGTCTGGACAAAACCGTGCCTCTCTCTACGCAAAACATACACCCCAGGCTTTGTGTTGGCTTCTGTTTTACCCACGACGCGCAGGACTGCCTGCCGCCGTGGGCTATGCGTGGCAAATTGTGGTCACTCACTCACTCATGGACGTTTGGTGGGACGCATGTGGAGGTGGTGCTTCGTTTAGTAGGACGCATGCGCAGGTGCATCTCCCAAAATCACCACTTCGAACGGCACAAGATTTTTAAGCACAGCTTTATCGCCTAACTTTACTTTAGCTAACCCTAATATGTTAGCGTTTCGCCTACTTTAGTTAACCTAGTTAGAGAGGTGAGGACATGCCATAGCTAGCGAGCTATCTAGCTAGCCAAGTTTTACTCAAGACACTTTGTACAAGTGCGCCGTGGGTCTGGACGGTTTCGTGTTTGTTTTTTTATTCAAACAGTTCTCTGTAGCCCCTTTGTCCTGATATGTGGATATAGGTAGTTTTTATATGAATGATGGTTATTGTGATGTGTTGCTGTGTTGTCATTGTTGTTGTTGTTGTTAGTGGTGGGGTGGAGGAGTAGTTTTTGTATGTATGATATTTTTGCTGTTTGTCTACCTGCATTGAACAGAAAACCATTTGCTTATTTACTCTCTATTCCGTCAGAGAGGCCGCTGTCAGATGGCAGTGCTGTCGCCTAGAGCCTTGGAAACGGTCAGGACCAGGCACACACAGCTCAGGCGGCGTCACCCGCAGGCAGCACAGCTGAGGCGGAATCACCCGCAGGCAGCACAGCTGAGGCGGCGTCACCCGCAGGCAGCACAGCTGAGGCGGAATCACCCGCAGGCAGCACAGCTGAGGCTGAATCACCCGCAGGCAGCACAGCTGAGGCTGAATCACCCGCAGGCAGCACAGCTGAGGCGGAATCACCCGCAGGCAGCACAGCTGAGGCTGAATCACCCGCAGGCAGCACAGCTGAGGCGGAATCACCCGCAGGCAGCACAGCTGAGGCTGAATCACCCGCAGGCAGCACAGCTGAGGCGGCGTCACCCGCAGGCAGCACAGCTGAGGCTGAATCACCCGCAGGCAGCACAGCTGAGGCGGAATCACCCGCAGGCAGCACAGCTGAGGCTGACTGGCAATCGTCCCGCCTTCATCAGGCCTGTTCGTAAAAAGGTGCGTCGACACGGCTGCTGCCCCCCTATTTGAGCCCGGGTCTCTTTTCCCGCTCACCTACCCAGCTGCAGCGGGAGAACGTCATTTACGCTTCTACTCTGGCTCACACAACCGTCGCTAATTCAGAATCTCTTCCTCTCAGAACAATCTTGTCTTTGGTCTCCGAATGTTCCCTGTGAACTCGCGGCTGCCACACCGTTGTTTATGTGGTGCTAATTAAACGTCAGCCCTGTTACTTAATGAGCGCTTCTCGCAATTATTTCTGCTCGCTTTCTGACCACAGAGGCCTGCGTCCCACAGGGGCGGGGCTGGGTCCTTTAAATGAGCCACAGCGAGGAGGGGGAGGAACAGAGGCACAAGAGGGCGGCCCTCAAACTTTCTCTAAAAGCAATTGTCACGTGACTCATTATACGCCTACAGCAGCGTTGTTCAAATTGAAAGTTATTCCTTGGGCTGGTAAGTATGACCACCAGAGCTGTTATCAGAACAGGGTAAAGGTACAGTAAGACTAGGCTTCCCTGAAACGCATGTGTGGCAGTTGGTCTGCCGGAGAGGCAGATTGGTCTTGGCTGTGCCGGTTGGCGGAGAGAGCACACGTACTTGGGTTGCGTTAGCTAATCAGCCCAGGTGCCTAAAGGTGTGCTGCTCTCCACAGTTCGGGGCCGAGACCGGGAGCTAACACCGAGAGTGCAGTTATGATTTTTGTTTAGTTTTATTTTGAGCACTAAAAAGAAAGGAATCCTCAGCTGGGATGCTGGAGGAGCTGGACCTGGCCGGGAAGGCGGGTCAGCTACAGAACAGGGAACTGAAATTTGCTGCTCTGTTTTACTTTCTTTTGTCTTTGCTATTTTAGCTTGTTATTTTAGTTTATTGTTTTTGCCTGGAACCCGTGAGGGGGAAGGGTAAAGTGGTACGTTTATTTTATTTCATGTTTGTGTGTATGCACTCTCTCTCTCCATGCGACGGAAACGGTGTTCCCTGGTGCTGCCGAATCTCTCCTCCCACACATCCACTGTACAATGGTGCACTGCCCTGTAAGTCTATTGATCTAAAACATATTTATAATCTCCTACATTTCCCTCCAGGAGTTATAGTTTTTCTCTGCTTGGTGTTCCTGATTTAGCCCTAGTTCCAGATTTGTTGTTGATTGTTTCTGTTGATGTCACTGCTTGGCAGAGGTCGAGGAGGGTCACACTCAAGATGTAGTAACAGGGTTGGCTTTGAATGCCTCAGCAATGGAAAGGAGTGAGCACAACCCCCAGCCCTGCCCCCCCCACCCCCAACCCTCAACTCGCACCCCACCCTCTGCCACTCTAAGGTTTCCTCAGTGTATTATCTTTTATTTTGAGGGGGGGGGGGTGTTCTAACTGATTGATTTAATCAAAGAATTTGCCATTGGAGCAGTAGGCACCAAATGCATAATTCAATACATTACGTTCATCACGATGGTTGATCAATTAAATTTGTCAAAATTACAGGAAGCTGACAGAAGTAATATTCTTGAGTCGCTGTGCTCGTCGTGGAGTGAAGCGATCATTAATTTAAGATTATTTCTTTGCTCCGATGTCATTTCCTGCTCATTGCTTTTCTCTAGAGAGCCAGCTCGGGCTCTGACGCTGCAGTTATAATTTACAGATTGACACATCTCCACAGATTGTCACGTCTCTCTCTCTTTATCTTTCTCTCTCTCTATGTTAATTTCTTCCCTTCTCTCCTTCATTCTCCTTCCCTTTCTCTCTCTTTCTCTCACTGTTCCTCTCGCCCTCTCTCTCTCTCTCTCTGTCTCGCTCCATGTCATTCTCTCTCCTTGTCTCTCTTTTAGATTGCTTTGCTCACAATGTGCTAGCTATTTGGAAATTTCAAGTATATCTAAAATTAGGGGAGGCAGAGCCTTTTCTTAAACAGCTCCTGTCCTACGGAATAATCTCCCTTGGCATGTTTGGGCTTCAGACCATCTTAAGAGTAGGCTCAAAACCTACCTCTTTAGTTTTTTTTTGTTTTTTTTTTAAATATGTTTTTTGGCCTTTTTCAGCTTTATTAGATAGAACAGTGTAGTGAGACACTAGGAGGAGAGGGAGGGAGAGGGAGAGACGTGCGACAAACGTCGGCGGTCGGACACGAACCGCTGACGTCGCGGCTCGCAACGAGCATGCGGAAAGCCCTCTAGGGGCTACTGGAGGCCCCAGTCAGCCCTTTAGTTAAAGATGTGTGGGAGGGGCATAGGAGCATAGAGCTGTTGCGCGAGCTGGGCGGCCTGTGCTGATGCCCCTGCCCCTCCATGCGAACGCTCAGGTTTGCTGTTTTGAGCCTTGCTTGGGGGTGCTGTCATTCCGGGTGCAGTCTCATGGTCGTGCGCTCCCCCTTTCTAAACATCTTTTAGATAGGCTGCCATAGCATAGCACCTGGGGGGCTTGGGGTTTTTCCATATTACATTTGGTGCTCTACATATGCCGCGGTTGATAATTACATCCATGCCTGATCCTTCTCCGCTTTCTTTCCAGGGCCTTCTGCGCCCCTTCCCCCTGCCCCTGAGTTTGCTGACCACTGCGACTGTAGCCTCGTCCCTCTCCTGGTTCAAGCCCACACCATGACACAACCTGGAGGCCCAGACCCATGACCACGCCCCTCTATGCCGCACATAACCACACATCTCTCTGCTTGGGAACCCGCCTGCTTTACTGTCTGATCGAACTACCTCTGACTGTAACCTTTCCCAACCCATTTTATTGTTTGCTCTGTTGGATCCCTCATCTCATTTCTGTTACCATTCAAACTGCCTTAACTATAACACTGGGCCGGCCAGCAGAGGATGGGCTCCCCCTCTATAGCCAGGTTTCATCCTGAGACTTCTTCCCATTGAGGAGTTGTTTCTCGCCACCATTTGAACATTTTTCTTCCCACTGGGGATTTAATGTTTTTTTTTTTTACCTCAAGTGCTTGTTTTTTTTGGGGTTCTTGCCTGTATTTTTTGCCCATTTCCACTGTAGAGCGTCTTTCTGACAGTGGCCCTGTGAAAAGGACTATACAAATAAAGCTGAATTAAATTGAATCTATCTCTTTCTCTCTATCTCACTCTCCTCTGTCACTTTCTCTCTTTTTCTCCCTCTCCTCTATTTTTTTTTTACTTCTGCTGTCACTCTTTTATTATCTCTCATTCTGCTCCTCCTCATTTTCTTTAAAAAAAAGAACATGCAGTGTCAAACTGAAAAAAAAAACCCTATAATGTCAGGATATTTGTAGCTTTTCATTGAGAGACATATCACAACTTTCCAGGTGCCGCTTCGGAAAATGGCACCAGTTCCCCAGAGGGGGAAACTGTGGAGAGGTAAAAATCAGTTGGGAAACAGTTCTGCTCTGAATTTCAGCTCTCAGCGCTCGTTTGCGGAAAGAAATGAAATGATCCGAAACTGAGGGACCCTGACACACAAAAAGCTAGAAAGCACGGCTGTGTCCGTCCCAGCTGTCTCTTCTCCCATCCGCCCACTGTGCGATCAATGGATGCCGACTGCTGTGCCCTATCAGATAGGACTATTGACCAAACGTGTTTACAGCGAATTGCCCAAATAAAAGGATAGCACTTGGCCAGTGATCATACAACATCTCAGAGGAGCAGTGCTGATATAGGATCAGTTTAGCCTTTTAGCCCATAATGGATAAGGGTAGCATATACACAAGGGAAACCAGGGCCTGTGTTCATGAAGCCTCTGAGAGTGCTTATCTAGGATCAGTTAAGCCGTTGAGCTCGTACTGGATATGAGCAGGAGAAAACCGATCTGGGATCAGTTAAGCCGTTGAGCTCGTACTGGACATGAGCAGGAGAAAACTGGATCTAGGAGTGACATGCAAGAACGTTTGGAAGCTGAGTCATACCGGATATGAGCAGGAGAAAACTGATCTGGGATCAGCCCTCCCGCTGTGGTGCCCTTCATGACTATGGGGCCTGGTGAGACTCGACAGACTACAAACCTGTCACTGAAAGGCTTGAGAGCCCCTGTCAGGAGGCCGGCAGTGCAGACTAACCCACACGAGGCTCCCACTCCCTGCTGTCTGTGTGCTCGTGAGACCGCCACTCAAAGCCAAGGATTGCCTGTTTACCTCTCACTCTCTTCATCTTAGTCGGTCTGCATTAAACCAGCTTTTCCTCCGACGCTGTTTCCCCTCCGATCTTCAATAACATGTACTGATCTGCTGTCAGAGGTACAGTAAGTGCTAGACTCTGGGGCAAATACCGGCTCCACACTGGAGGGTGAGTAAAACACTGCGTGAGGCACGGAGAGGGTGTGCAGATCGGTCCCGGGAAACGACTCCCAACATGAAAGGGATCGTGAGTCCTCTCGCTGTTTCAGCACCACGGACAGATGCTGCTGGCAGTTTAAGAGGCAGGTTCCGTTGCCCCAAGAGAACACTACATTACATTACATTACAGGCATTTAGCAGACGCTCTTATCCAGAGCGACTTACATAACTTTTACATAGCATTTTTACATTGTATCCATTTATACAGCTGGATATATACTGAAGCAATTTTCGGTTAAGTACCTTGCTCAAGGGTACAACGGCAGTGTCCTTACCCGGGAATCGAACCTGCGACCTTTCGGTTACAAGCCCAGTTCCTTACCCACTGTGCTACACGTCCTTTACACCTCCACCCTGCGATAATCAAGAATTCAGGCACAGTCTCGCATGGGCCTCCTGGGAAGTGATACTGCGGGTGCTTGAGGGCCGACCCAAAAGAGTGATCAGTGATCCTTCTGTGTAATAAAAGTATCGTTTATATTTACATTTACAGTTTTCAAAGCCCAGAAATCTAGTGATCTATGGAGGTATTCAGTGCTCAGCCAGGCTTTCTGTAAACTGCACTACATCCTGAATCAGTTAAAGGCTTTAGACACCTGTTGCCAAATAGGTTCAGCCAATATCTGAGGTAGATGATGGAGGGAGTCTACATTGACCTTCAAACTGAAACAGATCAGTGTGGACTCACTGGTTTGCAGACTTGCTATGTTTTGGGTTTGTTGGCCATCTGAATAGCCCCCCCCCTCCCCCCAACAACTATATTTCATAAGTCACTCACAGTTTCAACCTTCAATTAGAATTATAAGAATGATTACTGCTTGCTTCAGCAGATAATTGAAATGGGTCCATTCATTTCCTGAAAGCGTTCAATGCCAAATGCCCATTAAATGGGATAAGCCTACGTTCCCTATATGGCCACTCATTGTTGGTATATAGGGCTTTCCACAGCACTATTACCTCAAACTTCCTGCTTCCTTAGTGACATGCGCTGTCAATCTCTCACACTGTTGCCCTGGCTCCATACAGCCTGGGGTCTGGATGGACTGATCTGTCTCTCATACCTGTATCTGTATCCGTGTCTTTCTGAATTGTATTAGTGTGTATGTTTTTGCCACCATGCCTACTACTGGTAGATTTTTCCATTTATAACCCTTCTTTGGCGGTACTGAGAAATCAAAATGCTAATAACGTAAAATGCCTTGGGGTCAGTGCCTTCTGGTTGCATAATATTTCCCACAGTCACAACTGTGCACTTGTAACAGTGTGTAATATTTGGTGTTGCTTGTTTTTTTCTGTGCATGGTGTGACACTATTTTATTACCGGCTATATCTGTGTCTTATTGCTTTCAGGATAGTGCTCTCAACTGCTGTGCCTTCATTACCAAAGATCCCAATATTCTTCAATGATAAAGTACGTGCATCCGTCTCAGTGCAAAAGGTAGCCACACAGGGGCTTTATAATGCAGGGAAGGAGCCTGAGAGATAGTAAAAGCTTCAGGACTGCCACTGATCATATAAAAGAAAATTTTTTAAAAAAAACTATTATAATTAAGCTGATAATTTTGTATTAATATGTGCTCCAGATAAGGGGAGGCCTGATTAACAACATTAACTCTGACTCTGTTGCTCCAGTTGCTTAAGTTTCTAAGGCACTCTGTTTTTGAAAAGTGAGCGTAGAGACAAAAGGGCTCACCGGGGAATTTCTATTTATTTGTCTTTATGGCCAGAGCTTCTGTGCTAAGCAGAGCTGTTCTTATACTGATATATAAGGTCACAGATATGCTGGAGCAGATATGCTGGAGCCAACTGAAAGCTGGTTTAAGCTCACAGGAAGCTGAGGATCTGGGGAGGGATTGTATAGGAATGGGAGCTTTCACAAGCCTAGTGCTAGGAGGAGCTACGATGAGCTATCAATCACTGACATGTGTGAACCGATCAATGTCCGAGCCAATGATTGGCTAAAAAAAAGATCCCCGCCCCTGTTTGGTTTCACAAACCCTCACAGTCCCATCACTACGGGTGGGGTAAGCTTGCTGGTGGGGCAGATTTGAGTGGGCTTGTATGGACTCAAATTTACAGGTGGGCAGGCTCGCGTGAGGGGCATTTTGAGAATGCTAACGACTCATGGATGGTGGAGGTGTGAGGGTGGGGTTATGTAATTGGTGGGGAAGGTTGGAGGGTGGGATAGGGGTGAGGGTGGGGTTCTCTGCCTTGGTGAAATGCCATCATCATGTCCCTTCAGTCCACACAGAGGAGCTTTACAGGCAGGTCCCTTCCCCACAGTCTAACTCATTCAGCTTTAACAGAAACCGTAAATGTAACTATATCCGTGCCAAGGGTGTTCTGGAGTTTTTTTTTAAGACTGAGCAGTATCTGGGTCAATTAGCCAAATTGTTGACTTCATGTAATAAAGTGTGAAAGAAACGCTGAATTCTTTAAGAACTTGCTTCTTTAAGCAACTTTAAGAAATACATACAGCATACAGTGCACCAATATAATACCGGGCTGTAATCTATTAGATTTTATGTGAACTTAGTCCAAGATACGCGTTCTTCATCTCACGTGCACATCCTCATTAACACGAAAAAGTAATTTACAGCGCATTTTAAACGATAGATAGATAAATCACAGCGGCACCTCAATCCAGACATTCTTGCGCAGGCGCGGAAACTCCTCAAAGGGCAGTTCTTTTGGCCGCAAATTAATTAACTTCCGCAGTGTAAATGTATAGCTGCAGTCAGACGTTAGTACACGAGTTGGATTGCTGTGCGCTCTCCCTTACATACTGCCTCCTCTCGTGTACTCCCTATTTAACGTCTTCAGGCTCAGACTGGTTTGATGAAGGGTGCTTATTCAAAGCTACATCACCTCAACATAGAACATCTTCAAATGTGAAGAGTTGGGTAAAACTAAAACAAGGTGCTCCAAACGGCTCCACTAGAGTAGGTAGCCCCCAATGACAAGCCATTGCGACAGTCATTACCTCACAAGCGTGCGTAAACTGCGAGAATGGCACATTAATGCGTAATGGAAAAGTAGGTAAGAAAGTCTGTTGTTCACCGTTGAAAGGTGCAAATCATTAAACGAGACGAATTTCTGACTAAAATGAATCGACGATATAATAATACTAATTCCACCTCTGTAAGCCATTCCCCTTTACATTTTGAGTAGATTGTTAAATAATCACAGAAAAGAAAACATCAAATCTGGTTAATAAAGTGATACAAATGTTCCAGGTCCCAGTGGTTGGCGAAATCTCCTGTAAATCCATTGGTTGCGGTCTCGGCGCTTCTATTCAATCCGTTGCAGATGCGGCTGCAGCTGTATTTGGAAATTGACATCTGGAGGCAACAGTTTACGCACGAGCTGGCATATCGACTCTGGAATTATGAACAGATCTGTTTAAACCTGAAGTTCGTTTTGAATTTTATTCCTGAAGAACTGAGACCATGGCGTTGGGAATCTGCGCCCTCGTGTCCCCGACGTTAGGAACCCGCGTTTTTGTGGCTCTCCTAGTCTCTCAGGTAAACGTGAGTGCTTTTTCTGCTGCAGTCTAAGTTCTATCGTCTCTCAAAAGCCTTCTGTTGAGACCTTAATTGTCAAAGTCATAAACTATTTGTGTGCGGTGTAAGGTAATGCAAATGTAAAATCAAAAATAATAAATGTAAGGCGTTTCTGAACATCTTACATTCGTTATTTTGAGACCTTAATTGTAAAAGTCATGAACAATTTTTTGTGCAGTGTGAATGTAATGAAAATGTAAAATCTAAAAGAACACACGTAAGACGTCTCTGTATTTATCTTACACGGTAGCAGCGTATATATCGGCGTATATATTTGTATCCCGCAAGGGCATTTTTTGGAATATTTTTTGGAGGTGGTATACATATCAAATATTTTTTAGAGTTCAGACTTAAATAGTCTACCAGAAATGTAATTATGAGGCTAAATGCTGATGTTGATTGCGAAGGCTAGTTGTCTTTAAGGCGTTGTGGCTGCGTGAATGTTAAATCTTTTGTTTGGACCGGTGTATTTCTAAATCTGTGCCGAATTGTGCCCCAGAACCTAACCGAGTTTCGCGTGTTTTTGATCCCCGTTCCTGAGGTTTAACCGTGTCTGGGGAAATAAACGAGCTCGAGCGCGGGTTTCACATTGTCAATAGTATTTGAGCGCGCTCTTACAGGAAATGCATAAAAGCCCGTTCTCTAATTGCCAACGTTTTTGTTAAATTCGTAATTATAAATACAGTTATATAGCTTTTATTTATGCATTCTGTCATCGAGTCGGTTTCTCGGAGTAGATAAAGCTGTTTGAAACAGCACAGTAGTGATCTCTATAGGAATAGCGATAACAAGAAACATCTGCCTTTCTCAGTCAGAGCATAACTATCATGTGGTGACGGGCGGTTTAAATGATTTCTTTTGGGAGAACGCCTAAAGAGGTGCAAATCCAGGTTGAGAGACGTTTTGATATAAACCGATTAGGTTTTGATATTAACGGACCAAAATATAGCTCCATTTCCCCCTAGTCCTAGTCAGCTAGAAAACGTTCACTTTTCAACCATGTATATAGCCTGGTTTTCACCTGAACGTCAATAAGGCGTTTCACCAATTTCATCGCCAAAAACACGTCCACAGGGTTATTGAATTATGACGTAGGCTACGTGAAAGTAGTAGGCTACTTCTCCTCCTGCAGCTATCAAAACGATAAAATCGAAACGGAGTTGTTCTCCTCATAGGACTACATCCAACAGGTGTTACCAACCATGACCGCTGCAGTGCACTGACTGTACTTAACCCTTACGAGGCTTCTGAAACAATACAAGTAATAATCACCACTTTCATTAAATTTTAGGTGTTTTATTTCTATTTAGTCCTCCATAGGAAACAAACGGGTGAGACTAGATTAAGTTCATCCAGCCAATGGAAAACACTCACACAAACTCAAACGACCCATCAAAATATACACGCACACATGCACGTACAATTTTGGGCCCCGATTCCCCACTCCACGTGACACTTGTGTCTTGGAACACTTCCTTCATCATATTCGGTCATGACTGATAAAATTTACAGTGGAGCTATCGTCGTTCCGGAAAAGTGACACTGAACTATAAAAAATTGTCACAACGTTGCCAAATCTTGCCAGACAGATTATTTATTTATTTATTTATTTATTTGTTTATTTATTTATTTATTTATTTATTTACGATTTGGAGTCATATCTGCAGGGCAACCAAGGTTTAAACCTACCCCACTGTGCACCGCGGAGTCCCCGGCTAAGTGTCTGCTATTTGCCATATATGGGCATAATCTTCATGGGATGGCTTCTGATGTACAGAGATTGTATGCAGCAAAGTGACATTTATTTTCACTGAAAACACACGTACCACGTGATCCCTACGTTTATAAAGACTGTGTGAAAAGTATTGATAACTTGATGACGGGGAATCGGGGCTGATGTGGAATAAAGAGCACGTGTTGTTTCCAGCTTGTTTAATCTATTCCACCGCCCCCCACATCCCTACCCTCCCCCCCCCAAAAAAAAAACAACACACGCAAACACACACATCACATGTGAGATACATAAAATATTAACACATATTGTACACACATCCACACTCTGTCTCACACTCTAACGTATTGTGATAATCGTTTACCAAATTAAAAGCCGTGATAAGACTCAATTTATGTCTTTAGACAGGCCTGGTTTCCCATGAGGGCAATGATGATAATATTCAATCAGTCACAACTTTGAACATAATCACAAATAAATTCACAATTATCATAATAAAAATCTGAATTATTACCTGCTTTGCCCTGCCTCGCGATGCCAATTTCTGCCTGTCAGCAAATATTTAAATGTATTTTTTTTTTTTAATTTAACCTTTATTTACCTCTGGTGCGCAAGCACCTGCCTCCTTTGCCCCAGGTGTCCAGTGTGCCCCTTTGATTAGATACAAAAAAAATTCTATTCATCTTATTATTGTGGTCTGCCATTCATTTTCGTTCTTTCATTGTGGTTAATATATATATTGTGTACAGTAACTTGATGTGCCCTTATCTCACTTTAAACACTTGCCCCTGAAAAGGTCTCTGCGTCGCCCCGTTGTTGCTGGTATCGACTGCATTAGGAATTACAAATTTGAATTGAAGGATCATTTCCTACTCAAATTGAACTTTTTAGAGATGCCAAAGAAAAAAATTACAACACCTACGAGTTCCCGCTTTAAACAGTACGAGAGATCTTGGTATTTTTCTGAGGCAGAGAATATCACAACTGTGCCTGATGCGGGGAGTAAGATCTAAGACGACCAATTATCACAGCTGAGGCTGATACGGGGAATGGCACAGGTACAGTGGCTGCTGTGGCTGATTAGGAGAGCAGCCAGTCTGCAGTGAAACCCCCATGGTGAGTGCTGGCCTGCGATGCCAAGAAAACGTTTCAGCGTTTGACACAGGACTCGGCAGTAAGCAGGACGTGTCCTGCTGCGACTATAAAATACCCAGCTCCGCTGTCATTTGTCAGTCAACATATCCGTCGCGGTGGTTGCAGTGCTTCCCTGCAAACCCAGCCGTCGGCGATTTTACTGACTTCTTCTGAAAAATATCCATAAAAAATAGTGTCCTCACACTATTTTTTTTTTTGTTTTTACTGACCTTTCGTGAAAAATATTTATCAAACAGCTGCCCTCAAACTATTGATGATATCGGCAACATCGTTGTTTAGAAAGTCTCAGTCTGTCAGCTCGGAGTTTCTGGTGCTGGCTCGGCCCGACTGAAATGACTTCACTGACTTCGTCACCAGCGTGACAGCTCTTCGCTGGTATCTGGGCTTTCACGTGTTCAGCACTCAGCGGCAGGCAGGTGTGTTAGTGGGGATGAGATGAGAGAAGGAGAGAACGAGATTCTGCTGCAGTGCTCCTTAAAACTATTCTCAGTGTCTCGCTCACGTTACCTGCATTACCGTCCGTCTGTTATCTAATATGTCTTGTTCCTGGTCAGGGTTGCAGGGGGCCTGAAGCCTATCCCAGCATGCATTGGGCGAGAGGCAGGAATACACCCTGGGCGGATCTCATCGCAGGGCCGTACCTAACCTACAGGCAGTTTAGAGTCTCCAGTTAGCGTGACCTGAGTGTGGGAGGAAACCCAAGCGGAACCCTCGAGACATGCAGAAAGGCCCCAGCCGGGATTCGAACCCACGTCCTTCTGGCTGTAAGGCGACATGCCGCCCTCACATTGCCATTATTTAATTGTAAGATAAATTTAAAACAACATATAATATATTCATTACAAGCAATGGGTATAATGGTGAAAAAAGAAACACGTTTGGTAGATAGCAGTAATTAATGGATGATCAGTTCTGATCCCTGTGAGCTGTGGGGGGGAATTGGTGTCCAGACAGTGTGAATATTCTGGAAGCTTCTTTTAAATATGCACATTTCAAACATACACTCCTTCTCTGTGGATGTTGCCTTGTGCTTTAAGGCCTGTGGTACACATTTACTCTAAAGCGTTAATATTCCCAGATAGGGACTCATAGTTTCTTTGTTATTGTGTGTATGAGAGAGACATTGTGTGTTTGTGTGTGAGGAATAGGTGAGCACAGGTGTGTACGTTTGTGTGTATGAGAGAGACATCTGTGTGTAGGTGTGTTTATGCGCATATATCCACGTGTGTGCGTTCGTGTGTACGTTCATTACTTTTACAATCTGCGTGAAAAATATAACTTGTATAGAGTAACCGGACTGAATCTGGTTTGTTAGAGCGGTCTGTCATTTACCTGCACAACAAAGGTTCATAGGTCTTGCGCTCCAGCGTATTTCACTGAGAGGCTTTGTGCGTTTCGGATTAGCCTAGTTTTCACCTTTTGAAAATGATGTTGAGACGCGATTCGACGTGGGCCTCGTGAGAGTGCCAGCGTGCCAGCACCAGACGTTCGGAGCCGATCGAAACGGAGGCGAGTCGCGACGTTCGTTTTCGCAGCGCGGCCGGATCGGTGCGGGAGGTGCGATGCCGGGAGCCAGATGCTGTACTCCTCCCCTTCTCCTCTGCAGGTGCTCCACGGCGGGGCCCGGGGCCAGGCTGAGGCAGACTGCCGTCCTGCGGTGCAGCAGGATGGGCCTCTGGGGGAGGTGCCTTCGGTGCAGCAGGATGGGCCTCTGGGGGAGGTGCCTTCTCATCAAGGTGAGTCAGTTGTCCTGTACTGTTTCTCCTCTCTCTCTCTTGTTCTTTCTTTCTCTTTCTCTATTTCTTCATTTCTTCATATCTCACTCGCTCTCTTTATCTCTCTCCTCTCTCTCTCGTCCCCCCTCTTTCTCTCTACATACCTCCCTCCTGTCTTTCTCTTTCCCCCCTCTCTCTTTGTCTCACTCTCTCTCTCACACACCCGCACACACACACACACACACACACACACAATGAGGAGCACTGAAAAATCCCATTGGTTTGCAGATGGCACTGTGTTGAACTCCTTTCTATTAACCAGAAATGGTCAGTAACAGGAGTCTAAACTGAGTGAAGTTGCTGTTTCGCTTTTTGCCTCGTGGGGAGTAAGATACAAGCAGAACCACCACAATCCAGAATAAATCACTTCCGTATTTACTAAAAACCCAGGCATCTGCGTCTAGCTTACAGGAATTGTACCAAAGATGGGAGCTGCCTAATTTTTTTGGGCTAGCCCTATTTTTGGAAGTTATGATCTGAGACTGGAATAATTGGAGTGACAGCAGCAAAAGTGTGCAGATTCATCTCTCCAGCCTACTCAATCTGAATCTGCAAAATACCATCGCACATTGCAGGTCTGCTGCACAGTAAATCTACTGTCACTCCACTTTAACTCCTCTGTTTCTCCAGCGAACACTCCTGCAAACTACTTTCAGCTTTGTTAATGTTTAATGCATACCAATGTACGGCTCTGTCTGTCTTCCTTCACTCGCACCAGACAGATAAAGGGAGAACAACAGAAATTGATCCGAAGACAGATGGACAGATGGACAGCGAGGGAGGGAGAGAGAGAGAGAGGAAGACAGACAGATGACACAGGCAGACAGATAAAGGGAGAACAAAAGAAATTGATCAGAAGGACATACGGACAGAGAGAGAGAGAAAGTGAGAGGAAGACAGACAGATGACACAGGCAGACAGATAAAGGGAGAACAAAAGAAATTGATCAGAAGGACAGATGGACAGAGAGAGAGAGAGAGAGAGAGAGAGAAGAAGACAGACAGACGGCACAGGCAGGCAGCCAGACAGATGGACAGATAAGCAGCCAGTTGGGTCAGTGGAGCTTGGTGCTGCACATAGTTACTGTGCTGGGTTGTTACTGGATAATTGACACTCTCAATCAGGAAGATTTGGAAGTTGGTCATTGGGCAATTTATTTTTCTTCAACCAAAACGACAGAAAATATACCCAAATGTGGGAAATCCTGGTCCCATAGTGAAGGGGTCTTGTGTCCAGGCAGGTCTTTCCCCAAAGGTGCAACAGTCAAAGCCTTTAAACAGGCAACATTGCTGCGAAAGATTACCAATCACTCTCAGCTGTGTGCCCTTGCAGGTTAGACTGCTGCTGTCCATGGTGCTGAAGGCCTCCCCAGCTTTGGTAGACAGAAGGATTCTCTGACATCTGCCAAAGCGGGTGCAACCTTAACACAGCCTTCACATTGCACAGCCTACCAACCCCAAGCAACCAATGAATCTCCAGAACACATCTTCACATCAACCACATACTTGTCTCAATGAAAAACCAGAGACAAATAACATAATTCTATAAAGCAGGATCATCCCGAGTTTCTTTATGTGACCCATCCCCTTTTCTGGTGGTCGTGCAGCTATCTCCACAGATCTCCAAAGTTCAGGGGCGCTTAGTGCAAAAGACTTAGACTGTCTATCAAACGCGCTCATCAGAATGCAAATAATGTATATTACCGCGTTTCCCATTAATTTATATTCCGCTTGTATATTGTTTACTAAAAAAAGGGCTGGATGTGTCACTCGTGCATGTATTTGTTAAAAGCCCTTTCGAAGGGCGGATTTTGAATTTCAACGAGGTAATTAGTCACCACCGACTGAACTGGGTACGTCGAAGTTAAAAACGGCATTAAAACCGCATTTGGGCACAGTGTGCCGAACGTGTTTGCAAATTTCGGCAAGGGGTCTAACTGACAGGTGTAGTCAGTGATACTGATGAGTCTGAGCCTTGCCATCTGGCTCCAGAGTCATCAGTCACAATTTCTGTTCACTTGTGACAAATGCACCTAAATCATTTGGCGTATCTGCAGTTATTGTCCTCCCAAGACCCGGTAATTTCTTTTTGTTCCCTGTAGGGGATAAGAGACCAGTCTGAGAGCTCAAGGACCATACATTGTACTATGCTGACACCTACGCCTCGAGGGTCATATGAAGAAATAATATCCAGCAAAAACACAAAATAAATCAGAGAAAACTCTTCCTTCTCGAGAGCTGAAAAACCTTTATCATATGGGTCACGTTAGACGTCACAAAGTTAGCAGCACACCCACATGTATCAGCTTCTCGGCCAAAAATAATATTTTCACAAATATTATCACGGTAACGCGGTTTTTGTCAACTTGTGTAACTTGTATCACGGTAAAGAAGTAAAACACTTAAACAGTTTTCCTGCCAGGTCTCAGGAGTTCGCCTGTGAAATGTGGTGTCTGCTGAGATGAATTTGCTCTGCACGCAGCACGGAAAAGCAGTTTGCTGTCACCGCGGCAATCGAACGGCGACAGCTCTGAAAGGAACAGCGAAGGCTCTTCTGCGCCAAGTTTGTTTGATCGCATGATCTGGACAGACGCGCAGACTGCATTATGTGTTATGTCCCTTCCCACAGCAGTACTGATAACATCGCCCTTTAATATAAAATACCAGGCAACCCATCGGACTGTTCACACCAACCAGGCAATGTCGTGATCAGCTGAACGGAATGCATTTTGCATTGCCCCAACTGAAATGATTTTATTTATTCATCTTGCGGTGGAATTTTGCTATTCTTAGCTACTGTAGTCATGGCGAGTGGCACAGGTGTATTGTTCTATTTTTTCTTTTTTTTTTTGGCGTGCCAAATGCTGGGCTCAGGATGCAGCCGCGATTTCTGAAATGAAATGAGTCAGAATGTGTCTCTGATGTTTACTGATGAAACACAGTCTTTCTGCTCAGGCCGTGTGTGAGTGTTCACGGCACGAGTGTGTGTGTGTGTGTGTGTGTGTGTGAGCATGTCTGACAGTGTGCCAAAGGCAGGTTATGGGTGTTGTTATATTATTTGTGCGTTCGATCTTCTGCTGTCAATGTTTAGGGGTGAAGGTGTGATTTTCAATCGACTAGTCAATCAATCCAATTTCATTTATGCAGCACATTGTACAAAGGATTTGTTGCAATGGGCTTCACAATATAGCCAGGCCTGAACCCCCAAAGAGCGAGGCAGAGGTGACAGCGACATGGAAGATCTCCAGAGTGGAATGTAGGAAGAAACCTTGGAAGGAAGCAGACTCAGTAGGGGAGCCCATCCTCATGTCAATCATCTGTCCATCCAATCAGTTCAGGCCAGGTCTTGTGGTGTCTTCTGTGTGCGGGACAAGGTATGAGGTTCGAGGGGTCAAAGCCGGACGTCCCGGTGGAAGGGGAGGGCAGGCCGACCCTGAGAAGGGGCGAGAGGGCGCTCTCAACTATCCACGGGGAGGTGGCTCGTACTGATGACATCACAGAGGTCACCGCCATCAAAGCCCCGCCCACGTCCTCACAAACACTCAGGGTGAGTAGAGTGAGTTTCCAGCACTTCCTGTAGTGACACGTCCAGGCGAAACGAGTGTGACAAAAAGAGTGTGACAGTGTCGGTATTTGAGGGAGCGTGACTGACTGTGTGTGTGTTTATGTGTGTGTGTGTGTGTATGTGCGTGCGTGTGCGTGTGTATGTCTGTGTTTATGTGTGTGTGTGCATGTGTCTATGTTTGTGTGTATGTGTGTGTGTTTATGTGTGTATATGTGTATGTCTGTGTGTGTGTGTGTATGTGTGCGTGTGTGGGTTTATGTGTATGTGTGTGTATGTGTCTGTGTGTTTATGTGCATGTGTGTGTGTGTTTAGAGTACATGTGCATGTATGTTTATTGTATAAGCCAGCGTGTGTGTGTGTATGAGTATGTGTTTATGTGTATGCGTGTGTTTGTGTCTGAGTTTATGTGTGTGTTTGGAGTACATGTGCATGTTATTATATAAAATAGTGTATGTGTTAATGTTTATATGTGTATGTGTGTTTATGTGTGTGTGTGTTTAGAGTACATGTGCATTTTATTATATAAAATTGTGTATGTGTTTGTGTTAATGTTTATATGTGTGTGTGTGTGTGTTTACAGTACATGTGCATGTTAATAAATACAATCGTGTATGTGTATGTGTTAATGTTTATATGTGTGTCTGTGTGTTTAGAGTATGTGTACATGTATGTTTATTGTATATGGTAAATGGTAAACGGACTGCATTTATATAGCGCTTTTATCAAGCGCTTTACATGATGCTTCATCACAGAGCAGTTAGGGTTTAGGGTCTGTCAGGACACTTCGACATCATGGGCAGGAATTAACGGTAACCTCGACTGCCATGATAGCCGTTTTTACGTCCTGAGCTATGTCGCCCCATGCTGTATAATACAGCATGTCTGTGTATGTGTGTGTGTGTTAAAGTTTATGTGTGTGTGTATGTGTGTGTTCATGTACATGTATGTTTATTGTATAAGACAGTATGTGTGTGTGTGTGTGTTTTTATGTGTATATGTGTGTGTTCATGTGCATAGGTGTGTATGTATGTGTGTGTGTTTTTATGTGTATGTGTGTGTGTGTGTGTGTGTTTAGAGTACATGCTCGTGTTATTACATACGACAGTGTGTGATTCCTGTCTGCTCTGTGTCTCTGTGCAGCAGGTTCTGGCTTTGGGCCCAGGCTACAGGAGGAGGAGGAGGGCGCTGCTGGTGCCCCCAATGCTCGTCCCCGAGAACCAGCGGGCCCCGTTCCCCCGTGTTATCGGCAAGGTAAGGCTCGTCTGTCCAGGTACGGCCCCCAGGTTCTACCTGTGCTTACCTGTCCAAGAAACTGACTCTACATACTAATGTGATTGGATGGGGATATGCACTGTGTGCATGTGTGTATGTGTGTGTCTGCGCGCTTGCACACACACGTGTGTGTGTGTATTTAGCAGATCAATTTACCTAATCACACCTGGATGGTCATAATGAGATGTATCCCTCCAGCAGGGTTCCTGTTCGAAAACGCTGTCCCGTGTGCAGCAGCATATTTACCTGTGGAGTTCTGCCCAAGTGAAGTTGGATAGTTATTCAGTCCTGGGATTCTTGAGCAAAGTACTGAACCAGTACTTATTCGGTTGATGACCAGCCATATGCTAAACAGACTCAGTTAATAACCAACCTTGTCCGAAACAGTTTCAATTTAATAACCATCCTTACCTTAAACAGCTTCAACGAATAGCCAACCATACTCTAAACAGTTTCAATTAACCAACCTTACTCAGTTAAAAAAAAATAACCAACCTAACCCGATCAGCTTCAAATAATAACCAACCTTGCGCAAAACAGTTTCAGTGAATAGCCAACCTTACACTAAACAGTTTCAAATAATAACCAACCCTACTCTAAACAGTGCCACATAATAAACAACCTTACTCTAAACAGTTCCAAATAATATGCAACCTTACTCTAAACAGCTCCAAATAATAACCAGCCTTAGTCCTTAAAGTAATAACCAACCGTACCCTAAGCAGCTTCAATTAGTCAGTAATGTACCATGAACCACTTCATTTAACAGCCAGTCTTACCATGAACAGCTTCAGGTAAGGTGTTTATGGTACCAGCTTAACTGCTGTGTAACTGGATAATATGTCAAATATTTGACATGTGAGGGGCTGTATGATGCCTCCCTCCTCTGGCATTTGGAGTCACACCAGTGTTGCCTGCTGAGGATTAACTCTCCTTATAGGCCTATTAATGACAGCTCTAATATCACAGATCTGTCTGTGGCAATCGTCCACACAAAGCCACAAAAATTGCCAGCAGCCAAAAAAAAAAAAAAAAAAAAAAAAAACACAACACAAAAAAATAACCAGAATGAAAGATGACAGGAACAGAAAGATCTGTGTTCAAGGGAAGAGAGATTTAGAGGGGTAGACAGTGCGTCAGATGAAGGATGCAGTTTGATTCAGGCGCTGTCAGATTCTACAGGCTGTATGTCTCCATTTTAATTTGGTTTTTCACACTTTGTTCAGATAAATTTGATCCAGCTACATTCAAAGCAGAGTGTGGTGATGGTGGAGATACGTGGCACTTCACGGTGGGCTGGACTCAAGGATGTAAAGAATTGCACATTTTTCCATCACTGGGAATGAGAACTGTTTAGTAGCTGCTTTCGTTTATTTAAAAAGCCACTGCTCTCTAGCCAAGCTGCTGGCCAGCACTCAGATAAGTGACTGCTGGATGTAATTCATAAATTATACTTGCCTGTCATCGGCTGGCCCAGTCTACTCTGTGTGTGCATGTCTTTGTGTGTGTGTGTGTGTGTGTGTATGTTTGCGTGTGTGCGCGTGCGCACGTGTGTGTGCGTGTGCATGCATGTGTGTATGTGCGTGTGTGTGGGTGTATGTGTGTGTGTGTGGGTAATGTGTGTTTATTCTTGATCTCTCTCACATGCCATCTGGGATGCTGCTGGGAACTGGTGTGTTTGCCAGTCACATGTGAGTACCTGCCCAAGATTTTTCCATCAATCCATTCCCTAACAGCCTCTTTCCGTCTGGCCATTACCCAGCAGATAGCCTTGAAGTCAATTCATTGTCCAGGATACAGCCTTTTAGCCAATCCATTATCAGACTCGTTCAGTTGCTTGTATAATCGTCAAGGGGATCATGTGAATGCCGTATCCGGCTTAACCCTTCCTGATGCGGGTGCGCAGGTGATTTCGGCTGACGAGCAGGGCAGCCACATCTTCCGGCTGACGGGGCGGGGGGCAGATCAGGACCCCAAGGGCGTGTTCAGCATAGACCAGCTGACCGGCGAAGTCACTGTGAACCGCGCCCTGGACAGAGAGGACATCGCCTTCTACCAGGTGAGTTACTGACACACCTTCTCTACCAGGGGGGGTACTGACACACCCCTTCTACCACCAGGTGAGGTACTGACACAACCCTTCTACCTTTGAGCCCATCATTAGCTACTGACATCCTGGCTAGCCTGGTGTCAGTAGCTAATGATGGGCTCAAAGGTAGTAGGCAGGTAATGAGGAACCTGTCAGGGGGAATGAACGGAGCGGCGGGGCAAATTATTAGCCTGAGGTACTAAACGAGCGGGTAAAACAGACAGTTCGAGCGACAGAAAGCTAATGAATGTGTGGATGGGGCGGAACAGGCCATGCGTCTAGGCCTCCTGGTTTACTCCTTCGACCAGGAGAGGGTCAGGCTGGAAGAGAACGGTAATGGAAAACGGGTTGCGCGCTAGATAGTGACGATGTTAAGTATCGCGAGTGTGGAGGCCTGAGTGTTATATGGACATGCCCCAGCATGCCCTGCTGTGGCAGCACATATAAACATTCTGAAGAAAGGGGGTGTGCATAACCCTGTGAATGATCCTGGACTGACGGCACCTCAACACAGTACAGAACAGCAAACAGGAAAGACAAGGGAAATGTAGGAATAACCACGTTTTTGTTAAATGACTGGCAACTTTTAATTACTGTGTCGACAGGACTGGGCCCAGTCTGGATAATGTAGTAAAATAAGGTTAAATGGCCAAACACTCTTTTTGTCTCATTCTCCTACAGAAAGGCACTCTTACAGGTGTGTTTCATATCCACAGAGGCAATGGGGTGTGACCTTTACACCCGCTGACCCTTGACCCCTCCCACCCCTCCTCTCCTCTCTCCTGTCCCTCTGCAGTTGCAGGTGTCTACGACGGATCAGGCCGGGAAAGTTCTGGAAGGCCCGGTCCCGCTGGACGTGTCTCTGATCGATCAGAACGACAACAGGCCAGTCTTCACAGAGACGCGATACGCAGGAGAGGTGCTGGAGGGCTCTCCTGCAGGTAGGGGGCACTGTTTTACTGGACCAGGGGAAGCCACAGGGTTGATAAATAATGGATGACATCTTTAGAATATTTGGCTCCAATTGGGGGAGAATGTTCTCAGAGGAACTTGTTGGTTCAGTTGTGTTGTTTTAGAACTGGGGCCTTCAACAAGGCTTCCCCTCCCCATGGGGGTCCCCTGCCAGACTTCTTATGCAATGGCAATGCATAGATTTGGGACGATATTTCAAAATATAAATGTTTTTTAATATAACCCTTTTAAAGTTATAATGTGGGTCCCCTGTATGCCTTTAAGCCTGGGTGGGGGGGGGTCCCTGGATCAGAAATGTTTGAAAGCCCCTGTTTTACCGCCTCTGTCCAGTTCAGTAGCTGCATGTTTTTTGTGTGCACTGTCTGTGCTCAAGTCATGGCTTTTCTAACTGTTCACTTAAAACATGGTTTTTTAAACTATGGGTCGGGACCCAAAACGGGTCACGGGGCCGTATGAGGTGGGGTCCCGGAATGAGTCTGCCGTCCACTAGGCTGTGCTAGCTATGTGTATTCGACGGATCCCTGAAAGGTGCTACATCTCTCATTTGAGCCCTGATGCTAAAAAGTTTAAGAACCAGTGATTTAGAAAGATGGTGAAGAAAGAAAGTGAAGTCTGACTGAAGGAGCAATCATGAATAGAATCAACCGACGACCCAAACGCTGAGTGCTTAGCGCAGCCGAGTGCATCTGAGGCCATCCTCCCGGTTATCCCTTCGCTCTCTGATACGCAAGTCCTATGGCATATGGGAGGAGGCTCTTGTGCACATTATACCACTTAACTGCGCACTTGCGGTAAGTCCCAAAGTAAAATGGGGCCTCGCGTTCGGGAACCAGAGATCCGTGAGACAGATGGAAATCAGCGAAGCGTCGCTCTCCACCTAAAGTTTGAAATAAATCACTTTGAATTGCTCGGCGTCTCCGGTTGAGCGAGAGCTCGCCTGCGCGCCCCGAGGAGACGCACGCGACGCTGCTCCAGACGCAGGCGAGAGAAACAGATTTTTCCTTACGCCTGACGATTTCGAAAACCTCAAAAAAAAACTCCCAGACAGTCTGGAGTCTTCGAGACAGCGGCAAAGGTGCTTCGGTAATGGAGCCCTTGACTCCCGCTTCTTCAGACGACGGTAAGTAAGCAACCGCTGATTGGCAGGAAGAGCTCAGACCCGAAAGTGCTTCTGAGGACCTGCTGCAATTTGCACGCGTGAACACCCGCAGAGAACTTAGCCGATCGCAAACTTGCTGCACACAGTACCCTTACCCGGTCACACAATTCGCACACACAGTGCCCTTTTGGTGCAAAATAAAAAAGCATGGATGTACTGGAATTTTCTTCGGCAATCAATCGGCGTTGCCAAACCTCACTTCTGAATATCTAAGCCAAAAACAGAAATCGGGTGCATCTCCCTGTCGACCAATCAGAGAACACGTGCGCCTCCCCGTCAGCCAATCAGAAATCACGTAGCCTACTAGACTTCTCTGTCAGTCAGCTTTTTTCCTCCCTCAAAATGGAGGCAGAGCTCGCCAAACTTTATCACAGCTTCAGCACACAACTGCAGCAGTCCAAAACAGGAAATAGACAAATGGTGGTTGGATCGTGTTTCTGTTTTCACACATTGCTCTCGGCAGTGCCAGGGAGAGGGTGGTGTATTGATAATTAGTTTATATTTAAGGGAAGATGGTGTCCAGTACCAGAAAACTAGTCCCTCAGGTTATGGCAGTTACATGTTCTTCTGGCAGGACAACTTCGAAGCTGTGCTTCTCTCTCAGAAGGAGTTACAGTTATAGCGCACTTAGGAACAGATCTTTTCTCAGATTTTTAGCCAATTGCCTAGAATTTTTTGGATAGTTATTACACTCCAATGTATACCAAACAAGGATTTTTCCAGAGTTTCAAACACAGATGATCTGGTAAATGGTAAATGGACTGCATTTATATAGCGCTTTTATCCAAAGCGCTTTACAACTGATGCCTCTCATTCGCCAGAGCAGTTAGGGGTTAGGGGTTAGGTGTCTTGCTCAAGAACACTTCGACACGCCGAGGGCGGGGTTTGAACCGGCAACCCTCCGACTGCCAGACAATCAGTCTTACCTCCTGAGCTATATACGCCCCGACTTTGTAGCTGATACTGGAATGATTAGGGCTAGGTCTGCGATGTCTTGCGGACCTTTGTGAGTGTACTTTCCGGTCCGTAAAAGTTAACAAAAATAAGTTCCCTGCTGCTTCTTCAGGGACCACCGTGATGACGGTGACGGCGTGGGACGCGGACGACCCCAACACAGACAACGCCGCCCTGCGCTACAGCCTCGCCAAGCAGTCGCCCGACCTGCCCTCGCCAAGCATGTTCTACATCGACCCGGAAAAGGGCCACGTCGTCACGGCAACCTCCGTCGGGCTGCTCGATAGAGAGGTGGGAGTTTTGCTCTCCAGCCAATCAGATAACACGGCGCTGGTGCTGGCCATTTGATATCTGTGTTTTCATTGGTCAGATCCATCCAGTGCTAATCACTCGCAGTAATCACCCCGGACGTTAGGGGTGGAGTATTGGGGTTTTTCCACTGTAAAGAGGGTTGATTAATCACAATAGCCTATTCTTTTTATGCTTTCCCGCATTTTTCCCGCAGGGCAGGGGACAATATTCTGAAACATAACACACTCTGTCTCTTTCCCTCTTCCTCTCTCTCTCTTCTCTCTCTCCCCACCTCCGTCCCTCACTTACATGTGCTCCAGAACAGCTTCATTCTCCTGAAATACAATAATATTATAATAATAATCTCTGGTCACACAATGTCTGCCCCCTCTCTCTCTCTCTCTCTCTCTCTCTCTCTCGTGCTCACACAGTACCCTTACACACTTAAGGGAGATTTATTATTTTATGCCATTTATATGCAAATAATCAAGGGAAGTGTGTGGTGGACAGACTGTAGATAAAATTGATTTATTTAGCATATTTCATATTCAGATTTAAGTGCGCAACCACAGCATTCTACGCAGGGGTCTCTGAAACCTTCCTCCACTTCTCTTTCACTTCTTTTTTCCTCTCTCCTCCTGCTTCTTTGTCTCCTCCCTTCCTTTCTCTATCTGTCTCACTTTTTTCGTTTTTTATTCTTTCTGGGATAATTAAATAGCACCGAGATGTGAATTTTCTGCTCAGACAACTTTGCAAAGCAGGCTAAGACACAAACGTATTATGTTCACTCTCACAGAACACCAAAAGCAAATAGAACACATGCACACACACACACACACACACAGAGACACACATACACCACACACACACACATACATACACTACACACACACACACACACACGCACACGCACACACACACGTACCACACACACAATGCAGGCACATGCACATTTTACCACGCGCAGAAACAGCATTAAAAAATCATTTTTCTCCTGGCACTTGTCAGCACAGCCTCCCAGTTGAGCTGCTGATGAAACTGTATGAAAGCTGTTCTTGCTGCGATGACAGCGCCTTTCTGTCACTGTTCTGCCTTTCAATCTCTCAGACACCATTGGTGTTATTCATAATTCAGCGTGAATGACACCAAACTTAACACCATCATCGGTGTAGCACTAAAAAATCATATATCAACATCGGGTGGTGGAGAAAATGATTTCATCATTAGTTGGCAGCAAAAATGTACACAATCTGTTAGCAGTAAAGACATACTTAATTGTTAGTTGGCAGTAAAGCTTTGCATGGCCATCCATTAGTATTAGCTGAATAACCGAGCCAGCTCATGGTGCAGACTTCGCCCATTGATCATAGCCAAACTGCCACAATTAACTTTGAATGGCAATGCCATGGCAACACGGTCATGTGACCCATATGATGTCATGTGTTACTGAAGAAAGAGAGTCCTGTTACTGTAGTTTGATTGGGCAGGAGAGAGGGTCCATGCATAGAAATGACAAACAGCCCGGTGATCTACTCCTTCCTCAATCCGTCTCTGTCACAGCTTTGTCCACATGCATTAGTGAGGAAATGAGATCCCATTCATTAATTAGATTTCCAAGCACCAAAGGGGAAAATTGCATTCCACTGGAGGTTGGCTGTATAAATCACTGTTTTGTACGGGAGTAGAATTTCAGCAGATCAACTAAAATATGATTGAGTTGAGGCTAAAATAAAGATTTAAATTGTTATGAGATGTGATAGGCTTTTTTTGTTCTATCTTTGACTTTCTTGGGCTATAGGCCAGAAGGAATCTCTGTGTTGGACTGTAGACCAAGAGGAATCTCTGTGTTGAACTGTAGGCCAGGAGGAACCTCTGTATTGGACTGTAGGCCCGGAGGAATCTATGTGTTGGACTGTAGGCCAAGAGGAATCTCTGTGTTGGACTGTAGGCCAGGAGGAACCTCTGTATTGAACTGTTGGCCAGGAGGAATCTCTGTGTTGAATTGTAGGCCAGGAGGAACCTCTGTGTTGAACTGTAGGCCAGGAGGAATCTATGTGTTGGACTGTAGGCCAAGAGGAAGCTCTGTGTTGGACTGTAGGCCCGGAGGAATCTATGTGTTGGACTGTAGGCCAAGAGGAATCTCTGTGTTGGACTGTAGGCCAGGAGGAATCTCTGTGTTAAACTGTAGGCCTGAATGAATCTCTGTGTTGGACTGTAGGCCAAAAGGAACCTCTGTGTTTGACTGTTGGCCTAAACAAATGTCTTTTTTGGACTGTTGTCCTGAAGGAATCTCTGTATTGGTCACTAGGCCTGAAGGAATCTCTGTGATGGTCAGTAGGCCTGAAGGAATCTCTGTATTGGACAAAGCAACACACAATCTTTTGTAACAGTTGATGGGATGTGGAGTTTAAGGCTTGTCCAATACACTTAAGAAATCTCAAACTGTGGGCTCCACCACCAATGAAGTTAATTGCGAATGTACCAAAATGTAAAATGTTTTTTGATACGTTGCCTGGATCACACTCCCCTCTTTCGCTGTGTTTGTTTCATCCATCCATGCCACACGACAGGACTTTCAGTTCTGAGACGGTGACCATACTAGAGTTGTGAATGAAACAGGATTGTGAAGGCGTACCGGGGGTAGGGGGAGGGGCGTATGAAGGAGCCGCCATTCATATATAGTTGGGGTGTGTGTTGTAGTGTGAGTGGGTGTGGCAGGTATAGTGGGGGTGTGTGTTGTAGTGTGAGTGGGTGTGGTAGGTGTAGTGGGGGTGTGTGTTGTAGTGTGAGTGGGTGTGGTAGGTATAGTGGGGGTGTGTGTTGTAGTGTGAGTGGGTGTGGTAGGTGTAGTGGGGGTGTGTGTTGTAGCGTGAGTGGGTGTGGTAGGTATAGTGGGGGTGTGTGTTGTAGTGTGAGTGGGTGTGGTAGGTGTAGTGGGGGTGTGTGTTGTAGTGTGAGTGGATGTGGTAGGTATAGTGGGGGTGTGGTTGTAGTGTGAGTGGGTGTGGTAGGTGTAGTGGGGGTGTGTGTTGTAGCGTGAGTGGGTGTGGTAGGTATAGTGGGGGTGTGTGTTGTAGGGTGAGTGGGTGTGGTAGGTGTAGTGGGGGTGTGTGTTGTAGTGTGAGTGGGTGTGGTAGGTATAGTGGGGGTGTGTGTTGTAGTGTGAGTGGGTGTGGTAGGTGTAGTGGGGTGTGTGTTGTAGTGTGAGTGGTGTGGTAGGTATAGTGGGGTGTGTGTTTTAGTGTGAGTAGGTGTGGTAGGTGTAGTGGAGGTGTGTGTTGTAGGTGGTGGGTGTGGTAGGTATAGTGGGTGTGTGTTATAGTGTGAGTGGGTGTGGTAGGTGTAGTGGGGGTGTGTGTTGTAGTGTGAGTGGGTGTGGTAGGTATAGTGGGGGTGTGTGTTTTAGTGTGAGTAGGTGTGGTAGGTGTAGTGGAGGTGTGTGTTGTAGTGTGAGTGGGTGTGGTAGGTATAGTAGGGGTGTGTTATAGTGTGAGTGGGTGTGGTAGGTATAGTGGGGGTGTGTGTTGTAGTGTGAGTGGGTGTGGTAGGTGTAGTGGAGGTGTGTGTTATAGTGTGAGTGGGTGTGGTAGGTGTAGTGGGGGTGTGTGTTGTAGTGTGAGTGGGTGTGGTAAGTATAGTGGGGGTGTGTGTTGTAGTGTGAGTAGGTGTGGTAGGTGTAGTGGGGGTGTGTGTTGTAGTGTGAGTGGGTGTGGTAGGTATAGTGGGGGTGTGTGTTGTAGTGTGAGTAGGTGTGGTAGGTGTAGTGGGGGTGTGTGTTGTAGTGTGAGTGGGTGTGGTAGGTATAATGGGGGTGTGTGTTATAGCGTGAGTGGGTGTGGTAGGTGTAGTGGGGGTGTGTGTTGTAGTGTGAGTAGGTGTGGTAGGTGTAGTGGGGGTGTGTGTTGTAGTGTGAGTGGGTGTGGTAGGTATAATGGGGGTGTGTGTTATAGCGTGAGTGGGTGTGGTTAGTATAGTGGGAGCGGACAGTGCTCGCGGGGTTTGCGAATCAGGGTCTTATTATCTTAGCAGTGACCGCCCCCACCTTGCACCTCGTCCCGCACCCCTGTCTGGCGCTGACCGCACCCCCATCCCGCACCCCGTCTTGCACCCCCGTCCAGTGACTTCACACTGTCGATGCCCCTTGCGTCAGCAGCAGGTCCTCACCGGGCTCGTCGGTCACCAGAAGAGCAGAGCCGTTTAATGATGTTTGTTCCGCCATGCAGGGATGGGTCTGAAAGAGGACGTTTTGCAGCTCAACAGCAGAAACAACCTCTTCCCCCCCAATCCTGATCCACAGAGTTTAAAAAACCAACGCGTCAATAACAAGCTCAGAGGCTGTATGAGAAGTTCACGCGTGTCAAATCCGAATGCCCTCTTACTACATTAGAAGGCCACGCGTGTCAAATCGCGTGGTTATCCAGTTTGACAGTGATGTTCTCATCTTTCTTTCTGTATCCTGTCTAGTCATTTTTCTTTTTCGGTTTTGGGCGCCCAAAGGCTTCTTTCTCCCATCCATGATGGTAACGTTCGTTAACTATCGTTATTCTCCTAACGTTAGTCCTGTTCTGAGTCAGTCAGTTTTTTCGTACGCTCTTTGGCGCCACCGCTGATGTGGCGCCCGGGTGCATTGCACCCTCTGCACCCCCCCTCGCTGCGCCGCTGAACTTGAACATAAGAAAGTAGAGATAAGTAGCCTACTAGTGTAAAATAACATGACGCCGTGGGTTGGTTTTCTTCCTGTCCTCCCCAATTTTTTGAGTCACCAGCCGCCACTGATGTGCATAGTTCTAAAGTCATGAAAATGAATAATTCCCCTTCACCATAAGAGCACTGCCCTTCAGTGCCTCTTTCTGTGCCTGTGTGTGTACGTGTGTGTTTGTGTTTGTATGCATATGTTAATGTGTGTGTGTGTGTGTGTTAATGTGTGTGTGTGTGTGTGTGTGTGTTTGTATGCGTATGTTAATGTGTGTGTGTGTGTATGTTAATGAGTGTGTATGCGTGTACGTTTATGTGTTTATATATGTGTGTGTTAATGTGTGTGTGCGTGTGTTCATGTGTGCGTATATTAATGTGTGTATATGTGTGTGTGCATGTTAATGTGTGTGTGTGTATATATGTTAATATGTGTGTGTGTGTGTATATGTTAATGTGTGTGTGTGTGTGTATATGTCAATGTGTGTGTGCGCATGTTAATGTGGGTGTGTGTGTGTTAATGTGTGTGTGCGTGTTAATGTGTGTGTGTGGGTGTGTGCGTGTTAATGTGTGTGTGCGTTAATGCGTATGTGTGATGTGGGGTTTGAGCATCACTAAGCGGATTTCCATTTGTGGGGAGCGGACGCAGGATGTGTGTGTAAGAGACGATTTGTGTGTGCCATTTACACTCATTAGATTGATGGGGGAGAGGGTCTCCCATCCTAACCGCTACGGCTCCTGCTCGTAAAACACTGATATTAGCGCTCGGACATAATGGAGTACAAACATGAGGCTCACTGTCCTTTCCTCGTCCGGCTCTTCACTGCCTGTTGCACTCCGTTGCACCAGTAATTACATATAGTATAACTATGTGCAGCGCCCTCATTGATGCGCAAACAAGCTTAAATGTTGTATTCTTCCGCATGGCTATTATTGGTAGTGCCATGACATTTATTTATTTTATTTATTGTTTCAATTTTTAGACGTGAATGTGCTTCTGGAGGACATTTCATTAAACAAATAGCTTATGGAGGATTTGGTTTTGCTGTCAAATTTGACTCAGTACAGACACTAGCTTATCCAAAGCGCTTTCTGTGCCTTGTGTGTTGCAGAGCAGTTATTGGGTTAGGGGTTGGTGTTTGCAAAGGAACTTCGAATGCCAGGGTGATTTGACCACAACCCTGACCATGACAATGTCTTACCCGACTATTTCTGTTACATTCACAGGTACAGCACACTGAGACTCAAAGACAGGGCGCGGTATTGTAGGTTGTGAACAGAACATGTAACTGGACAACACTTAGACTACAGAAATCTAGAGCAGACTTGGTGATGGGTACAATCTATATTTTCACAATAAAGGCCTCTATTCCTGTGTCATTTCTCAGCAGCAAGGGACAGGAACAGGAGCAGGGACAGGGCCAGGAGCAGAAGCAGAAACATGAGCAGGCCAGGAGCAGGGGCAGAAACATGAGCAGGCCAGGAGCAGGAGCAGAAACATGAGCAGGAGCAGGGACAGGGACAGGGACAGGAGTAGGACCAGCAGCAGGAACAGGAGTAGGAGTAGGAGCAGAAGCAGAATCATGAGCAGGGTCAGGGCCTGGAATAGGAGCAGGAGCAGGCACAGGAGCAGGGGGAGGAATAGGAGCAAGAGCAGGGACAGGAGCAGCGGGAGGAATAGGAGCAAGAGTAGGAACAGGAGCAGGAGCAGAAAATGGCACAGGGTCAGGAACAGGAACAGGAACAGGAGCAGTGGGGGGGATAGGAGCAGTAGCAGGATCAGGGGTCTTTTTCCAGTCCCTCTGATATCACCGTGTGATATCGGATCAGCCGGCAGCCATAATTCATGTGTGCCGTGGCGGTTAATCAGAGGCCGCTTTGCCAGAGCTCACGCCCAGCAGAGCCTTTGATGTGACTGCTGAGGAGCAAGTCAATGCAGCCATCTTTATTTATGTATGCATCTGTGCTCTGAGTCTGCACAGGAGGGAGTCCCTTCAGTTTGCTTAGAGACAATCACATCACCCCATGCTGTGTGCCACCGGCTACTGGCTGTCTTTGAAGTACCATGCAGAAATTGAATTTATGCATATATATTCCATATGTACTGTGTGCCCACACCCTTGCCCTGTATACATAGAGCAAGAGTGGAGGGTAAAAACATGCACAAGCCTATGATACGACATCACACCGATCAAACAATCAACAGACGGGCGACACGCCGACAGGAAGCCAGCAGCAAACCGCAGGCAGCGAACAGCAGGCAGCAAACAGAGACGAGCGTGACACAAACTCCTCCAAACACAGATTCGCACACATAAACACACCTGACTGTGGAAACTGTGTAAATCACTGACATACTGAACAGCCAACCGACCTTGTTATTCTGTGATGCAGAGTGACAGCACAGCAGGTAGCCCTGGGTGCAGGAGGGTAGAGTGTGTGATGTATACTGGTGGTATAGTAGGTAGCTCTGAGTATGGTAGTGGAGAGTGTGTGATGTAAACTGGTGGTATAGCAGGTAGCTCTGAGTATGGTAGTGGAGAGTGTGTGATGTAAACTGGTGGTATAGCAGGTAGCTCTGAGTATGGTAGTGGAGAGTGTGTGATGTATACTGGTGGTATAGCTGGTAGCACTGAGTATGGTAGTGGAGAGTGAGTGATGTATACTGGTGGTATAGCAGGTAGCTCTGAATATGGTAGTAGAGAGTGCGTGATATATAGTGCTGGTATAGCAGGTAGCTCTGAGTATGGTAGTGGAGAGTGTGTGATGTATACTGGTGGTATAGCAGATAGCTCTGAGTATGGTAGTGGAGGGTGTGTGATGTATACTGGTGGTATAGCAGCTAGCTCTGAGTATGGTAGTGGAGAGTGTGTGATGTATACTGGTGGTATAGCAGGTAGCTCTGATATGGTAGTAGAGAGTGGTGATATATATGTGGTATAGCAGTAGCTCTGAGTATGGTAGTGGAGAGTGTGTGATGTATACTGGTGGTATAGCAGATAGCTCTGAGTATGGTAGAGGAGAGTGTGTGATGTATACTGGTGGTATAGCAGGTAGCTCTGAGTATGGTACTGGAGAGTGTGTGATGTATACTGGTGGTATAGCAGGTAGCTCTGAGTATGGTAGTGGAGGGTGTGTGATGTATACTGGTGGTATAGCAGCTAGCTCTGAGTATGGTAGTGGAGAGTGTGTGATGTATACTGGTGGTATAGCAGGTAGCTCTGAATATGGTAGTAGAGAGTGCGTGATATATAGTGCTGGTATAGCAGGTAGCTCTGAGTATGGTAGTGGAGAGTGTGTGATGTATACTGGTGGTATAGCAGATAGCTCTGAGTATGGTAGAGGAGAGTGTGTGATGTATACTGGTGGTATAGCTGGTAGCTCTGAGTATGGTAGTGGAGAGTGTGTGATGTATATTGTTGGTATAGTAGATAGCTCTGAATATGGTAGTGGAAAGTGCGTGATGTATATTGTTGGTATAGCAGATAGCTCAGAATATGGTAGTGGAGAGTGCGTGATGTATAGTGCTGGTATAGCTGGTGGCTCTGAGTATGGTAGTGAAGAGTATGTGATGTGTAGTGCTGGTATAGCAGATAACTCTGAATATGGTACTGGAGAGTGTGTGATGTATACTGGTGGTATAGCAGGTAGCTCTGAGTATGGTAGTGGAGAGTGTGTGATGTATACTGGTGATATAGCAGGTAGCTCTGAGTATGGTACTGGAGAGTGTGTGATATATACTGGTGGTATGTGCTGATGTTTTTACAAAAAATGTTCACTGGTCTTTAAGTCAGTGTACCAGCATGTTTTAAATCCGCTATCATTGTCCCTGTTGCCAGGAAACCTAGTGTAAACTGTTAATGACTACAGGCTTGCAGCACTCACTCCTATTATTATGAAGATCTTTGAAAGACTGTTGAGCAATCATTCAACCAACACTAATTTAGATTCAAACCAATTAGTCTACCAGGCCAGTATACCTGCGGAGGATGCTGTATCTCTTTTTGATTACATTCAATGATGCAGCACCACAAGGCCCCACGCGACCATGCCCATACACTATTTATTGATTACAGCTCTTCTTTTAATACTGTCTTATCTGGAAGACTTTATGATAAGATGAGGGGGCTTGGCATTGTGCAGTCACTTTGGATTTTAGACTTTTTAACCAATAAGAAACAAGTTGTTATAATCAATATTAGGCTCTCAAAACCCAGGTTCCTCTGTTCTAGATCTCCGCATGGTTGGGTGTTGTCACCACGACTCTAATTACTGTACACTAATGACTGTGTGTCTCACTCAGACACTGTAAAACTTTAAGTTTGCTGATGCCACAACTGTAGTAGGTTTGGTTAATAATGGGGATGAATCAGCTTACAGAAGGGAAGTAGAAGGGCTGTTAACAATTCGAACCTCAATATTGTGAAAACTAAAGGTGGTTGATTTTAGAAGGGAGAAAGATGAACTGTCACCACTTGTTATTGAGGGTAAAATTGCGGAGAAGGTGAAGGTTTTTGGTACCCTAATTTGCAGGTCATTGAAATGTGAGGACAACACCAACCCCGTTGTATTAAAATCCCATCAAAGGCTTTATTTTACGGGACAGCTGAGGAAGTTCGGGGTGTCCAAGGAGGAAGTGCTACACTTTTATGGGGCCTGTCACTGAACGCGTGCGGACTTTTTCTGTCTCCGTCTGGTGCGGTTGCACAACGGCACCCGAAAGGAAGCGGCTCGGAAGAGCGGGGCGCTCGGCTGCTAAAATCATCGGGCTTGGATCTCCCCTCGGCTGCGTCTGTCCGTCACGGCAGATTGCTTCGAAAAGGCTCATAAAACTCTAACTGACACCTCTCGCCCTGCAAATTGTCTCCTTAAGCCACTTCCTTCTAATAAGAGACTCAGGAGCAGTCACAGCTGCACTTGGTTTGCGCCTAATGGCACTTATCCCCTAGCCTTGCAGTTTTTAAGCTCAACGAATGTTGTTTTAGCATCAAATAATAGGGAGATACACTGTGCACTTCATTGGATTTAATTTAATTTAATTGGATTTTATTGGACATTTTTATTATTGTTGTTTTAGTTAATTTATCAAAATAAAATTTTATTTTGGGGTGATCCTGGTACCACATTGATTATTGAAGATAATTTATTATGCGATAGTGTGCATTGTATGTGAATTGTGTGTCTGTGGTTGTCTTTTTTTCTTTCGGGCTGCGCTGTCACAAATCCCTGTCTTTACCGATATGGCAATGAAGTATCTTGAGGTTCCCAAGGTATAGATGTAACCAGCTGGAAGTTAAATGTTTTCATTGTGTGTGTGTGGGGGGGGGGGGGGGGCAAGGGGGGTGTGTTAAGTGTGTGTGTGTGTGTAGTGTTTTGTGTGTGTCGCATGTGTGTTGTGTGTGTGTTGTGTGTGTGTGGCATGTGTGTGTGTGCGTGTGTTGTGTGTGTGTCTGTGTTCGTTGTGTTGTGTGTGCGTGTAATGTGTGTGTGTGTCTGCGTGTCTGTGTGTGTGCGTGTGCATGTGTGTATGTGTGGGTGTCTGTGCGTGTGTGTGTAATATGTGTGTGTGTCTGTATGCGTGTGTGTATGTGAGTGTGTGTCTGTGTGTGTGTGTGAGTGTGTGTGCAGGTGCCTGTGTGTGTGTCTGTGTGCATGTGTGTGTGTGTGTGTGTGTGTGTGTGTGAGTGTGTGAGAGTGTGTGTCTGTGTGCGTGTGGATGGTAGTAAGCTGTAGATAGAGGTTTCCGTGGTAATCGCCCCACAGAGATTGTGCATTGGGTCATGGGATCTGGCAGGAAGGAGAACAGCGTTCAACTTAGAGGGGTGGGGGAGGGGGCATTAATACTCACACATTCACACACGTACACACATACACATAAACATACAGCTGCTGGTCGGCTTTAGCCTTTTAGGCCTGACAAATGTGAAAATGGTGCCTGTCACAGCTGTGTGATAGATGAATTATACTTATATACAGTATGTATATATGTATCGATTAGTATGCCTGTGGAAGAAGCTAATCTCAGCTGAGCAGGGTATTATGGGTACAGGAAAGAGGCTTGTGGGAGTTGACTGAAACAGATGGAGCACACTTAATAAGCATGCATTGCTTATGGCTGCACTGAGTAGGGTTTTATTGCGTTCATTAAGGGAGATAAGTTCTTACACTTTCAGTGCAATGTGTTAGCCTTGCCTGCCATTCCCAAAGAGCAGAAGCAAGATTACGACAAACTATTATTCAACTTAAACTTAATCTTGTCTCAGTTCATCACTCGGAAATAGAACGAAGGGGGACCGTGCGGAGTTGTAGACCACGTACGCTTCCGAAACGGCAAACTTCCTTCGCCAAGGAAAAAGCGCGCAGTCACACTGCCAAGTGTTTAAATTGGAGCCGGGAAATAGTTTAGGCGAGATTCCCGCTATCTTCAGCTCCGCAGAGGATTTGTCAGCCTTCGCGACACGAGCGCCACGGTCCCTTCCGCCAACGCAGTCCGCGGGAGCCGGCCTGTCACAAACACTCTTCCCCCCAAAATCACTCCCAGCAGCAGACCTCCCTGCCCTTATGCTGCGATATAATCCACATCCAATCAGAGACCCCTGTCCTTAAATCTAATTTACATACAAGTATTTAATTGGCCATTTTTACCTGCGTGTTAATATCCTGTGAAGAAGCAGCTGATGCTGTGGTGATAACTGAGATGCTATGATTACACATCGGTAACAGCTACCATTGCACAGAGATTGGAAGACAGAAATGCTAATAACAATATTTCTTAATCATCCAGACTGAGGACTAAAATACACGATACGATGCTAATATTTGAAACACTCCTGATGGGTAATGGTAATTGGTTCATGACCTGGTTATTTGTGGTCTATAATGATGATTAGTCAATGTAACCCTGGGTAAATAAAGGTTAAATAAAAAATAAAAAAAATAAATAAATGAAAACCCATGTCAGTATGTATGATGATTATTGGGAAATATAATGCAAGTGGTTAAAACATAAAACAGTTATTGATCAGTGTAAACCAAGCGGTTAGTGTTTTAAATGGTTGATTGATCAGTGTAACTGAAGCGGTTAGTGTTTAAGATGGCTATTGATTGTTGTGCCCTATGTGGTCCGTGTAAAACCTGGTGATTGGTCCACGCTTGTAACCCCCCGCTTGCACATCCCGCTCTGCCGCCCCAGGCGCTGCCCACCACGCAGTATGAGCTGGAGATCGTCGCCAAGGACATGGCGGGGAGCGACGTGGGGCTCACCAGCACAGCGACCGCCACCATCACCATCGCCGACAAGAACGACCACGCCCCCAAGTTCACCCAATCGCTGGTGAGCGCCACTCCCACCCCACCCTTCCACCGCGGACACACATCGGGGACCTGACAGATTTACACTACAATGCACTCTTAACAAGAGACATGGCAGCCGTGCGTATAGATTTTTGACTGGCAGGGGAAGCGAGGCATTGGATGTAAAGCTGCCCTGCTAGGGCAACAAAAGAACTGAGAAGCATGGCCTCTACGGGCAACCAATCACACGACGCCACCAACTCCAGTGCTCATGTCCTCCAGGTGGCACGCGCTGTACGTGCCGTGGCCAAATATCCCATCTCACCTTTTGTTATCGCTCGCCAAATAGAGACCGGCTCTCTCCGTACACGCTGGGACTTGCGAAGAGCAATTTTCAGCTTTGTGTCAATGCCACTATTTTCAGAGCTGCCCGCGTGAAGGCCGTGTGAGTCCATTCGCAGGTACTGCGGGCGAATCTCACCCCGACAGCTGGTCTGCAGGCTGACTGGCTGAAATGTGGGTGTGGGCGGGGCAAGGGACGAAAGAGCGTAGCAGACAGAATTACATCGTTTACTGGGAAAAACACAAAACAAAACAGAATGCTGTCGGGCCTTAAAAGGAAAACATATCCAAGCAGAATACTTAACCATGGTGAAAAAAAATTATAAAATACAAAGAAAGCATTGCATATACACTTACGGTCTAATTTACTAAGAGCTTTAGCGCAAGCAAAACCTTTTAGTGCACACACAACAAATAACAAGACCAATGATTGGTCATGGCATTTGTTTTGCACCAATCATTGGTTGTGTTATTAGTTTTGTGTATGCTAAAAGTTTTTGCACATGCTAAAGGTCTTAGTAAACCAGGCCCTTAGTGTGCACAGCATGGCCATTGAGACTGCGAGACATTGGTGGATGTTGCTGCCCAGACACACAGGTTGTGCTCGCTACGATGTCATCTACAAGGGGCGGAGACAGAGTTCCATTTTATTAAAAGTATGAGCTCTGTGCTTCTACAAAATAAATACAATGTCTACTGAATCTGAGAGCCTCTCAAGAGCAGGCAGCCCGCTGCTCCTCCTGGGAGAGAGGAGGCAGTTTGAAGCATTAGCTGCCCCTCATGCTAACGCAATCATGCTAACGTAATAATGATCTAATGCAGCTTTTTGGGTTTCATTGATTTTTCCTTTTCCCTGTTCCATTTAGATGTTCTCAGTAATATCCCATATGCTTTGGCAACATTTATTATTCCTGTGGAATTAAAAACTTCATTTCGCAGCTAAAAAGAGGGTACAATATGTGACAAAAATAAACAGAAAAATAAACTTTTACCCGACAAAGACCGAAATGGTCGAAACATTGTCACTGCTCACAGATTTTAGTTAAATAAAAATCACTTGGGAGCATAACAGCAGTGTGCTGGTAGTATTTTCTTATTTTTCCAAAATAAACAGGAGCTCACGCAAGCTCGTACCGAATGTACCAAAAATGCCCTTCTTTGGAGTGCGTGTGGATTTAAATAGGAACAAAGGGCTTGTGCTTCTGTACGGCCCGCGCAAAAACAAGGGAATGTGATTGCATCTCTCGGTGGGGAGCGCGTCACGAGGGTCCCTCTGTGGTTTTTGGAGAGGTGCACCATGGGAAGACATCTGCTGCCATTTTGAGCAGGGTTCATGGTGAAGCGAAACGGATTTAAGGGGACCCGTGATGCTGGTGCGTGCATGGATGCAGCTTTGCCCCGTGTGTGTCCGCACCCCAGAAGTGGCCGCGCTAAGTTGCCCTTCCTGGTTTCGTCCTGCAGTTCCAGGCCACAGTGAGGGAGAGCTGGAGGGGGGCGGTCCTGACTCTGACGGTGGAGGACCGGGACGAGGTCGGCACCGGGGCGTGGCGGGCGATGTTCTCCATACTGGGCGGGGACTCGGACCGCAGTTTTGAGGTCCACACCAACCCGGACAACAACCATGGAATGCTATCTGTGGTGGAGGTATGGTGAAGTCCCGCCTACCAGAGGGACATAAAGAGTGTTTTGACCAATCAGCAGTGAGCTCTCAGGAACCTCACACATGAGTAGCCAATAGGAGATCATTTTCAAGTGGTCAGTTCAGTCACAGTAATGTGTGTAGCTTCCACTATGAACTATAATGTAAAATCCTATGTATGTCTCTGGTCTTTATCCTGTTTTAATTAGAGTTGTACTGACTCCTTGGGTTTCTTGAAAGGTGTATTCCAAACAAATGCATTATTATTATTATTATTATTATTATTATGGCTTAGTCATTCACAAATACACACTCATTGACTCTATAGCCAATTCACCCACTCAATGACTCAATTGCAAATTCCCACTTATGTACTCATGTATTCATTCATGGACTTATTCACACACTATATCCCATTTATTCGCTTGCTCACTCACTCACTCATTCATCTACTCACTCATTCACGTACTCGCTCACTTACTTATTCACTCACTCATTCATTTACTCGCTCACTTACTTATTCACTCAATCATTCACTTACTTATTCACTCACTCACTCATTCATCCACTCACTCATTCACTTACTTGCTCACTTATTTATTCACTCACTCATTCACTCACTCAATCACACACTCACTAACTCACACAAGCACACACTCACAAACCAAACACTCACACACACACGCACACACTCACTCACACAAGCACACACACACACACATGCAAACACACTCACTCGCTCACTCACTCACACAATCACACACTCACACACACTCACTCACACACGCACACACTGACGCACTCACTCACACAAGCACACACACACGCAAACACTCACACACTCACTCGCTCGCTCACTCACTCACACACGCACTCACTCACTCACACAAGCACACACACACACACTCACACACGCAAACACACACATTACATTACATTACATTACAGGCATTTGGCAGACGCTCTTATCCAGAGCGACGTACAACAAAGTGTATAACCATAACCAGGAACAAGTATGACGAAACCCCTAGAGAGAAGTACCGGTCCAAGTACAGGGAACAACCGCATAGTTCAACCTGGACCCTGGTGGTTAGACTGATTAACACTAACAACGAGAACGGCAACAACGCAATCTATGGAAAAATAAAAATAAATAAATAAAAATACAAGTAGTCGTTAAGACTGGCGCATCAACTAAGTCACCTATTAAACAGCTGCCTAGTTACAACCCTAAGTTTAGTCATTTACAGGGGGGAAGGGAGGGATGGGGAGAGGTGCAGCCTGAAGAGGTGGGTCTTCAGTCGTCGTTTGAAATGGGTCACAGTCTCAGCTGTTCTGACCTCCACAGGGAGGTCATTCCACCATCGTGGGGCCAGAACAGACAGGAGACGTGTTCTGGAAGTGCAGGTGCGAAGAGGGGGAGGTGCTAGGCGTCCTGAGGTAGCAGAACGGAGGGATCTGGCTGGCATGTAGGGTTTGAATATCTTGTGAAGGTATGCTGGGGCTGATCCCTTGACTGCCTGGTATGCTAGAACCAATGTTTTGAATTTGATGCGAGCTATAACAGGCAGCCAGTGGAGGGTAGTGAGCAGGGGAGTTACGTGGGAGTGTCTGGGGAGGTTGAAGACCAGACGAGCCGCAGCATTCTGAATGAGCTGCAGGGGTCTGGTGGCAGATGCCGGTAGTCCAGCCAGAAGAGAGTTGCAGTAGTCCAGGCGGGATAGAACCATTGCTTGGACCAGGAGCTGGGTTGAGTAGGTGGTGAGAAAGGGGCGGATTCTGCGGATGTTGTATAGGAAAAATCTGCATGCGCGGGTTACTGCTGCAATGTTGGGTTGCACACACTCACACACTCACGCACTGACTCACTCACTCACACTCGCACTCACTCACACACACACACACACACTCACACAAGCACACACTCACTGTCTCTGTCAGTCTGTCACAGCTCACAGTGTCTGTGTAGTCTTTGTTCTGGTAATGTGTTTATATCCTCTTTCTTCTATGGCAGCTGTGGTCACTGAGTCCACTTTTTTCTGGAATTTGTCATATCAGATGTTCTTCAGCCCATGTAGTAAAGTCTCTGCATAGAGTCTGTGGCTTTGAAGTTTGTTTTTCAATTTTAGTTCCTTTTTTTGTCATTTTTAGTGCATTTGTATTAGCTCTATTTTCCCCTCTCTCTCTCTCTCTCTCTCTCTGAAGTTCAGGTTCATTTATTTTATTGGAATGACAACTGCACACTTATGCACTTCTCTAAGTTCTCTTTTTTAATCTATCTATCTATCTATTTCTGTATCTATTCTCTCTTCTCTGCCTGTGGTGTGGGTTTTTTCTTCTTGTTGTTGCTTTGTCTGTTATTTTATTGTAAAGTACAGTCATTTCTGTGTTTGAACAATGTCCCAATAAAAGGGTTTTTTAAATCTCTCTCTCTCTCTCTCTCTCTCAGCCCTTGGACTATGAGAGTTCAGCGTTCCACTCCCTGCTGATCAAGGTGGAGAATGAAGACCCCCTGGTGGCGGACGTGGGGTACAGTCCCATCTCCACGGCGACGGTGTACGTCACGGTTCTGGACGTGAACGAGGGTCCGGTGTTCTTCCCTGACCCCATGGCGGTCACCAGGCGGGAGAACGTCCCCATCAGCAGCACCGTGGCAATGCTGAACGCCACTGACCCCGACCTCCTGCAGGCGCAGCACATCAGGTGAGTGATGTCATCAGCCTGCGCCGGAGCCAGGGATGCAAGTCGGCACTCATTCATTCATTCCGACTCACTCTCAGGGCGGGGTCACTGGGGGCCTGTTCCTTTTAAACGTTTTCTACAGTCTTAATGTTTTTCACAACTGTGGTCCAGTATTCTAGCTGTCTCTCTCTCTCTCTCTCTCTCTCTGTTTTTCTGTAGTTTGTAGTAGCGTTGGAGTGTGTGTGTGTGTGTGCACATTTGTGTGTATGTGTGTGTGTGTTTTTACATTTTCACAATTTTTTGGGGTTGTGTTTTTTATTTTTTATCTCTGTGGGATTTTTATCTGTTATCTGAATAACAGTCAGACAGCACTAAAGTTATTCTGACTAACAGTTAGACAGCACTAAAGTTATTCTGAGTAACAGTCAGACAGCACTAAAGTTATTCTGAGTAACAGTCAGACAGCACTACAGATATTCTGAGTAACAGTCAGACAGCACTAAAGTTATTCTGAGTAACAGTCAGACCGCACTAAAGTTATTCTGAATAACAGTCAGACAGCACTAAAGTTATTCTGATTCTTTAATGTTCCCTGTGTTTATTCCCCGATGCTGAAAAGTTGTGTTTTGTGATTGGCTTGACAGCTTGACAGAAAGAGAGGGAACCGTTTCTACAATATCACTTTTATTTCTATTTATGTCTTATCCTTTTTTCCTCCGTGTGTTTGTGTGCACGTGAAAAGAATGTGTGAGATCGTAATTGCGTGAATGCGTGTGTGTATGTATGTGAGAGAAAACGTCCGATTGCATGTCCGTATGAGAATGAGTACCGTTGTGTGTATGTTTGTGTGCATGTGTGTAATTGTATGTGCCATTGTTATTATGTGAGTACGTGAGACAGAGATTGTGTGTGTGTTCATGTGAGAGAGAACGTGTGTGATTGCGCACGGTTTACCATGCTTTTCAGACCGCTTACAATAAAGCGCAGGCGTGTTAGATAACGTGCTGATTACTCTACCAGCTGCCTGACCTGTAGGAATCCTGCAGTGTTAAATACAGAATTTTGCACCTGGCCCTATGGCCTCAGCATCACGGCAGGGTAATGGCATTATTGCCAGGGTGATGATCATTAGATGGCCGTTAGCTCAGGAGCAATTTCAAACTTGTTCAGTAAAACGCGCAGTATGGTGCTCGCACGCTGTTTTCATTGACTTAGCGTCCAGCAGTGCCAATCAGCATATCAAATTTGCACCATTCAAAAACGTAAAAAATAAAAATATAGAAAGAAAATATAATAATAGTGCAATCATAAACTAAGAAAAACAGGAACTGACGGCATATTCCCCGATAAACAGCACACGGTGCTCTGTGAATAGCATCCAGACACTGCTGTGCAGTGCAGGTCTGGTTAAATATTTGTGGGACTCGAGGCAAACAAAAAACTACAGTACTGCTTATAGACGTTTTTCCTCCTATCTGCTAATGCGTCTTTACGCCTTTGTGTGATATTTGCTATCTTCCCATCACCGGTTTTGGGAATTTATCCGCCGCCCCCGATACGTTGCGAGAAGTGCGCGCGATCGCTTTGTTGCCACGGCAATTCGGGATCTCAGTTTAATATCTACAATGTTTATAGTCTGGCTCGGGCATCCGCAGCCATATAGCCTACTGTAAGACGCACAAGATTTAAGTGACATGTCTTACTACAGCAGAGGGATGCCTGCAGGGAAGACTGTCAGTCAGCGCAGAATGCGAAGCGGAGGAGTGATGTTTTATGCCTCACGTTACGCACTCGCTCACATTTCGTGCTCCGTATAACTTTATGTGCGTTTATCACTCTTCTGCTTTTACTGTGCCGTTGGTTAGACTGCTCCATTCGTTTTACTTTTATGTTCTGCGAAGCACTTTTGTGATGCATGTAAAAAGGTGCTATACAAATCAAGTTATGCGTATTGTATGATTATGAATATGATTGTTGTTATTATTATTGGTGTTGTTGTTGTTCATAATAATAATAATAATAATAATAATAATAATTTCCACTTTGATGAGGAGAGAGACCAGATGTTTGGAACAGAAGGCAGGACAATTTAATTAGACAGCTGCCCCAGGGAGACAGGCATGTGACTAAACCTTCTACAGTCAGAAAAGGTGTCGTTCTCATAAGTACAATTATAGAGGGAGGAGGTGGGGGCATTGGAGGGGGGGGGGGGGGGCACCTGACTGATTAGTTCTGAGACACTGTTGTTGAAAGACATCTCCAGACCCCACAACACCGGAATTATTGATTGGTAACTTGTTATTGATTGCTGGCATTGCATTAACTAGTACCTTTTTGTTGATCATTGATGTGATATTGATAAGTACCCTGGTTGGTTCTCCTAGGTTTGCTGTCCTGAACGACCCAGCCGGGTGGCTCAGCGTTGACCCGGTCACAGGGATGGTCAACACCACCGCCATTTTGGATCGTGAATCCCCTTTCGTCCATGACAACACATACAGGGCCGTGTTCACTGCAGTAGATGATGGTGAGAGACTAAAGAGTAGCATCCATATTCATTACTGTCAGTGTCACATTTTATACTGCCTGAGTTACATCTACAGACATTTTAAACCTATCCACGTTTATTATTGTCAGAGTAACATCCACAAATATTTTGTACTGTCACAGTAACACCCACATTCATAACCAATAGAGTAACATCCACAAGCATTTTTAACCTATCAGAGCGACACACACATTCATTACCATTAGGGTAACATCCACAAGCATTTTTAACCTATCAGAGCAACACACACATTCATTACCATTAGAGTAACATCCACAAGCATTTTTAACCTATCAGAGTAACACATACATTCATTACCATTAGGGTAACATCCACAAGCATTTTTAACCTATCAGAGTAACACACACATTCATTACCATTAGAGTAACATCCACAAGCATTTTTAACCTATCAGAGCAACACACACATTCATTACCATTAGGGTGACGTCCACATTCATTAATATAATTTTTTTTTTTTTCGGGAGGGGGGAATTGAACTTTGCGACGAGTCGGTAGCCACACAGTAAAATGACCTGCGTTAATTCAGCTCTAACAGAGTTTATACGAGTCCGACAGGGACCACGCACACACTGCGAGAGTTCATTTAACGCTGAGCGGTTTCCTGTGCAGATTCAAATCGGGTTTAGAATTTAGTCAGGACGCAGGGGGGTTACCACCTACTCTTTGCGGCGAGTGAGCGGGCGACATTACAGTCACGGTAGCGAGCACGAGGATGCGATTGCTCTGGGCTCGACGCGAGACTCTGATATCCGCGAGTCTCCAGCTTCTCCCGAGAGGACCGTAAAATGAGGTGATTGCTTCCCGTAATTCTACAGATCGCTGCTCGTTCGGTGACAGTTTATTTTCAAGATATCATCAGTCACACTCTGCAGGGCCTAAGCTTGCGGGGTTTTATTAAAAAATGTAAGCAGTTGTGTCTCTGGTGTTATGGTTATTAATGTGACGCTCATCGCTGAGCTGCGTTCATTTAAAGCACTTATGTTCAGTATCAGTGCCCTCAGCTTTGTCGACCTGTTAATGGTGTAGATACAGAGAGAGGGCAGAGTGACAGAATTGTGTTGATGGGTAGAGCAGGCGTGGTGTAGACAGTGCATGCAGGGGGACACTGTGGGGCACAGGCTGCTGTTTCTTGTTAGATATGCAAAGTTGGGGAAATTCGTGTTGCAGTCCATGGGGCAGCCAACTCTCAACCCTTTGAGGTGTGCAGTGCACAGTTTATCTTAGAGGTGTGCAGTGCATGGTTTATCTTAGAGGTGTGCAGTGCATGGTTTATCTTAGAGGTGTGCAGTGCATGGTTTATCTTAGAGGTGTGCAGTGCATGGTTTATCTTAGAGTTGTGCAGTGCATGGTTTATCTTAGAGGCGTGCAGTGCATGGTTTATCTTAGAGGTGTGCAGCGCATGGTATATCTTAGAGGTGTGCAGGGCATGGTTTATCTTAGAGGTGTGCAGCGCATGGTTTATCTTAGAGGTGTGCAGCGCATGGTTTATCTTAGAGGTGTGCAGCGCATGGTTTATCTTAGAGGTGTGCAGTGAATGGTTTATCTTAGGAGTGTGCAGTGCGTGGTTTATCTTAGAGGTGTGCAGTGCATGGTTTATCTTAGAGGTGTGCAGCGCATGGTTTATCTTAGAGGTGTGCAGCGCATGGTTTATCTTAGAGGTGTGCAGCGCATGGTTTATCTTAGAGGTGTGCAGCGCATGGTTTATCTTAGAGGTGTGCAGCGCATGGTTTATCTTAGAGGTGTGCAGTGCATGGTTTATCTTAGAGGTGTGCAGCGCATGGTTTATCTTAGAGGTGTGCAGTGCATGGTTTATCTTAGAGGTGTGCAGTGCATGGTTTATCTTAGAGGTGTGCAGTGCATGGTTTATCTTAGAGGCGTGCAGTGCATGGTTTATCTTAGAGGTGTGCAGCGCATGGTATATCTTAGAGGTGTGCAGGGCATGGTTTATCTTAGAGGTGTGCAGCGCATGGTTTATCTTAGAGGTGTGCAGCGCATGGTTTATCTTAGAGGTGTGCAGCGCATGGTTTATCTTAGAGGTGTGCAGTGAATGGTTTATCTTAGGAGTGTGCAGTGCGTGGTTTATCTTAGAGGTGTGCAGTGCATGGTTTATCTTAGAGGTGTGCAGCGCATGGTTTATCTTAGAGGTGTGCAGCGCATGGTTTCTCTTAGAGGTGTGCAGCGCATGGTTTATCTTAGAGGTGTGCAGCGCATGGTTTATCTTAGGGGTGTGCAGCGCATGGTTTATCTTAGAGGTGTGCAGCGCATGGTTTATCTTAGAGGTGTGCAGTGCATGGTTTATCTTAGAGGTGTGCAGTGCATGGTTTATCTTAGAGGTGTGCAGTGCATGGTTTATCTTAGAGGTGTGCAGTGCATGGTTTATCTTAGAGGTGTGCAGTGCATGGTTTATCTTAGAGGTGTGCAGTGCATGGTTTATCTTAGAGGTGTGCAGTGCATGGTTTATTTTAGAGGTGTGCAGTGCATGGTTTATCTTAGAGGTGTGCAGGACATGGTTTATCTTAGAGGTGTGCAGTGCATGCTGGGGCCCAAGGGTATGCTGTGGTTCCACACAGGTAGCCCCCCTGCAACAGGTTCTGGGACGCTGGTCATCACGCTGGAGGATGAGAACGATAACGCCCCCTACATATACCCGCCCGTGGCGCGTGTCTGTGAGGATGCCAAGGACCCGAACGTGCTGGTGTTGGGAGGGAAGGACAGAGACATCGACCCCAATGGTGCCCCCTTCAGGATTCAGCTGGAAAAACAGCCTGGACTGGAGACTACGTGGAATATCACAAGCATCAACAGTAAGTACACACACACACACACACACACACAAACACACACCCTGTAAAGGTGGCAGGTTGCCTTGTTGGGTTTTGCAGTTGTAAATAGTGGGTTACATGTTGGGTAGAGAAATTGGGTTCCAAAGCTGTAGATGGTGGCCTGTGGTGCATGCTTGGCATAGACGGTGGATTGCGAACTTGTGGCTCTACAGTTGCGATGGGTTGCCACTTTGGGTTCTGTCGGTGTAGGTGGAGGGTTTCCGTGTTTGGTTCTGCAGGTGTAGATGTCAGGTTCAGTCTGGGTGTAGTTATGGCGGCTTATGATATTGGGGGCTGTACCGGTGAGAGTTGCCATATTGGGTTCTGTGAGTGGTGAGCTTCCATTCCGGGCTTTGCAGGTGCAGATTGCGGGTTTGGTTTTGTGGTTCAACAGGTGTGAGTGGAGGGTTGCCATATTGGGTTCTGCAGGCATTGATGGTGGGTTCTGGTATTGTGGTTCTACCAGTGTGTGTGGAGGGTTGCCATATCGGGTTCTGCAGGCATTGATGGCGGGTTGTGGCATTATGGTTGTGTGTGAAACACCATCTGTATTTCTTCCCCTCCATTTGTAAAGCTTTGCTCTTTTTTTGGCCATGCTAATTATCTCTGAATGTATTCACAGGCGAGGTGTTAGAAACAGAAGTTATGATGTGATAGCAAAAGCTGCATATATTTGCAGGCATTAGAATAATTAGCAATGAAATGCTCATTTGCGTTCCCTCTTTATTTGTTAAGGCATCTTGGTAGCACTACATTTCCCTGGAAATACTAATCCATCCATCCATTATCTATACCCACTTATCCTGAGCAGGGTCACGGGGGGCGCTGGAGCCTATTCCAGCGTGCATTGGGTCGAGAGGCAGGAATACACCCTGGACAGGCCGCCAATCAATCGCAGGGAACACACACCATTCACTCACACACTCATACCCACGGGCAATTTAGAGTCTCCAATCAGCCTACCTGCATGTCTTTGGACTGTGGCAGCCCCAAGCTGAGATTTGAACCCCGACCTTCTTTCTGAGAGGCGACAGTGCTACCCACTGCACCACTGTGCCGCCCTGGAAATACTAATGCTTCTTAAAATATTTTTTTTGGATAATGCACTGTCATTATTAATACTTATATACACTACATGGCCAAAAGGACACTCCTTCTAATTAGTGGGTTCGGCTAGCTCCATGTCGGGAGCTCCATGTGATGGGCTTTCATGGCTGAGCGGCCGCACGCAGTCCTGAGATCACCAGTGCGCAGTGCCACTGGAGCAGTGGAGACGCTTCCTCTGGAGCGCTGAATCACGCTTCACCATCTGGCAGTCCGACGGACAAAGGTGGGTTTGCCGAGTGCCAGGAGAGCCCTGCCTGCCTGAATGCGTAGCGCTAACTATAAAGCTTGGTGGAGGACTAATGGTCGGGGGCTATTTTTCGTGGTTTAGGCTAGGCCCCTTAGTTCCAGTGAAGGGAAATGCTGCGGCATACAAACACATTCTAGAGAATTGTGCACTTCCAACTTTGTGGCAAGTTTGGGGAAGGCCCTTTCCTGTTTCAGCATGACAATGCCCCCGTGCACAAAGCGAGGTCCATAAAGAACTGGTTTGCTGAGTTTGGTGCATAAGAACTTGACTGGCCTGCACAGAGACCTGACCTCAACCCCACTGAACACCATTGGGATGAACTGGAATGCCGACTGCGAGCCAGGCCTTATCGCCCAACATCAGACCCGACCTCACTAATGCTCTTGTACCTGAATGGAAGGGAATCCTTGCAGCCATGTTCCAAAATCTAGTAGAAAGCCTTCCCAGAAGAGTGGGGGCTGTTATAGCAGCAAAAGGGGGACCAATTCCACATTAATCCATATGTTTTTGGAATGAGATGTTCAAAAAGCACATATGGGTGAGATGTTTGGGTGTCCACATACTTTTGGCCATGTAGTGTATTATCATTATTATTACTACTATTTACATACTGTAGCTGTGCAATTCTGCATACAGTACAAAATCAGCAAAAGTCTAATAAGCAACTAATAGTAACACTAAATTGGTCCGACATGAAATTAAAGTGTGTGTGCATCCCTACGTGTGTGCACTGTCCCCAACAAGTCTTGTGCCCGCAGAACACCTCCAGGGACTCTACACTGTGTGTGTTGTTTGGTGTGGCTAGTCGGCGGCGCTGCCCCAGTCTGTGAAACCACACCCAGTGACTGCTGATTGGGTGTGTGTGTGTGTGTGTGTATGTCTGCGTGCGTGCGCTCTGTCCTCACCAGGTCTTGTGCCCGACAGGAACACACTCCCAGGTGACTCTGCGACACACTTTGTGGTGTGTGTGTGTGTGTGTGTGTGTGTGTGCGGGTGTATGTGTGCGTGCGTGCGCTCTGTCCTCACCAGGTCTTGTGATTGACAGGTACACACTCCCAGGTGACTCTGCTGCACAGGTTGCAGAGGGCCAGCTACCTCCTGCCCCTGCAGGTGACGGACTCCGGGGCTCCGCCCCTCTCCCGAAGCGCGCAGGTGACGGTCCACGTGTGCACCTGCTGGCGGAGCCGGATGGACTGCAGCGGGGCTGACTCCGCCCACTCCGACCTGCTGGTACTCGGCCCGGCCCTGCTCACCGCTCTTGCTGCTCTGTCGCCATGACGCCAGCAGGTAAACACCGCAGTGAGCCTTCTTCTCCTGTGTGATGGTCAGCAGGCCTGTGATGGCAGTGCTCTGGGGAGCACTGCATTGTGGGATATTGAGTTTTTTGGATTCTGGATAATGAATCAGTAGTGGCTCTGTGGTGCCTATAGGAGTGTAAGGCCACACAGCCATGGCCAGCACTCAAGAGACTTTACATGACATTAAAATCATTCAGCAGAATCTCTCATCCCGAGCAACTTAAAATGAAGAAGAATTAAACCCTTTTGATACCAGTAAATTTTTGTCCAGTCACAAAAATTCAAGTCCTCTGCTTTTAAGGGGGTTTCACGAATAAATCAATGAGAAAAAATAAAAGGAAACCTAGCTCCACTTTGAGTCTTACCTTACCTACACAGGAATTTTCCTACCCGGCCGGGCAGCTAAGCTGCTTGCAGGAACAACCGATGACATACAACAAAAGAATGGTCTTGTAACAAACACGGGGCAAACACAACTAATCCAGAAACAAGGGTCAGGCACAAATAAGATAAGAAGAAATCAGGTCATACACAAAACAAGAAAAGTTTTCTGCAGCCAACAACTTCACTCCACAATAGTTTCTCTTCTCTCCTCTCCCCTATCTCCTCACTCTTCACTCCCCTCTACTCACACCACAGTATTCCCTCCTCTCTCCTGTCTCCTCTCTCCTCACTTCTCTCTCCTGTCTCCTCCCTCCTCTCTCCTCACACCCACAGCCTGCTCAGGTGTGAGCCCTCCAAGCCCTCCTTTTATTTGGGCTTAACGAGCTGATTGCCTTCAGCTGTAGGCACCTGTCTGCCGCTGCAGTGAAAAGGGGCGGAGCCAACTGTAGGTGTAGTGCTGTCCCTCTGTACCGGCGCCATTGGTGGCATTACAGAGTGTTCTTCCAAATTTAAAGGAGGATGTGAAGAATTTCAAATACGTATTTGGCCCGGGTCTGCCTATGTTCCAGAGCCAGGCCCACGCGGTGCCTAATGCAGCCGTTTTGCCGAGCGGCACGACTGTAGAGCTTTTATCTGCCCCTCTGGCTCACACACCTCCCAGATAACCTGCCACTGGACAGGTCCCCGCTCTGAACGGTGGGGTGGGGTGGGGGGGGTGGGGGGGGAGGGGTTCTGTCTCGTTCGCTCTGTCAGTGAGCACACGCATCAGTTCCTCCCGCTGGGACGTCTGGCCACAAAGGAGCCATTTTCACCGGCAGGAACAGCAGCTTTTGGCTTCCGGATGTCTGTCATCTACAGAGGAGTTTTAGTGGCTGAGAGCTTTGCCCTGGGGATTGAGAGAGAGAGAGAGAGAGAGAGAGAGAAGTAAAGAAAGAAAACAATGGTGATAGACAAGAGTGATTGTGATTGTAAATTGTTTTTAAAATTTTTTTATATATCTACAATTACTGTCTGTATTGGCATATCATTTATGATGCTTTTGCAATATTAAAAAAAAAAAATCATATCATTCAATTGAGACATTGCCAGACAACTGCTCTTACCTCCTGAGCTATGAATAAAGTACTTAGTTTTTTGTTCTATTTTAGTTATATTATTTTTGCACAATTTAAAAAATACACAAAAATGACAAAGATAACACATAATATACAGTGCAGGGAGAGGCAGAAAACCCAGTGGGCTTATTTGAAGCCTCCACCTAAATAATGCTAAAAATTCACAATGTTATAAAGAACATGAACTTCAAACTGCTTTCACAGGCCAATCAACACCCCGGTCACATGACAGCAGGAAAGCGGGGGGGGCAGGGTTGGTGGGATGAGTTTTTCGCAGTGAGTGTACTCCTACGCCTGTGTGTTCAAGCGTGTGCTACTAATGTTTCTGTTCCTCTTTCTCTTACAGGTCTGTAAACTCTGCAGAAACCCTGCACACCAACCGACCCCGTCTAATCCCTGCGAGTGAGGGTGGAGCGGACCATGGGTACATAATCATTATCATCATCATCATCATCATCAAGTCCGATTATCCTTGGCAATGAAGCGTTTCTTGCAGAACTGTTCCCCCTCAGCTTCCCCATTTAAAAAAAAATCCTTTTTTCTCCTCCTGCTCTACCCCTTCCTGCCCTGCCTCCAACCTCCCCTCATAATTACTTAGTCCGACTGTCCAAGTTTTCTCGATGAACAGACCTGTCTCCAAAGGTTGATCTATCGCCAGGCTTCGCCGCTCATGCTCCGCCTCCCTGGACATGTGACCACGAGTCATCGGAAGTACCCCTTCTCTGCTGTGTTTGACCTGCTGCCTTTTGGAAGCTTGCTCACCGTACTGTCCTTGAGAGATTCTGATTGGCCTTCAGTGCTCATGTTTCCTGCTTGTTTCCGGCCAATGAGGAGGCAGACCCATAATCATCCTCAGCTCAGCTTAAATTAACATCACCTTTTTGAAACCGATTCCTTATTCACTCCAATGCAATCTTACATGAAAAACTTTTGGTTAGCATGGAAAAACCATGAAACCATGTTTTTACCATGAAAATATGAAATCTATGCTATAGTCATTTATGTCCATTTAATCATTTAACATAGCATATTCTTTCCCCTAATTAAAATTGTGAATTGTACATTAATCACCAGAGTTGATCTCAATTATGTTTCAAGTTCAAGAAGCGGAACGAATTTAACTGAATTCATATTCATTTCCTGAACTGGAATGTAATTGACCCTGACCCTCTTATGTACATTACAGTGAACTGGGCAAAGGCACTGTAATGTAGCCCCAGTATGACATCACAGGAGCCCAGCCTTCCTGGCTCAGTTTAAGTGATTGACATTTTTAAAAAAAAGGCTGAGTAACCTGCTCCACAATCCCATAATTCCCACTGAAACTCATTTTGGTTACCAGTTGGTTTTATGGTTGGTTTTGAGCGTGTAAAAATTGTGTGCATGTGTATGCTTATGAGTGTGTGTGTGTGTGTGTGTGTGTGTGTATTTTCTGTATTTGAATGTGTGAGTGAGACAGACCCAATTATAAAAAAGGAAAATGTGATTATATACATTACGGATTTTTGACTGTATTAATTATGAGGATGTGAACCATTTATGTATATATATTTTGCACTGATTTATTAAAGCTGTTACTGTATTTCCCTTCAGTTTTGGGTGTGTTGTGCTCGTGGGGTTTGTCTGAGGTCGATTGATGACAATGCCAAAGCACCAGGTCCAAAAATGACAAGCAATGTGAATAATTCTGTTTTTGTGTTTAACTGTGGTATAGATATGATGGACGATACGCTGATAAATGAAAGGTCATTCTTTTGGGATATGCTGAACAGCGATTAGCATGAACAGATACGGGAAGGGATTCAACATCGGTCCATGCGTGACTGGAAAAGGCGGGGTTTTGGGGGGGGGGGGGGACAGACCCATGGCCGGAATCCTCAGGCATTTAACATTCCGCTAGGCGAGTGACATCGCAGTGACATCACCAATGAGGTGAGAAATCTGCCGACCTCACAGCAATGACCCGGGGAGATGAGGGATGTAGGGGGGGAGGGGGAGGGCGTGGGTGAAGAAATATGGCAGGGAGAATTCCGTACTGTAATCTCTGTGACGTTTATGACACTTGATTGTACTGAAGACCATGACAGGCTGGCCTTCCTGTTCATTATCAGCCCTTGTGCCAGAGCAGAGACTGCTCCCATTTTCTTCCTCTAACGGTGTGCCGTACTCCTGTCCGGCCGTGACACCAAATCTGACCTGGGATCAGCCGGGGGTGGCCATTTGGAGACGGACTGCGAGCAGACGCAGATGCTGATTGAACTAATTAATTAATTAATTAATTAATTAATTAATCAGTCTAATTAAGCTTGGTGTCGGAACCTTCCCGGCCACAGAGAGCCAGTCATTTTCTCCTCAAAGAGAAATTCTGTCATTTTCACCGGAAACCTGAAGGCATTTTCACCGGAAACCTGAAGGCATTTTCACCGGAAACCTGTGTCCCAGCGGCATTCCCAGCACTTCCAGATATCCGGTTTTATCGTCTTCGGAGGAGATCGCGTCTCCGCTTAGCACAAGCCCGGCGTGTCAAATTCCAACGCGCGGGAGCCGCAGCGTCTGCAGGCGTCTCTGCTGTCCTTTCAATCAGCTGCCGCTTAAGGCTCCGGGACCGAGACTCCTCAGCCAATCAAGAGCCTCAGTTAGTCGCTGGTGCCACTGAAAGCCGTGTATATTTGGAAATAGCTTTCTTGGTTTTGAATCGAACCATTCTCTGACACTATTACACTCCAACAAGACTTAACCAACTCATTACAGACAAGGATAAACAGGTCTGCTGAGTGTAATCATAACAGAGTGTTATTATGACATGTTTTAATTGTGAAAGTGTGTATAATTGTGACAGGCTGTGTAATCAGGCTCCCGTGTAATTATGACACACTGTAGTCACGAAGGAGTGTGTTTAAGCACGAGAAGCCGAAGTGTAATTCTGGCAGAGTGTGTGTGTGGCGTGTGTAAAACGATGGGACTGTGACAGCTGTGACTGTCACTCATCACTGGAAGACGAGACAGACTCGAGGAGTCCCCCTGTAGCATGGTTACGGCGTCGCCGTGGCGCTCGCTGGCTGTCACGTTGTTCCTTTCATTTTGTTGCCTCTGCGTCCTGCGACCCGCCGACCCTTTAATGTTCCCACCCGCCTGTGCCAGGCTGCTACGAATCAGCAGCATGCTATTCTCACCTGCCAGTTGGAAGAACAATTTCAGTCTGATTGCTATGAAATATTAGTATGGTATGGTATGGTATGGTACAATATAGCATAGCATAGCATAGCATTGCATAGTGTAGTACAGCATAGCATAGCATAGCATAGCATAGCATAGCATAGCATAGCATAGTATAGTATAGCATAGCATAGCTTAGCATAGCATAGCATAGCATAGTATAGTATAGTATAGAACTTGAACCCTTGGGTGACATGGAAAGTGGGGAAATTTAACACCGATGCACTGTACTGCTTGCAGTTTTACACTGACACTCGCACCTTTGTAAACGTGTGAAATTCCACCCCCCACCCCATACGCACACACACGCACAACACCCCCCATCCACTTTGACTGGATATTTTTCACCAATTAATTTTTTTTAAATTAATTTTTCCATTTCATTAGTTTTTGGGAAAGTCAGACTCAAGGAAATGAATCCTGTTCTTTTAGAAAAAAAAAGAAATGCAATTTCACAGTTAACTTGCGCCAACAGATTTTTCTCTTAAGTGTCTGAAACCGGGAAGTCCTCCCAGCTCTGGTCCCCGGAGCAATGAGCAGCTTTTTAGAGAGAAACGCCGAGCAGGAAGGGGAAGTGGGTACGGGCAGTGAAGAGCAGCGCTACGAGATCATTCTCCCCCACCGCAGCTCATTTTCACCAAAAACACGATTCATACTTACAGAATTCACACGAGCTTCAGCTCAGTGGATCAAAGAACGTTTCGTTCGCAGAGAATAGTCATAAACAGACACGATCACCAGAGATGTCACTAAAAAACGGCGTCTAGCGGTCAGCGTGAACGACGAGGGAGCTGGCGTTACCCTCGCCTCTGCAAACTCGGCGCCAGACGGAAGTAGCGCCGCGCAGAGGCAGCCAGAACACGACGTTTCCGTCTTTCACGCCTCCTCCTTTTCCTTTCTTGGTAAACGGACTGCATTTATATAGCGCTTTTATCCAAAGCGCTTTACAATTGATGCCTCTCATTCGCCAGAGCAGTTAGGGGTTAGGGGTTAGGGGTCTTGCTCAAGGACACTTCGACACGCCCAGGGCGGGGTTTGAACCGGCAACCCTCCGACTGCCAGACAATCGGTCTTACCTCCTGAGCTATGTCGCCCTACCTGTCACCTGTCTCTTATCTAGCCGCATTTTCCTCACCCGGTGTTCCCATTTGCCCCAGTAAGGACCCGAGTTGCTCCCAGTGATTCTAATCTTGTGGATTTAGAGGCCCGCCCTCTTGGTATTAGTGTAGAGGCTGCGACTTCTGAACTTAGGACCCAACAGAGGTAGGTTGGTCCTGTGGACCGCAACGCACGGTTGTCCAACCGGTTACATTTGCAGAGCTGGCTGCTGACATAAACGGTCCATGCATTAGGACCAACACCACGGATGTACCACACAGTGGTTGTTGAAAGACATTTTAATTGTGTAGTATTCAGAGGGCATACATACATTTTTGCGACGCTATTGTTCTTGCGCGGGTTCCCAGTCTGCGAGAAATTCCCATTCCGCCCTCCCCGGTCCGAAATTATTTCTGCAACCCTGATCCCTCTCACTCCTCACTGTAACTTGTTTAAAAACATGTTAAATCATTAAAAACTGTGGTACATATGCTATCAGGGATTATAACCTTTATAAACATCCTGTTTTGGAAAAAGTATCTCACGAACAGTGAATATTTGCATGCTAAATCTGGGTAAATTATGGTAATTATCTTGGGTAAGAATATAATCATGGCGAATATCCTGCTTTAGGAGTTGAGCCATGGTAAATATGCAGAGTGGGGTGATATAAATGGCAAATGTGCTTTCTGAAAATAAAATAATGGCTAATCATTCCCATCACAGTAATTATTTATGCAGAACAATTGTGGGCCCGGGGGTGGGGGGGAGGAGTGGAGTCACCTACATCTGAATGAATCCAAGAGTATTTATGTATTTATGGACTACTAGAAATGTGTGCACTTAATATAGTGTACAATCTTCTGTTTTTTAATAACGTATATGATACGTTATTTATAGCTGTGTTGTGGAGCGTATGAATGCGTCTGCTTAGAAAACAATGAGCTCAAGATCCTTTATTCTTGTTCAATGTACACATTTAAAATGTGACTAAAAAAGCTCCACCGCCAGACAGAATAACTTAAATACTCACGGCACACTGCACACTGATGGGTGGGTAGGTAGATAGATAGATAGAAAGATAGATTCCTTTATTGTCATTGCACACAGTACAACGAAATTGAGTAGCAATCCTGACGGTGCATTCACACATAACAAACAGCAATTAGAAATAGAAAAGAGCTCAAGCTAAACTAATTTAAAGTGCTAAATATGTAAATAAAGGGTTCAGCCGGTTAGGGGATCTGCGTTTCGTCGCTCCCCCAGCGATGATCGCGCACCCGTGGACCTGCGGTCCACGAAAAGTCTTCCTCCTCCCGACAGTCTCCGAGCTCGCTGCGCAGCTTGGAGCTGGCTGGGACACGCGGCGAGAACGAGTGGCTCGCTCTCGAAAGGCAGCGTGGAAATAGTCGGATTTGGACATTTGCCGGCAGCCCCATGTTGGGCACCAATACGTTCTTTAAAATAAAAACGAGAGAGTGCATTGATAGTACATTACTTTCCGTCACGGAGCTCGTGTCCATTTGAGTTCAATCAATGCAGGTGAAGTGTGGTTTATGGAAGTGTGCCCCTTATCGGCACCCCAAAAGGAGAACAGACGGTGTTTACAGCGCTGGCAGGGAGTCAGCAGGGTCCGATAAAGAGACAATGCTAATAGCTCCAATAGCACAGTTGCAATCATTCGGTGGTGTGTACAGTGAGCGCTGAACAAAGATCTTGCAACACCATTCAAAAGGGAACAATACAGTAGGTAATGCAAATTACCTATGAGTCAGCAGCCAGCTGTGCTGGAAATGGTTCACGTGGTTTGATAGCCTTTCAGAGACAATACAAGCAGCGGCTATTGTTGCTACTGCTATGTTGTTGTGATTGATGTGAATTGTTTTTTCCTTCGATGATTTAGGGGTTTTTCTTTGATCTTTTGGCATATTAAGAGGAGAAGAAGCTCGAAGCTGGCTCGGGAGCATGGAGACTCTCCGTTTCCATAATTCCTCGAACTCTCCGCTGTAGAAGATCCATTTGAGTTGTATCACGTCATCTTTTTAAAAATCAGCACCCAATTGAGACCCAAGACACCAGGTGAGTTGAGTTAATGGTGTAATCCACTGCTCTAATTGATCCATGAAGTGCAGAGTCACTATGAAAACCAGCAGACCCTGTAGCTCTCCAGGACCAGGGTTGGAGACCACTGCTATAGTCCCTTATTTGCAGTCTCCTATGTATAACTGTTAGCACAGGGGAAAGGTCAAATTTTGGATTCAGATAACCAAGATGACATTAAATTAATCTCCTTCTGGTAGAACCAGATAAGGCGACACACTTTCCTTTGCCACTCAGTACTTCCACGGTTTGGTGTCTCATGGGATTCTTACATAGTACATTAATAGAATTGCTTGAAATGACGAAAGGACACAGTATTCTATGAGGCTTTTTCGGTCAATTAATTCCAATTCATTTCCTGATATTTACTACACAGCTGATGTGCCACACATAAGCACAACTACATATGAACATGTAAAGTCTTATGCTGTATGTGATCATCTGAGAATGAAAGAGTCTTTGTACATCTCAACAACATTACAATAATAAAAAAGAAGAAACGAGACTTTTCCAAAATATTCCAAGATTTTTGGAACTGAAATGTTTATAAAGTATAGCAAGTTATTCAAACTGTTGTCTGCCCTGCAGTAGCCTGTAAGTCCCCTCCTTACCAAAGTAGCTGAAGAGAGGAACCAGTTTTCAGTCAGCCCTCTGTACAAGACCAGCAGCTACTTAGCTCTACCACAAGGGGGTCCTAAATAAACAGACAGCAGGCAGGACACAGCCACTGCCACAAGAGGGCACTTTATATCAGTACTGAAACTGAATTTCAAGTAAAGCAAAGCAGCTATAGAACCTAGGACCATGCAATATAAATCTTCCTTGTGCCTTCAAACCAAATAACCACCCAGAGAATGTGCAGACTGCCTTACTTACATTTCTGATTCATTTCTGTTTTAGAAAATACTCAAGTTCATTGCTGGAATTAAATTAAAATAATATTTTTTCTCTGACAACCAGAGGAGTCGGCACAGCAGTGTCCATGAAATTGTCAGTCAGCTGGAGTCCAGCTCTTCTTAACAGAAAATGAATTCCTCCGGGACCAGAACGCTAACCGTAAAAAGTACATTTCGGCAATATAAAACAATGATATTAAACCTCCCGACTACAGCCAAAGGAACAATGCATTCGACTTCTTGAAAGCTTGAATAACCTTTACTGTAGATTTGACACGCTTGATATCAGTACAGAGAGGGCTAAGCTGATTACGTTTGGTCTCTGGCACACAGAGGAAGCTGACTGGAGTGCTTTAAAAAAAGCAGTTTTAATTTCTTGAGCGGTTCAATCCCTTATTGAAAGAGCTCTCAGAACCTGCACTATGGGTATCAATTTCCTGGAAGAAGCCAGTAAAACATTCCCTTAAAGGAGCAGTGGAAACAGACCAGTGTTTTTACTTTTATTTAAGAAGAAATCTAACCTGATCCTGAACTGATCCTTAACACATGACAAATGAACAGAGGGTAATGATGATGCTGCTTCATTGTAGTGTCAAATAACAGATTTAGCATATTTTAATAATAATCTGTGCTATTGAAATACACATACACACTACATCTGCTTTTCAAATTGGATGTTGGCCTGTCTTCAATATCTCTCAAAAAAATCTGTCGTTGAGGAGCCCACTTGCTGGCTGAAATGCATTGTGGAGTAGCCATCAGAACGTTATATATATACACAAGCCAGTATCTGTATGTCCTGTGATGTTTAGGTCAGAATGGATTATCATTATGAAAATCATACAAATCGCTCAAATGACCAGAATTACATATTTTCAGAAACAAAATCATGACAATATTTATTCTCATGCATACTTCAATTAAACTGTGAATTTAGCATTGCTCTGAAGGAATTAGCTAAATATTACAAAGCCAAGCGTATTGCATTAGGCAATACATTGGCTTAAATACAAGCAAAGCAACAACTAATATACAAGGTAGACATCAAACGCTGGATCGAGAAAATGATCAAACAATAAGATCCTACAGGACACAAAACGGAAGGGGGTAATGTCTTCATTCAGCTAGATATCCCATGCCTCCAAAAAAACATGGCATGAAGCCTTGATTATATTGAAATGTGCTCATTTCCACCTGCTTGGAAGGTACACCACTGAAAAAGAGCTCGAGGTGGAACTGTCCTTCTTGGCTTAACTGACACTTACGGAGTACACGCTGGTGCTGAGGGGAGCGTGCCCACTGGTGCATTCTCTAACGCACCGTTCTCTGCATGTGCTTCAGGTCACTGCGACGTTCCCTCCTTGAGGGCGTGGTCCCCGCCATTCCATTGGTCCTTTCTCTGGCAGCACCCACCAATCACAGGCTTGTGTCTCTTAAGAACGAATCTGACAGATAAAATGTGCAAATGTGAACAAACTGATGTGATTCCCAATCTGTAATTGAATGACGGAATGGAAAGCGATTTTATTGACAATATTGCTGCCAGAGATGCGGATTGGTCTCGGCTGCGCCGGCTGGTGGAGAGAGCACACACACCTTGGCTGCGTTAGCTAATCAGCCCAGGTGCTTAAAGGTGCGCTGCTCTCCACAGTTCGGGCCCGAGACCGGGAGCTCACACCGAGAGGGAATTTCTTTATTTGCGCTTCTTTTAATTTCAGTTTTCGTTTCTTTCAATAAGACGGGGAACAGTGAACCCCCACTGAAACCCCCACTGAGTTTGTCTGCTGGAAAGCTACAGCAGCCCACCTACAGAGCAGGGAACTGAAATATTTGTCGCTCTGTTTTACTTAGGGTGCGGATATCTAGACAACGCGTCAATCTCAGCGAAACTACCTGGATTTATTTCATTTTTAGGTGTCCTTTTAATTCCAGTTTTTTATGAAATTGTGAAATTCATACATGCATTGCTAATATTTCTATTTGCATCTTTTTTGGTCTTTCGCTCTTTTGCTCACCTCCGGTAGCATACGATCACCAGCGCCAGCGCGGCGATGCCGCCAACGACTGCCATCACCGCGGAAACCAGTGAACTGACGGAGCCGGACGGCAGGCCGTCGGACTCTGAGACACGGAAACACAGAGAGAGGTTAAGCACGCTCTGAGCACGGCGGACTGATGTGCGTTAAGAGTACGGGCACAAACACTTCCCTGGACCATAAATAACCGTGCGATAAATGTGCCGACGTCCTGTGAGCGTGTGTGTGTGTGTGTGGGTGGGTGGTACGCACACCCAATATTTTTGTCTTCTAGAACATTCCCAGAGAGTTACTGCAAATATTCCCCGCACGTACATTTGTCCGGTTTCCTGGAGGCCCCCTGAATGTAATATGTAAAAGACACACTGCAGTAATGGACTGCTATTTAGTTATATCATTCCATCGACAAAAAGGAATGGAATTGTGGATGCTCGTTTTTTTCAATTTTATCTGGAAATACATGTTAACAAAATTCTTAAAATGCTATTAACGCAAATCCCTAATGGTTTTTTCATGATTAAAACTGATGACCATCAGGGGATATTGCCGGTAAGTTCATCTGGATTGTTAGTTTGGAGCATTATATTCTAAGACCGTGTAGAACAGTGTAGTATATTGGGAAAGGTGTAACCGAAACGTCATAGGTTCGACTCCCTGGTAGGACACTGCCATTGCACCCTTGAGCAAGGTACTTAACCTGCATTGCTTCAGTATATATCCAGCTGTAAAAATGGATACAATGTAAATGCCATGTACAACAAAGTTGAGTGAGTCGCTCTGGATAAGAGCGTCTGCTAAATGCCTGTAATGAAATGTAATGGAATGCCCCTCTAACAACCAAATAGCAGCCTAGATGTAATGTTCTCCGACAGTCTTGAAACGCTTGGTGTTAAATGGGAGTGCGGTCCGGCCGGGGGGGAAGTACGCTCTTACCTGCGCAGGTATAGGAACCAGGTGTGTTGACACACTCCGTGTTCTGTGGGCAAGGGGAAGGCTGAGCGGCACACTCATTTATATCTAAAACAGTATCGAGCACAAATGGACTGCATTTATATAGCGCTTTTATCCAAAGCGCTTTACAATTGATGCCTCTCATTCGCCAGAGCAGTAAGGAGTTAGATGTCTTGCTCAAGGACACTTCGACATGCCCAGGGCGAGGTTTTGAACCGGCAACCCTCCGACTGCCAGACAATCGGTCTTACCTCCTGCGCTATGTCGCACAGACACAGGCATACTTTCATCACACTGTTTTTAAGTTAACCAGCGCTGCCTACCAGTCATTCCCATGCACTTATTCTTCCATTTGTCAATATGCAAATCTTGACTGTGTGTGTCACCAGACATGTGGGTGGAGCTGGACTCTGTGGGGGCGTGCACCTTGACAGGTGGGCGGAGCTGGACTCCATTGGTTGCTGTTGTGGTCGCATCTGATGGAGGAGGGGCCGTTCAGGCGGTAGCCGTCATGGCAACGGTACAGCAGGGCAGAGTCGCAGAGCAGAGAAAAACCAAACTTCAGCCTGGGGATGGCACCACAAATGGGATCTGAAAGACAGAAGGGGAGAGAGAGGGAGAGGAGGTGAGAGAGGGGGAGAGATCCCTTGTTCTGTCTCTTCCCCTTCTCTGTCCCCCCCTCCCCTTCCCCCATGCATGCATTGAAATTCAAATTCAAATGAAAAATACTTTATTGGCTACTTTACATGACAAGAGACATCATATGTGTATCATATGCGGCGGTGTAGCATAACGGGTTAGGAGTTGGTCTTGTAACCTGAAGGTGACAGGTTCGATTCCCGGGTAAGGACACTGCCGTTGTACCCTTGAGCAAGGTACTTAACCGGCATTGTTTCAGTATATATCCAGCTGTATAAATGGATACAATGTAAGTTGCTCTGGATAAGAGCGTCTGCTAAATGCATGTAATGTAATGTGATATGTTGCCATAGCACAGAAAAAGAACATATACAGTACAATTGAACACACAAACACAGATATAGACATACAGTGTACAGAAAAATACACAAATATAGTCACAGGCTATTCTTATCAGCCCCCTGTCCATCCAATGACCTTTCCTTCTGCCTGTCTCTCTCATTCTGTCATCCCCCCCCCCCCTTCCCCCACCTGTGTCCGGCTCCCCCCAGGCGCTCAGGTCCAGGTGTGGGATGAGGGGGTGGGAGCAGGGCAGCACGTCGCCCGGGCGCTGGGTTCGGGCGAAGGGGTCAGGGGGCACGTGGGCGATGTGGGTGTTGTCACAGATGATCCGGGACAGGGAGACCCTCTGAAGCTCAGCCCTTTGGGCTTCGCTGAAGACCCCTTCCCTCTCCCACCAGAACCTTCCGTGAGGGAGGAAGCGAGCGAGAGAGAGAGAGAGAGATATCGAGATATCACGGCTCCCAGGAGAAAAAAAAAAATGCCACGTACAAACACAAAAATTTTTTTTAACAGAAAAGCACTTCCTGATTGAATGTCCTTAATTCAAGCAAATTCTGCCAAAATGTAAATTTCATTTTGACAACACACCTGATGCTGATAAGCTACCGCCCTTATTAGGGGAATACCAGGATGCCTCAAACTGACCGCCCGGATGCTTTTTGCAAACGAATCACATTTACATTACAGTTGGTAATCCATTAAATTATAGCAAAAGGGAGTTGTGTGACCGGGAATTGAGGAGACTTGATTCAGTTATACCTGGTGCCTGATACCTAACTGATGGGTGTACGTCTCAGAAGGTGTAATGATATTAACACGTCTACTCTGACATTGCATTACATTGCAGGCATTTAGCAGACGCTCTTATCCGGAGCGACTTACACAACTTTTACATAGCATTTTTACATTGTATCCATTTATACAGCTGGATATATACTGAAGCAATTTCGGTTAAGTACCTTGCTCAAGGGTACAACGGCAGTGTCCTTACCCGGGAATCGAACCTGCGACTTTTCGGTTACAAGCCCAGTCGCTTACCCGCTGTGCTACACTCCGTCCTGACATAAATGCTACAAGCTTTATCCTCTCAGGTTTCAGGCTGATTCTGCTAAAAAGTTTGACATTTCATCAAGCTCTTCCTCTGCTTTCGTTACTAAGATCATTTTTCTGAAATTGAGACAGAAACCTGCCCTTTTTCCTCATGGGGTGAATGAGGTACTGGCAAATGGCACAGTCCATTACTGGAGAAATGTGGGTAAGTGAGCGAGAGACAGAGTTGCATGGTACAGTCCATTACTGGAGAAATGGGGGAGAGTGAGAGAGAGACAGAGGCGCATGGTACAGTCCATTACTGGAGAAATGTGGGTAAGTGAGCGAGAGACAACAGCACATGGTACAGTCCATAGAGAGAATTGGGGTAGAGGAGAGGAGACAGAGGCACATGGTAGTCCTTCTGTAGAAATGGGTGAGAGTGAGAGAGAATAGGTCATGGTAACGTCCTTACTGGCAGAAATGAGGAGACAAGAAACAGAGCATGGTACGTCACTAGAGACATGTTTTAGAGTTAGAGGAAAGTGAACAGACGGGTGCTGTGGTATCTTCTGCTTGATTGGCTTTGCAGAGTTAGGTCAGTAATATGTTCAACTGTGTGAACTGTGTTCTTGGCGACATAGCTTACAAATAGTATTGTACCTGTACTGCCTGTGTTTAGCAGGTCTATGACCATGAAATGCACTTTTTGTACATCGCTTTGGATAAAAGCGTCTGCCATAATAATGTAAAGGGTGCAGAGCTGCGAGCGGCATTATTCGGGGAAACAGCCCCCGCTCACCTATCTCCGTCTCTCAGAGCTGAAATGTTGGCCACAGCAGGCCGCAGCGGCCCCACCGCCCCCGGAGGGCTCGGAATGCCCAAGTGGTTGCGCGGCGTCCCGTACAGGCCCAGGAGCTTCTGGGCCAGGCTGCGGTTTCCCAGCGTCTGGGCCAGGTCCGGCCCCGTCACCGGAACCGAGAGATTGCACAGCTGACGCCACGCACTGTACCCTGGGGGAACACCGGACCGGGGGGGGGGCGGGGGAGGGCTTGTTTAGGATCAGTTTAGCCTTCGGGGTAACGGATGCGGTCGGGGTACGGGCGGGGACTGTGTAAGCGGGCGTGAGGGTGCGTGCGTGCGTGCGTACCGGGCAGGCCGTGGTCTCTGCCCCGCTGCAGGTTGAGGGCCCCCAGGTCCAGCGGCAGCCCCCCCTGGGCCTGGAACAGCCTCTCCGTCAGCTCCTCCACCATCATCTGCCCCGGACTCTGCAGCTTCGCCGGGGAAAACAGCAGCCCTCTCAGCACTGGGTCTATACCACCTGAGAGAGAGGGGGGGGAGAGAGAGTTACCACCTGAGAGAGGGGGGGAGAGAGAGTGTACCACCTGAGAGAGAGGGGGGGAGAGATACCACCTGAGAGGGGGGGGGAGTATACCACCTGGGAGGGGGAGAGAGAGTATACCACCTGAGAGAGGGGGGGAGAGAGTATACCACCTGGGGGGGGGGTTACCACCTGAGAGGGGGGGGAGGTACCACCTGAGAGATAGGGGGAGAGAGAGTGTACCACCTGAGAAAGAAGGCGGGGGACAGAGTGTATCACCTGAGAGAGAAGGGGGAGAGAGAGTATACCACCTGAGAGAGGGGGGGAGAGAGTATACCACCTGAGAGACAGGGGGAGAGAATACACCACCTGAGAGAGAGGGGGAGAAAGAGTGTACCACCTGAGAGAGAGGAAGGGAGTATACCACCTGAGAGAGGGGGGGGGGCAGAGAGACTGTACCACCTGAGAGAGAGGGGGGGAGAGAGTATACCACCTGAGAAAGAGAGAGGGAGAGAAAGACTGTACCACCTGAGAGAGGACACCTGATAGAAAGCAAGAGAGAGAGAGAGAGAGAGATAATAAGAGAGAATAAGAGAGGTGGACAGAGAGATTAATGGAGGGATAAGGGACTGAGAGGAATGGCCAGGTGGGAGATATTTGAGGCCAGGCACAGATATTCGCCACATGAGAGAAAATGGGAGCTTCCCCCATGATCTGCTACCGTTTCCCCTGCGTTGTGCGTGTGCCAAGACATGCACACTGAACTGGTTCACAAACTCTGCGTGCGAGGAAGCAGAGCTCACACGACTGGTCCTGAGAAAGGGCGGCCATGCAGAAGGCCAATGAACTTACAGGGAACGTTTAAAAGTTACTGCTGCTAAAGGAGGTTCTACCGATTACCGCAGCTAGGAGGGGCGCACACTTTTTTGCCGCAGAGACGTTCAATGTCTGATGATGTCTTTTGAGAACACGATGGAAGAGGTATATTTTTTTTCCGTCATTTTCTAAATCGTGCCACCTTGGGGCGACATAGCTCAGGAAGTAAGACCGATTGTCTGGGAGTCGGAGGGTTGCCGGTTCAAACCCCGCCCTGGGCATGTCGAAGTGTCCTTAAGCAAGACACCTAACCCCTAACCTCTAACTGCTCTGGCGAATGAGAGGCATCAATTGTAAAGCGCTTTGGATAAAAGCGCTATATAAATGCAGTCCATTTACCATTTATCAACACTAGGACTTATGCGACGATCAAAAGTGCGGTTGATTCAAAATTGACCAAAAATCGAGGCATGGTGGCGGGGAGGGATACTTACTTTTTTTTTACAACGCTGTAGTTCTGAAAATATTTTTTTAGAGTAAAGAAAAAAACATCACCGATTAACAGAGAGCTGAAGCACTCCTGGAAGTCAGCGGGCCCCCTCAGACGTGCGCTAACGATACAAAATCTCTCAGGAGCTGTTCGCTCTCACGAAACACCTCGCTTTCGCTGAAAGCAGGAAGGGCGTGCCGGTTCACAGCTCCACCGTTACTCCCCCCGCCCTCCAGCTCCCAGACCCCCGTACCCCAACACCGAAATCTCCCTGAAACATTACATTACAGGCATTTAGCAGACGCTCTTATCCAGAGCGACTTACACAACTTTTTTTACATAGCATTTTACATTGTATCCATTTATACAGCTGGATATATACTGAAGCAATTCAGGTTAAGTACCTTGCTCAAGGGTACAACGGCAGTGTCCTTACCCGGGAATCGAACCTGCGACCTTTCGGTTACAAGCCCAGTTCCTTACCCACTGTGCTACACTGCCGCCCGAAACGCTCCCCCTCGTGTCTCTATTCTACCCGGCCGTTTGGCTGTTCCGCGGCACCCGTGCGTTAGAAGCGGAGGCTCTGCGGGCCGACCGAAAGGACACCAGCGGTCGTTGACGGCGACAGCCCTCCACCCCCCCTCTCCTACCCTGCTGCACCACCCTCCAGGAGGCGAAGAGGGAGCGGTGGAGGGGCAGGGGCGGGTGCTCGGGGCTGGGGGTGTAGCCGGGGCCCAGGCGGGCCACCCGTGGCTGCACGGTGACGTGGGCGAAGCGGAAGGCGGCGGTGGAGAAGGCGTTGGCGATGCTGGGGTCCGCCTCGGCGCCGTAGCCCCGGTACGGGGGGAGGAGGGAGCGGAAGCCGCTCTCCCCCAGGACCCGCGGCAGGTAGCGGTCCCACGTCAGCACCTGCGCCGCAGACAAGGTCGAGAGGACGCATCGCATTACATCACATAACATTGCATTACATTACATTACATCACATTACATTACATTACATTACATTGCATTTACAGAGCGACTTACACAACTTTTACACAGAACGTTTTTACATACGACCACCGAATAGAAATAGTCGTTCGCTTTCGAGCAGTTCATTTCACATCACGTGCGCACCAATGACAGGGACGGCCGAACGAAGGCACGCGGGGCAGGGAGAGAAGGATAGAGGGAAGAGGGCAGACACAGAGGGAAGGACAGAGAGAAAAAGGAAGAGGGTGTGGAGGGAGAGGCGCAGCGAGAGAGAGAGAGAGAGAGAGGACCTGGTGCACGGCCCCCACAATTTTGCGGGCCTCCTGGTACAGGGTTTCGGGGCCCCAGTGGGGGTTGACGAGGTGCAGCCGGCCCGCCAGCCGGTTGTGCTCGCGCAGGAAGAGCGTGTGCAGCGCGATCATCCCCAGGTGCTCGTTGGCCCGCGAGTCCCCTGCACACACAGAGCACACGGGGGCCGCTGTAGCCATGGCAACCGGGAGCAAATCAGGCCCCTTCCTCAGCTCACACCCCACGTAAACTGGCTCTGTATCCTACACCTGGACTATATCGCAAGACGGGTCGGCAATGGCTCACTGTTTGCACTTTGTTTTGAACTGTTGGTGATTAAATTAAAATCTCAAATTCAAAGGTTCTACTAAAATCTGCTAAATATTTCTTTCAGCCTGCTTTTTGTGGTTTTAATGCATTGTGTGTGCTCATTTTTGCTCAAAAACTATCTTTGTTACCTTAAATTAATATTGTCTATCACATTAAAAGCAAAAAAAAACTTTCCGCAGATTTTTATTCTGGATCACTGCTGAAAACTGTAAAAAAAAAATCCGCAGATTCCGTTTGGGCTTGGCAATGAATTATAAAGCATACAGGACACATGGCTTCTTCCTGATTCTGAATTATTCCTGAATATGATGCCAAGACCTAAAGCAGTTGCTAGTTTGTATTTAACGCAAGCTCTCATATAGCCTTCAGTAACCCTGAGTTAGGAGCTGAACACTAACCCCCCACAGTATTAAGGTGGCATTAACCTGTAACAGTGAGTCTAACCTACAGTAGCTATCTCTATTATAATCGATATTGTTGTCATTTGCAACTCATATAAACGATCGGAATGGCAACACTGCATGAGGTCACGTGTGAGGTCACCCAGTTGAATCTGGATTTGGATTTGGATACCCGGGCTGGGAGGAGGCGGCCCGTCCGTACCTGCCTGGAAGCAGGAGGTGAGGTTGGCCTGCTCCGCGGGGGTCTCCGGGCCGGTGCAGTTCTCCCCCCCCCGGCACGGCCCGCAGGGGTCCGGGTGGAGGGGCGGGCGGGGCAGGTACGGCATGTAGGCCAGCCCCCCGTCGGCGTGCAGCGGGTTGAGCGCCAGCAGGCCGAGGGGGGAGGAGAGGTTGCGCAGGGCGGAGGAGAGGGAGGCGGAGCTGCCGTACACCATGCTGGCGTCCACGAAGGAGGTGATGGCGTTGAGCTGCTCCCGGTGACGCAGCGGGGTCGCCGCGACGACGCAGCTGGGGGCGGAGCGGAAAAAGGGCATGCAGCTCTGCAAGCCCGAGCGAGGGTCCGTGAGAGGAATCTGAGAGAGGAGAGGAGAGGGGGAGAGACAGCGGAGGAGAGGAGAGGGGGAGAGACAGCGGAGGAGAGGAGAGGGGGAGAGACAGCGGAGAAGAGGAGAGGGGGAGAGACAGCAGAGGAGAGGAGAGGGGGAGAGCAGAGGGGAGAGACAGCGGAGGAGAGGAGAGGAGAACAGGGAGAAGAGAAGGAGAGAGGGAGAAGAGGAGGGGAGAGACAGCGAGGAGGAAGGCAGAGACAGCGAGGAGAGAAGGAATGAGAAAAGAAAGAAGATACAGAGAAGGAGAGAAGAGAAGACAGAGGGTAAAAGAGAAAGAAAATAAGGAAGCAAGAGAAAAAGGAGAAAAGAGAAAGCAAAGCATTAGGCACTGCATCAGTCACTTATTCAGGATCAAACTACACTGAGCTGGATCTAAGATAGACATGTTTTAATCATGTGCAACACCTCACATTTATTAAGTATCACATAACATTTAAAAGGTATCATACTGTATATTACAGTACGTATAAGTATCAAACATTAGGTCTCACACAACAGTTAAAAAGTTTCAAACGTGAAACTTGTCTTGAGATAATGAAAATTTTTATTATTACTGAAGAACGTACTGAATTAAAACTGAAGAAAAAAATTGAATGCCTTGGCCATAGCCCCCTTGTGGCAACCAGAGAAATAAACTTGGTCTACTTCAGTCGAATATTGAGTTGAGAAGATCTTGCACTACAGCTGATATGCTGCAGTCCCCACAGCGCTCTCCATCACTGTGGATTTCCCCCCCTGCAACACTGCAACCAGACTACACCTCCCAGGGAACCGAAGCCAGGAGGGCAGGAATGGCTCAGTCATCTTCACCCCATTTTCTGCTCTCTCCTTCCTTCGCTCTCTGTCTGTTCGCCTGAGTTTCGTGATGTAATGCTAACGGTCGCTAGTCCTGTTCATCATTCTCCAGGCCATCTAGGAAGGCCCTGCAGGAGACTTGGATCTCCTTTACACTGCACATTAACACCTCATAAAAATACATGTGTAAATGCAGCCAGGATGCACCCAGGATGAACTGTGACCCAATCCTCCAATCCTCCTCCAGAGGCAGCCAGGGATGCATTATGAGCACATGGAACACAAGCGTAAATGCAAATGCATTTTCAGTCCACATACAACAACTACGTAATCAACAACCACCGTTATCTTTTACGGGACCCTTCCTTATTGCGAAAATAACACAGTGACGTTAGTCTACAACAAGTCAGTTATGCTATCCTACAAGGGACCTGCGCACTAGAGAGAGAGGAAAGGAAGGACTGCATTATATAGCACTTTCACGCTTCATTTATGCTCTCATGCAGCAGTTGGGTAGGTGTCTTGTCAGAATCGACACGCAGGCGGAGGTTGAACGGCACTCGATCGCAGACATCGGTCTTACATCTGAGCTATGTCGCCCACTGTGTGCTGTTTGAGCGGAGTGAGACATGCGACGAATTCAATGCGTACAGTGGAGACCATTTAATGCCGGTAACTAATCGGTGAAATGCTGGGCGGGTCAAAGGGAGGGAGAGATGCTCCGAGTCCACGTGCGAAACTGCTGGTTGTCCATCCATTACATTACATTACAGGCATTTAGCAGACGCTCTTATCCAGAGCGACTTACACAACTTTTTATACAGCATTTTACATTGTATCCATTTATACAGCTGGATATATACTGAAGCAATTTCGGTTAAGTACCTTGCTCAAGGGTACAACGGCAGTGTCCTTACCCGGGAATCGAACCTGCGACCTTTCGGTTACGAGCCCAGTTCCTTACCCACTGTGCTACACTCCATCCACGTGTGAATGTTCCCTTGTTACCAGGAGGTTTGATACCCCGCATTGGCACTTTCTGCCCCGTGACCCCATCTCAATCTATAACCCTCTCTGCTTTCCCCCAGGCCTGACTGAATAAAGTGAATAACAAAAAGATTACAGGCGTTAGGAGATAAGGTTCTCTTTTCACAGAAATGGCAAGCTGATTAAAAACTGGGGAACGAACGAAGTAAAAGTGAAGCTGGTGCTTTCGACAAAATGAGAACATTTACTTCTTAGAAATTGAATTGAAAGAGTAATTGAATTGCAAGAGAGGTATATATATATATATATATATATATATATATATATATATATATAGAGAGAGAGAGAGACAGAGAGTGAGAGGAGAGAGAGAGAGAGTGTGTGTGTGTGTGTGTGAGAGAGAGAGGAAGAGAGAGAGAGAGAGAAGAGAGACACAGAGAGAGAGTGTGTGTGTGTGAGAGAGAGAGGAAGACAGAGAGAGACAGAGAGAGTGTGTGTGTGTGTGTGAGAGAGAGAGGAAGAGAGAGAGAGAGAGAAGAGAGACACAGAGAGAGTGTATGTGTGTGAGAGAGAGAGAGTGTGTGTGTGAGAGAGAGAGAGTGAGCGGAAGAGAGTGAGAGAGAGAGAGCGGACGAGCCGTGTAGAACCTGTATGGGGAAGCAGGGCGTGTCTCGGCTGCAGGTCCGGGTGCAGTCGGCCCCCGTGCGGAAGGTGGAGGTGCTGGGGCTCTGGGGGGTGAGGGTCAGGTCGTGGTCCAGCCACTGGCCCCACTCCACCAGCAGGTGGGACAGCGAGGCGTCCATGGAGATGTCCTCGTTCTGGGTGTAGAGCACCACCTGAGAGACCGAGCGCACCTGGGGAAGGCAGGCCACAGCCATGAAAGGCATTTATTTAATATTCATTAAATAATTAAGGTCAATGATATTAACGCTTCATTTCTTCTAAAAACAGAGCTGCCCATGCAGGAGATATATCGTCCCATAGATTTTCAATCCAACCCTAACAAAGCGAACTTCGTTCCACAGCGCGAGATCTTTTTTAACTGCTAATTAGTAGAATCAGGTGTGCCAAATTAGGGTTGATATAAAATCTTTGGGCAGCCCTGTTATAAATGGAGTGAACAGTCTGAATTACAAAAGACTCTTCAGGTAGAGTTTGGAAAATAGAAAAATCATGGCTTAGAAGGAAATTAGCTGAAGGGAGATTCCACACTTGTATCTAGTTCTCTTTTTAACAGAGGCAGTTGTGAGCATGTGCCACAGCTTGCTAGGTTGTGGGTGATTCATCCCAGGCTTGATGCAGTGCTGGATATTCTCTATATTGTAGGTAACTGATAGGCCTTTGTGGGCTGAATGGCCTGTGGTTGAGATTGTGTATTCTTATGTTCCCATGTTCTACTTATATTCTGCCACCTACTGTTACTGCTGCTGGTATGGGCTTCAGAACTTTACAGGCACCAGTGCAGGGGCTGGTCTGACAGCTAGTGTATCAACTCTGATAATACAACAGTCACGCCAACACCGACATTCACTCAAACACTCAACCAAATCCACACCAAACAACATTCCAACAGTATTCCCCATGTTGATGTTCATACACTGTTGATTTAGGAGTTAAAAAGGGCGTGGCCTCTTACCGGGGGTAGAGTAAAGTTGTGATAGGTGTGCTGGGGGTCCCAGCCACGGGGTGCTGCCCGGCCATCCTCGTACTCCGGGGGCAGCCACCGGGTGTACGGGGTGTTAGCTGCACCCCACAGAGGGTGCTGTCTGGAGGGACCAGGCACAGGGATTTTACCCCTAACACAGTATTCCCAACAGTATCCACAACAACACAGTATACCCACCAACATTCACCCAAACACTCAACAAGATCCACACCAAACAACATCCATAACAGTATTCCCAATAATAACACAGTATATACCCACCAACATTCACCCAAACACTCAACAAGATCCACACCAAACAACATCCATAACAGTATTCCCAATAATAACACAGTATATACCCACCAACATTCACCAAAACACTCAACAAAATCCACACCAAACAACAACCAAACAGTATTCCCAAAATTAACACTGTATACCTACCAACATTCACCCAAACACTCAACAAGATCCACACCAAGCAACATCCAAACAGTATTCCCAACAACATCCACATCAATCCGGTATACCCACCAACATTCACCAAGTACTCAAAATCTTCACTAAAAACATCTAACACAGTATTCCCTAAAACATCCTCACACAGGCATGGGGTGTGTTAGGGTAGGTGTATATAGCTGATGGACAGGTGTAGAGGTGTGTTAGGTTTGGTGTATATAGCTGATGTAAAGGTGTAGAGGTGTGTTAGGGTAGGTGTATATAGCTGATGGACAGGTGTAGAGGTGTGTTAGGGTAGGTGTATATAGCTGATGTAAAGGTGTAGAGGTGTGTTAGGGTAGGTGTATATAGCTGATGGACAGGTGTAGAGGTGTGTTAGGGTAGGTGTATATAGCTGATGTAAAGGTGTAGAGGTGTGTTAGGGTAGGTGTATATAGCTGAATGACAGGTGGCAGGTTGATCGAGTGTGGGTGCAGTGTGCACTCACGTGTGGTGCGTAGCGTTGGGACAGGCAGTCCGTCGCACAGACGGGTGGGCGGAGCTCGGCGGAACAGCCGCTCGCCTGCAGGAGCGTCTCCATGTCTTCCACACTCAGCAGCTCTGAGACAGATTCAGACACACAGCCCCGACTACACTTTCACATACGCTTTCTCATCTGACGCAAGTCCACGCAGACACAACACTAATGCAAACACTGTGAACCAGGGTGAATCAAACCACCAAACTTGAATACTAAGTGCAAATATTCTGCCTCCGTTGATGCCAGTCTTGGAGCATCAGGTAGCAAATATCACCATTTTAAAATCAGCTTTTCACAATCAGTTGACACCAGACATGGGTCAAATAGGTATTTGTTTTGGATTCAAATACTTTTCTACGCTTTACTGATCTTGTCTGGAGTATTGGAACCAATGAAATACTCTCAAAAAGTGCAAACCCCGCCTTCTGGTCATATTGGCAGGCTCAATTACACCACGGAAGACAGGGCACAAAAAAGTATTTGAATCCAAAACAAGTGCCCATTTGACCCAGGTCTGGTTTACATGTAGTACCGGTGATGTTGGGCTGGGTCATGGTGTTGGTGTAGACCATCTCGCGGATGAGCTCCACGGTGTTGTCCAGCACTTCCGCCGCCCAGATGTGGGCCTTGGTTCTGGGCCCCGCCTGCTTGAACTGGGCCAGCAGGTCGCTGGGTCTGACCGAGCCCTCTGACAAGGACATCTTCACCCTGAGCGGGAGAGAAGGGGGGACGGGAAGACTTCGCTGCGTCTGACTGCTCTGTTGTTCGCTCGGGAGTAAGTCAGGCACAGAATCAAACATCCATGCGCTCACATCAGCCCTGGGTCAAATACCTATCTGTTTTGGATCCAAATACTTTTCTACACTTTACTGATGGACAGCAGAAATGTTACACAAAACTCAAACCAAACTAAAATACAGGCACACACATTTGTTTCCAATGCAAAAGGAATGTGTGTAGGCATGTTTTCAATACTATCTAAATACATTTGGATTTGGCGTAGTCGTAATATGATAATGATTGAAGCAAAGCAACTTCAGCATTTCTGTGCAGTATCACTGTCACAGGAAGTGACATCAGTGCCCCCCACTCTGTCCAGGTAATCACCTCTCGCCTGTGTGTGTGTATGCAGCGTCAGTCAGCTCCGTAGCTCTCTGTAGGGCCTCCTGTACAAACCTGGAGCCCAGGTGCACAGCCACTGTACGGAAGACAACAGCACATACATGGATGAGCAGCACTAATTAAAGCTGACCGTCTACACCTCAACCAGACATTCATCACTTCATTTCAAATGCGCTAGAGTACAAAGTCGAAACAACGTTAAAACTGTGTCACTGTCCCAATACTATTGCATTTAGCTGTGTTTCACAATATGCATAACCACATATTTCAAGTATACTAATATATATACACACTCACCGGACACTTCATTAGGTACACCGGTTCAACTGCAAACTGCACCCATTAACGCAAATATCTAATCAGCCAATCACGTGGCAGCAACTCAATGCATTTAGGCATGTAGACATGGTCAAGACGATCTGCTGAAGTTCAAACCAAGCATCAGAATGGGGAAGAAAGGTTATTTAAGAGACTTTGAACGCGGCATGGCTGTTGGTGCCAAATGGGCTGGTTTGAGTATTTCAGAAACTGCAGATCTACTGGGATTTTCACGCACAACCATCTCTAGGGTTTACAGAGAATGGTCCGAAAAAGAGAAAATATCCAGTGAGCAGCAGTTCTCTGGGCGAAAATGCCTTGTTGATGGCAGAGGTCAGATGAGAATGGCCAGACTGGTTTGAGCTGATAGAAAGGCAACAGTAACTCAAATAACCACTCGTTACAACCGAGGTGTGCAGAAGAGCATCTCTGAACAAACATCACGTCAAACCTTGAAGCAGATGGGCTACAGCAGCAGAAGACCAACCCGGGTGCCACTCCTGTCACCTAATGAAGTGGCCGGTGAGTGTATATATATATATATATGAATATGAAAAAAAATATTATTTTCTGTTTTACTGCATAGATATACAAAATACGCAATACATTTTAAGAAAAAATAACAAAGTGTGCAAAAAGTATGGATAATCATACACTCCATTCAAAGGAAAAACAGGAAGTACCTGATTGGTTCTGGGACGAGGAGTGGGGCGTGGCCGGAGGCAGCAGGGGGAGGGTCAGAGAGAGAGCCAGAGCCAATAGGGAGAAGGGTAACTGAAACGCAGTGAGTTAATCATTTACTGACACTGTCAATATGCTACTGTGATGTATAATGAACCACTGATATACTGACATACCAACACACTTAAGTAATGATACAATTACACACAAACGTGATGGTACCTTGACACACTAGCACCAAAAACACTGACATATAAACACATTCACAGTCGGAAACAAAACCATTGATAATACTGACAGACTTTTTGAAACACTGACAAACTAATAAACTGATTATTAGCCTTGGTCCAGGTCAGTTATTTTAAACTCCAAAAAGTTGCAGAACATTATGTTAGCATGGTTTGTAGGAGTCAATCCAAAGTGACAGCATGTTGGTGTACGCTGGTCCTTACCAGGGATGCCGGGTCCATCTCTGTCAGTCCCTCAGTCCCTCTGTACTGCTCGGTCTCAGAGTTTTCCACCTCAGACGTTAGTGTTCGTTCCTGTGCACGACACCCAGCATTCCTCTGGGTCTAATACCAACACTGTGCGTGTTCTCATGAGTAAGTTTCATCTGATAACCTGTGTGTGAGCCCGCCTAAAGTCAGTACATCAGTGAAACTGACTGGCGTTACAGTATCAGTACGTGTCAACAGAAATCAATGTGTGTGTGTGTGTGTGTGTGTTTTTGTCTAAGAGCGACCGTCTCTTTCTGAGCGTGTCTCATCGTACGTGCCAGCGGGTATGTGACTGCGTCTCAGTGTGTGTGCCTGTCTCTCCAGGTGTGGAGGGACTTTTATAACCTGGCAGCGTAAGCAGGTATGTGCAGAATCCACTTATCGCTCCCTCTGGTGACAAACATCCCACATCAAACAATGATGAGTCTCTCCCACTCTCCTTCCTGGCATTTGCAGTCAAATTCAATTTAACACAGTCTTTCATAGAATTAGCATATTGCAGATTTATGTGGTTTAATACAGTCCTTTTTCTCTTTCATTAGTAGCCGACAGCAGTTAGGTGTTTTTCAGTTTCATAAAATATTTGGTTTCTAATGCTAAAACTTAATCTAATCTGTAATATTTATGCCATAATACAACTGTACCATGTAACCAATAACCACCAACTTTAATGTAAGAAAATGTGTATACATGACATGTACTATATAAAATATATAATAATGACACTGTGTTTCGTAGTTGTTTGCACTTCTGTTTGCATAAAGCAAATGGAAATTCATATGCTGAATGAAAAGCGCTCTATAAAGATTGATTTAATATAGCAATACTACAATCAATTGGCCAATCACTTGATTAGCCAATGGTGGCTATGTTTATAATTGGACAAACTTCTTTTGATATAATATGGTTTTTAAGATGTTTGGTGATATTTTTAAACATGAAATAATGGCTGAAAACACTGCAGATTTGTTTGAGGAAGCCATGTTTTTGTCTAATTGCAATTCACACATATTTAATCAAAGGAGATGGTGAAGGAGATCATTTTCACATCAATAACTTATTACACATGTGTGTGCACGCTGTGATTTAGCAATTAAGGAAGAATGATAAAAAGTTGTTTTATTCACACACACACACATTTATTTACTACATGAAATTAGCCATTTTCTCAATCACTTTCTCCCAGCTGTAACAAGCATGCAGAAACATTTGATAATGTGCCTATTAGCACCTTTTAATATGGTAATACGGCACTAATACATAACTTGAAATGGTTTCTAATAAAATAGTCATGTAAGAAAAGATGGAAGGATTGAAGTGATAACAGAATTAGTAATCTGTTGCGCTCTGAGGAATGGACGAAGCACAACGCACTGAAAACACTGGACATTCTGTGCCACAGGCTATTCTGTGCCACTGGTGATTCTGTGCCACTGGTGATTCTGTGCCACTGGTGATTCTGTGCCACTGGCCATTCTGTGCCACTGGTGATTCTGTGCCACTGGTGATTCTGTGCCACTGGTGGTTCTGTGCCACTGGTGATTCTGTGTCACTGGTGGTTCTGTGTCACTGGAGATTCTGTGCCACTGGCTATTCTGTGCCACTGGAGATTCTGTGCCACTGGTGATTCTGTGCCACTGGTGATTCTGTGCCACTGGAGATTCTGTGCCACTGGAGATTCTGTGCCACTGGTGATTCTGTGCCACTGGAGATTCTGTGCCACTGGAGATTCTGTGCCACTGGTGATTCTGTGCCACTGGTGATTCTGTGCCACTGGAGATTCTGTGCCACTGGAGATTCTGTGCCACTGGAGATTCTGTGCCACTGGTGATTCTGTGTCACTGGTGGTTCTGTGCCACTGGTGATTCTGTGTCACTGGTGGTTCTGTGCCACTGGTGATTCTGTGTCACTGGTGGTTCTGTGCCACTGGAGATTCTGTGCCACTGGTGATTCTGCGTACGCAGAGCAGGCGAAGGAAATGGCCACTCGCGTATTCGAGACGCGGGCGGGAGGGAAAATCCCGGGAACATGAGGTCACGTTTATTATCCCCGTTGAAAAGCTTGACCTTGACTCAATAACGTTCACCTATCCCACGCGTGCTCCGCCTCCTCCTTTGATGTCCCAGGTGTGTGGAGGCTCTTAGACACCTGCTCGGAACGATATTATCAGAACAGCGAGACTGAAAAGGAGCATGTGTCAGGACCAGGGAAAGAGAAAGGAGGGTCTTTTCTACATTTGTAGGCCGTCTGTCATCTACATTTATTATTGGGGCTTTCTGCCGCTCTGTCGAAGAACCCGCCATATTGCTGGATTAGTAGAATCGTCTGTTATGTCATATTCATTTCGAATGAAACCACAGCCAACTTTTTTTCAAACAGCGCAACCGATCGCGAGTGTTTATGTCTTTCATTTGATTCCAGGCATGCAGATGATTGCTTGAATGCCATTACATTTTCATTATTATTATTATTTTTTTTTTGCCCAGACTTAAATTGTATTTGAAGTTTGGCTGACTCACTAACCAAATTATATTCCTACTGTTATCACTACTGTCTTCAAAGGCCTAAAGGGAACACATTTCATGAGAAGTAAACTATAAATAGTATTGGGTAGATCTGGATTCCCAACATAATGTTGACCCAACAAGTAGTATATAGCAGTGCTTTCAGATGCAATCAATGTCCCATTTAGTCTAATTACAAAGGAGGTACCTGCTTTAAGGATAACATTTAAAAAAGGGAAATATGTTTATTGTGTCCCAGAGTCAATATTTGAGCGGAGCACTTTTCACAGCATTTACTGCTTTGACATTTTTGGATACTTATCAATCAACTTTTCACATCAAGAAAGTGCATTTTCTCTCAATTTCTCTGAAGCTCTGTTAAGTCTAATGAAAAACAGGAATATTCATGTCTTACTATCTATGGAATTCCAATCAGGGCTTGACTAGGTCATTCAAGAAAATTCACTTTCCATTCACCAGCCATCTAGGTAGATTTGGCCTTGTGCTTCAGGCCGTAGTCAAATTCCATGCATTGAACAGAGCACTGAATTACCCCCTTAGTTACAGGACTTTAGAAAATTGAAGCAGGTTCTCTAGGATTTCCAATACTGTGAGAATATGGTGGGGACACACTGACTGATAAGCCATTACTTTCTCAGTACCCAACATTCTCATTTGAAGAAGAATATAACAGTGCTTCTATTGTTTTAGCAGTATATAGCAGTGCTTCATTGGTATATGGCAGTACATTAGTGGTGTATAGCAGTGCTTCATTGGTATATGGCAGTACATTAGTGGTGTATAGCAGTGCTTCATTGGTATATAGCAGTACTTCAGTGGTATATAGCAGTACATTAGTGGTGTATAGCAGTGCTTCATTGGTATATAGCAGTACTTCAGTGGTATATAGCAGTACATTAGTGGTGTATAGCTGTGGTTTAGTGGTATATTAGCAGTACATTATGGTATATGGAAGTGCATTAGTGGTATATAGCAGTACTTTATTGGTATACAACAGTGCTGTAGTGGTATATAGCAGTACTTCAGTGGTATATAGCAGTACTTTAAGTGGTATATAACAGTGCTTTGGTGGTATATAGCAGTACTTTATTGGTATACAACAGTGCTGTAGTGGTGTACAGCAGTACTTCATGATATATAGCAGTACTTTATGGTATATCAACGTGCTTTAGTGTGTATAGCAGTACTTTATTTGGTATACTAAAGTGCTTAGTGGTGTATGCAGTGCTTATGAAAGTGTAAAGGCAGTGAGTTAGTGGAGATAACGAGATGCATTTAGTTGTAGCATAAAAAAAGTGCATTTGAGTATATAGCAATTTGATTCTGTAACAACACGGTTTGATGGTAACAGCACCTAAGGCAGTACTTTAGTGGTATATAACAGTGCTTCGGTGGTATATAGCAGTACTTTATTGGTATACAACAGTGCTGTAGTGGTGTACAGCAGTACTTCAGTGATATATAGCAGTACTTTAGTGGTATATAACGGTGCTTTAGTGGTATATAACAGTGCTTCGGTGGTATATAGCAGTACTTTATTGGTATACAACAGTGCTGTAGTGGTGTACAGCAGTACTTCATTGATATATAGCAGTACTTTAGTGGTATATAACGGTGCTTTAGTGGTATATAGCAGTACTTTAGTGGTATATAACAGTGCTTCGGTGGTATATAGCAGTACTTTATTGGTATACAACAGTGCTGTAGTGGTGTACAGCAGTACTTCAGTGATATATAGCAGTACTTTAGTGGTATATAACGGTGCTTTAGTGGTATATAGCAGTACTTTAGTGGTATATAACAGTGCTTCGGTGGTATATAGCAGTACTTTATTGGTATACAACAGTGCTGTAGTGGTGTACAGCAGTACTTCAGTGATATATAGCAGTACTTTAGTGGTATATAACGGTGCTTTAGTGGTATATGGCAGTGCTTAAGTGGAAGCTGCTAAACAGGACACTGAGGAAAGATAATGCGGCACAGAAGAAAGAGACATGCATTCCAGTATGATTAGCAAAACACAAGCAACTGCATTTCTGTACAACCAACGATACACAATTCAGCTGCATTCCTGTACAGCTGTCTCTCTGCCAACACGGCTTGCATTGGAACAGGCACCCTGAGGTACGATTTCAGAGAAATAAAAAGAAACACAAATTGTTTTCATAGGGATGGATGTGGAAAGTTTATAAGCAAGGTCAACAAACAGATATAAAAGGACACAACTATTCACCTTAAGACTCTCCATTACCTCATAAGAGAGTAAATGTGTTCTCTATATTTTCATCAGTATTTGTTCATGATTAAGCAGCAGTTTAGCTTGGTATGCAGTAGACACATTAAATATGGGGTTAAACATTTTTCAGTACCTAACAGACGCACTTGAGAAAGAGTTGATCACTTAAATTAATGAACGAGGGCTTGCAGGATTAATTTCTTTAAATTCTCACATTTTAAAATAATGCACCCAACACCCAGATGCGATGGGGTCTCATATATAAAGGGACATTCAAGGACACGCTTAAAGAAAATCAGTATTGGCTCATAAATGCACATGATCAAAGGCTTCGGCTGAATTATTCTTTACAAGTAACCCTCAAACAGCAAAACATTCAACTAACTCCAGACATATGAGAAATTAATATTTTTTACATATTAAAACAACTATGAAGACATTTTAAAATCCATAACACTAAAATAAAATACTGTTATTTAACCACCTGTCATACAAGTGTATTGGATTAGACTTGGAAAGGCTGGACATCAGCGCCGGTCACGCACACATTCTGACCAGACCTCATTCAAACTCCTTTGAAAACCTTAAAACCGTTTAGTTGCCATACTATGTGGAAACACCCCAATAGATCTCCAATATTTTTTATATATGTATACTAATATGTTACTAAACAAAATGTACAACCACATGAAAGAGTTAAAATATTTCAGATAGTCTTTGGGCCAGGTCTGATTGCAGCCGTAGTCACAGTTGCACAGGCTTGGCCAACAGTCACAGTGGCCGGCTCTAGACCTGCAGTCACAGTCACAGTGGCCGGCTCTAGGCCTGCAGTCAGTCACAGTGGCCTGCTCTAGGCCTGCAGTCAGTCACAGTGGCCTGCTCTAGACCTACAGTCACAGTGGCCGGCTCTAGGCCTGCAGTCACAGTCACAGTGGCCGGCTCTAGGCCTGCAGTCAGTCACAGTGGCCTGGTCTAGGCCTGCAGTCAATCACAGTGGCCGGCTCTAGACCTGCAGTCACTCACAGTGGCCGGCTCTAGGCCTGCAGTCAGTCACAGTGGCCTGCTCTAGGCCTGCAGTGTCACGTGTTCACAGGTGGCCTGCTCTAGACCTCAGTCACTCCCTAGCTGCAGTCACAGTGGCCGGCTCTCCACAGGCCTGGCCTGGCCTCCGTAGGCCTGCTGGGACCAGAGGAAACGATCACAGCGCTCCAGCATGGTCTGGATCAAAGCCCTGGAGGAGACAGAGAGAGGAGATAAGGGCTACACAACATACAGGTGACACAAAAAGCTTTCATTGTGTGTATGTGTGTGTGTGTGTGTGTGTGTATGCATAGACGGGCGACAAATTAAAAGGAAAAACCTGAATAAATGTGACAAGGTAGAAAGAGATCTAAGTGACTTTGAGAGAGGGTTCATTATTGGGCCACGGATGGCAGGAGCTTCAGTCACAAAGACTGCTCAACTGGCTATTCCTGCAATAGGAACAGTGACTAACATGACATCTGCATTTAGATCTATGGGGAAAATATCAGTAAATAGGGTTGGGAATCGTGGTTGAAAGCGCACATTCGATGACCGTGATGCTCATGCATTAGAGCAATATGTAAGGAAAAACAGATGAGCACCTCTTCCTCAGGTGACTGAGAATGTCAAGGCAGGACGTGATCAGACTGTCAGCAAGAACAGTCCGTCAACAACTACATAGAGGGGGATATTATAGTAAGGTTGCAGTGCATAAACCCCTCATTACAAAGACAATTGTATGATCAAAATTGTACGATTGTGAATTGTATGATCAAAACAAAACAACAACAAAAAAAAAAAACGAAAATTGTGGAACACAGAGCCAAATCAAGAAAATAAAATATGCCTCTGTCCCAAACATTATGGAGCTCACTGTATATGACTGTTGTGTGATGCTGACAGGATGCAGGGCGACATAGCTCAGGAGGTAAGAGCGGTTGTCTGGCAGTCAAAGGGTTGCCGGTTCGATCCCCACCCTGGGCATGTCGAAGTGTCCCTGAGCAAGACGCCTAACCCCTAACTGCTCCGGTTAATGAGAGGCATCAATTGTTAAGCGCTTTGGATAAAAGCGCTATATAAATGCAGTCCATTTACCATGTCCTCGCTTACCTCTGCCTCTTTTCCGCCATTCTCAGCAGCTCGCAGATCAGACTTGAGCGTGGTCCCAGCTCCACACATATCCCACAGTCCTCCAGTGTCTCAATGGCCCGGTCCGGCCCGATTATACGGGCCAATCGCAGCACCAGGCTCTCCGGGCTGATCTGGCCGCGCGAATCACAGGAGCCGTTGGACAGACCGTTACCATTGGGCTGGGCGGGGCCGGGGGCGGGGTCAGGGGCGGGGTCAGGGGAGTCACGCTGTTGCTGGGAAAGCTGGAGGAGGAGCTTCCATTCCTCCAGGGTCTCAGGGTTTATGCCTGAGTGATAAAAGAACACTGCTTCACCTTCTCAGCAAGTATCTGCGTGTGACATCAGTTTTCATCAGTGAAGATCCTAATTTATAACTCACATGCTTTAATAAAGAGAAGACGAGAAAAAGCTTAGTTGCTTACAGATCACAAGCAATGCTATGTGAAGATCTAACGTTCTGCCATGCTCACAGGATAGCTTGAAGAGATGCTGGAAGTGTATCTTTAAGCTGAAGGTCTGGAGGAGCTGAAGAGGTGCATGGAGGTGTATCTTTAAGCTGTAACGCTCTCCTCAGGAGCTGAAGAGGTGCATGGAGGTGTATCTTAAAGCTGTAGATGTTGCTCACCACTGGGTCCCTCTAACAGGCTCAAGTCATCCAGGCTGCAGATGGTAGCAAAGGCCTCTGGGCGGCGCTGTAGCTGACAGCACAGAGACAGGTAGCCTGACCAGTACCTGAACACAGAAATCAACAGTTAGCTGATGTGCCTGCACATAGAAATCAACAGTAACCTGATGTATCTGCACACAGAAATCAACATGAATGAGCCATAAACAATCTCACTGTCAAGAGATCAGAGCCAGTTATGGTCATATGACACCATGAAATTCACAGCTGCCCACTATAGATGACTATCCAGGATAGGTGTGAACGAGCACATGACAGAAAATGGATGAAAAGAGCTAAGAGGTTTCAGCTGTGTTCATTCATTCATTAAGCCGCATGATGAAGAAGGAGTCTTGCTGCTTCCAAATGTATGCAAAGAGTAAAAATCATATAAAGCAATAAAAGGTTATGTTGTCGTAAAGTGTGCCGTTTCTAAACATGAAAGCTAGAAGGGTGAAATGGCACGCTCGTTCATAACTGACCACCCAAAAGGATGCATCACTGATTGGTTAAAATGTAAATCAATCAAAAAAGTTATGTGTGTGTGTGTGTGTGCGTGTATGTGTGTGCAAGCACCAATGACAACACAACCGCATGTGCACTAGTGCATTGCTTGTAACAGTTTCAATGCTTGTCTTCTGCGACTGTCAATGACGGGAGTTACATACGGTTTGTTTTTGTAAATTAAATGAATGCATTTTGTGAGTAATATCTCGTTCCACCTCACCCATGCCCCCCGGTTTGGGAACCGCTGGGACAGACTACCCCTGCCTCTATCACCTGACCACTTTTCTGGGCCAGCAGCACTCTGAACCAGGAGATGCGCAGGCGTGTCCTCTCACCCAAAACTTTTGCAAGTCTCCGCCATCTTCTGCTTGGAGGCCAGGTCAGCTGGCAGCTGGATCAGGAGGGAGAGGAGGCGCCCGTATCCCCATCGGAAAAGATGAGAGCGCCACCTAGGCGGCAGGATGAGTTATGGCACCGACACCAGAATACGGGCAAGTTCACACATTACTACACACAGACGTGGACCCGCGATGCGGAGTTGTTCCTGGGCCCGGGCTGTACCTGGGCTGTCCGCTTAAGGTCAGGGTGTCGACTTTTTGTGGTGCATCATGGGATAGCGCCAGCTCCAGCCATTCTTGCCGCAGTGATTCGGGCTGAAGGAGGGACCCAAGGAAGGAGAGTCTGGGGCGGGAAAACAAGCAGACCAATGAGCTACACACAGACAGGAAACCATTGACACTCTCACATATACATCACAATATGTGGTCAATTAGAGCCAAATGACAAAGGTAATTCTAGGGTATTGGGAACACTACGGCATTAGGAAGTCGATGGATATGGGCAGTCAGCTCTGCTCACACAATGCCAGGTCATGGCTGAAACAGAGGGAAATGAGCATGTTCTGCTAATTACATTAATAATTACACACATTACATGAGAACGAATAAGTAAATAATAGCAACAGATAATAACAAGAACCTGAGGCCATTTAGCCCCAACTTAAGACATTGGATTAAGCCTGGATTTAAATGCCCTTTAGGGTCTCTGTCGCTACTACACAGACTAGCAATCCCTTTCACACATTAACAACTCTATCAGTGTCAAGAAACACTTCCTAATATGGTAAATGGACTGCATTTATATAGTTATAGCTAATACCCAGCTTTAACTAATTTCCTTCTATGCGCCTTCTTCTACTTAAGAAATGAACCTGAAAAACCATGTAGTTCATTCTGTTAATCCAGTTTGTTGATCCCTTTAATCAAATATTTCCCTCGTTTCCTTTTGCTGAGCCTGAAAAGATGAAGTATCTTAAGTCTCAAACTCGGAACTCATTCACCTCTGCTCCTCTGCACGGGAGTGCACCAGGTTATCCAGGTAGGCCAGGAAGTGGCTCCTGTTGGCCATGGCCATGACGTCAGAGGGGAGGATTGTGGGATAGAACTGGGCGAAGGAGCGGACAGCCAGCTCGCCATGCTTCTCATACAGCCTGGCATGGGGAGATTGTACAGATGCAAGAGAATGTTCGTTACATATGGATATGCATATGGAAAACATTTGCTTTCAGAGATCACACTGAAAAGGGGAAACAATACCCACTGTGTGTCTGAGCATGTGCATACATGTATGTTCCTTTGTGTGCGTGTACGTGTGCGTGCCTGGATGTGCGTAAAACGTGTGTGTAGGTGTGTGTGTGTGTGTGTGTAAATGTGTGTGAGCAGGTGTGTGTCTGTGTGTTGGTGTGTGCAAGTGTGTGTGTGTGTGTGCAGATGTGCTTGTGTGTGTGTGTGCAGGTGTGTGTGTGTGTGTGTATATGTGCAGGTGTGTGTGTGTGTGTGTGTGTGTGTGTGTGCGTGTGCATGTGTGTGTAGGTGTGTGTGTGTGTGTGTGTGTAGGTGTGTGTGTGTGTGCAGGTGCGTGTGTGTGCGTGTAGATGTGTGCGTATGCCTGTGTGTGTGTGTGTGTGTGTGTGTGTGTGTGTATTCATACCTGTGCAGGTGAGCCAGCAGTGGGGGTGGGGTCCAGGGCTGCAGTTCCCTCAGTGCCCGAAGGGACTTCAGCAGGTCCCCCTTCTCTATGACTGGCACCACCGGACTGGACCGAGTCAGCTCTGCCACACACACACACACACACACACACCACATACACATACGCATAAACCAGACATTAACTTCTCAAATTCACTCTACTCCGACACTCTAATATCGACCAGCTCTACTGATCATTCCCCAAAACCTCACAACTGCACTGTTTCTTTTCCCTCAGAAAGAGCCCCGTTGTTTCACCATCATGAAACATCCACATCCGCTGCAAGACTAAGTTGGGGATGTGAACCTACCGTTGAATCTGCAAAGAAACTATTCCGTTCACACGTTTTACACAACGTGCCACACAAGATTATGCCTTCAACCATGGCCTCGCTCCACCCTTCAAGCTTTTGGATTTCCCTTGAACAGTCTGTTACTGTGGCAGGAGCATTAACATTTGTGTTACTGGTTAGCTAACACAAAACAATAAGCCTCTCTGATAGGGTGAACCATCAGCAAAAGGGCCAGTACAGTTTGGGAGAACGGATACCACTGACAAGCGTGGGATTTTATTTTTGGTACTAGGGGAAATCCCCTCCATATTAAACAAACAAGGGGGTTTTACTGTGTCTTTGATGGGGATTTCCAGCACAGATGTCATAAGCACCTCCTAAGACTGCCTTCAAACTCTGACCCATAGGAATTATGAACTGAAATACTCTGCAGCACACATTCTTACGTAGTGGGATTTTCTTGCTTTACTTCGGGATAATGAGAGTGAACTTGTGTGTGATTCTCTCAGTCCCACAGTTCCAGCTCTAGCAGACCAATGAGGTCCCCGTTCCGCGGGGCTATAACACGGCGAATATAACCCTGCCCATATGAACTGGAGGGATGAACTGTTTAAGGCTGGATGTTCTTAGGCATGTGAGGATGCAGCATAGTATTGTGTATTCACAGTACACTGACACAGGGTACACCATGGCTACACGTGCATACAGTGAACAGGAGTACGTTTGTTATTTTTATTAACTGTGATATACTAACTTCATTCATTGGTATATATTAACGGTGTTCATTCAGTGGTATATATTAACTGAGTTCATTCAGTGGCATATATTAACTGAGTTCATTCAGTGGCATATATTAACTGTGTTCATTCAGTGGTATATATTAACTGTGTTCATTCAGTGGTATATATGAACCATGTTCATTCAGTGGTATATATTAATGCTGTTCACGCAGTGGTATATATTAACTGTGTTCATTCAGTGGTATATATTAGCCATGTTCATTCAGTGGTATATATTAACTGTGTTCATTCAGTGGCATATATTAACTGTGTTCATCAGTGGCTATAATTATGGTCATTCGTATAGTTACTGTTTCATTCAGTGGTATATATTAACTGTTTTCATTCAGTGGTATATATTAACTGTGTTCATTCAGTGGTATATATTAACTGTGTTCATTCAGTGGTATATATTAACTGTGTTCATTCAGTGGTATATATTAACTGTGTTCATTCAGTGGTATATATTAACGGTGTTCATTCAGTGGTATATATTAACTGTGTTCATTCAGTGGTATATATTAATGGTGTTCATTCAGTGGTACATATTAACTGTGTTCACTCAGTGGTCTATATAAACAATGTTCATTCAGTGGTATGTATTAACTGTGTTCACTCAGTGGTATATATTAACTGTGTTCATTCAGTGGTAACTATTACGTTTCATTCAGTGGTATACATTAACTGTATTCATTCAGTGGTATATATTAACTGTGTTCATTCAGTGATATATATTAACTGTGTTCATTCAGTGGTATATATTAACTGTGTTCATTCAGTGGCATACATTAACTGTTTTCATTCAGTGGTATATATTAACTGTATTCATTCAGTGGTATATATTAACTGTGTTCATTCAGTGATATATATTAACTGTGTTCATTCAGTGGTATATATTAACTGTGTTCATTCAGTGGTATATATTAATGATGTTCATTCAGTGGTATATATTGACAGTGTTCATTCAGTGGTATATAAGAGCAGCTGCAGGAGGACCCTCACCGAGCAGGCCTGCGATGTATGCCTCCCGGACCGCGGGCAGGTCCCGGTACCTGAACGCACAGGCCCTCTGCATGCGCTCGGGATCCAACAGGAAGAAGTACCGACGCAGGAAGGAGCAGGCGCCCTCCTCGCAGGAAGCGCTGCCATGGAAACGGCCCAGGTCCAGGCTGAGGGAGGCCAGCTGCGAGAGGTCGGCCAGCAGGTTGGAGGGCACGGGCTGCGGCGAGGTCACACGGATCGGCTCTGCCGGCCCCCCCTCGGGGCTCTGGGGCCCGGGGACACCCTCGGCGGCCCCTTCCCGGTCGGGGCGCGCCTCGTCCCGCTCCTCCGGCCCCCCCCCGGTGGCGGTAGCGCTGCTGTCGGGACGCTCCCCCTCGCAGCCTGGTTCCAGAGGGTTCTCCGGGCCTGGCGGGTTCTCCTCGGCTGGGGGAGGATCGTGCGGGCCCAGGATCCGCTCCAGGACCGGCAGCCACTCTTGCAGAACCTCTCCCAGACAGGCCGGGTCCAACAGAACCACTGGGTCCTGCACTTGAGAGCTGACAGAACATATAAAACACATATAAAACCAGCATTTTACCACAGTCATGTTTCTAATGCAGGAAAATCAACACGAGTGAACAAAAGTCAACTGCATGTGTGGGTGTGTGTATGTGGGGTCCCTGGGCAGAGCTGCATGTGTGGGTGTGTGTATGTGGGGTCCCTGGGCAGAGCTGCATGTGTGGGTGTGTGTATGTGGGGTCCCTGGGCAGAGCTGCATGTGTAGGTGTGTGTATGTGGGCTCCATGGGCAGAGCTGCATGTGTGGGTGTGTGTATGTGGGGTCCATGGGCAGAGCTGCATGTGTGGGTGTGTGTATGTGGGGTCCCTGGGCAGAGCTGCATGTGTGGGTGTGTGTATGTGGGGTCCCTGGGCAGAGCTGCATGTGTGGGTGTGTGTATGTGGGGTCCCTGGGCAGAGCTGCAGGGCTCACATTGCTCGGTCAGTGGCCTCTCTCAGCTCCTGGAGGTGCGTATCAGCACCAAGAGAGTCGGCACTCGACCTGTGCGATAAAAATACAAACAACAAATTAAACATCAAAATAATATCAACCTGTGAACATTTATGCCAGTGCACACGGTTAATACCTAACTAATTTAGATTGTGTCTAAGTTTAAAAACTGTATGCTGTTTAAACAACCATGTCTAGATATAGACAGCAAGGAGTCTCCTCCAGGGAGCATCTCTCTCACATAGACCAGCTCCACATTGAGATAACATAAACCTACTCCTGATATAAACAGCAATGAGTTTCCTACAGGGAGCATCTCTCTCACATGGACCAGCTCCACATTGAGATAACATAAACCTACTCCTGATATAAACAGCAATGATTTTCCTCCAGGGAGCATCTCTCTCACATAGACCAGCTCCACATTGAGATAACATAAACCTACTCCTGATATAAACAGCAATGAGTCTCCTCCAGGGAGCATCTCTCTCACATAGACCAGCTCCACATTGAGATAACATAAACCTACTCCTGATATAAACAGCAATGAGTTTCCTCCAGGGAGCATCTCTCTCACATAGACAAGCTCCACATTGAGATAACATAAACCTACTCCTGATATAAACAGCAATGAGTTTCCTCCAGGGAGCATCTCTCTCACATAGACAAGCTCCACATTGAGATAACATAAACCTACTCCTGATATAAACAGCAATGAGTTTCCTCCAGGGAGCATCTCTCTCACATAGACAAGCTCCACATTGAGATAACATAAACCTACTCCTGATATAAACAGCAATGAGTTTCCTCCAGGGAGCATCTCTCTCACATAGACCAGCTCCACATTGAGATAACATAAACTTACTCCTGATATAGACAGCAATGAGTTTCCTCCGGGGAGCATCCTTCTCACATATAGACCAGCTCCACACTGAGATAACATAAACCTACTCCTGATATAGACAGCAATGAGTCTCCTCCAGGGAGCATCTGTCTCATACGAAAGGTCTTTCTCTGACTCTACTCTATGTGAGTCTACCTGTGGACTGTAATGTAGTCTGCGGTAGGATGATGAAACCACATCTTTTGGAGGAGTACAGGAGCAGTTATCTTCACTCTCCGTGAATCGTTAGTGGGGGATTGTGTATGAACACAGCTACAAATAGTCACTGAATATTCAAAATTAGGGTAGGAACCGGATATAGTCAGGCAATTTCGGTAAAAAATGTATATTGACCTGCTGAAGAAATATGATAATAAAACTTACTAAAAGCTACACTAAAAGTTTCAGACTATTACTTCTACATACTGTACAGATATTAAGCCGTTACTTATAAAATATGGGGTTTGATTTATGACATGATGGCAGTCATCAATAAACAGAATATTGACTCACTCTTCGTCCCTCTCCTCGGAGATTGGGGTGCTGGTGACCGCCACATCACTCTGCCCCCCTTCCTTCAGGTCGGGACGAGCCCAGAGCTCGGAGTTCATCTGGAGGGTGTTGATCTTCTCCGTGGTCTTCTTGACAAAGCTGGAGACACTGAGGTACACAAGCGAACACAGGGATCATACCCTGACCCAAAAACAACACAAACAATTCCAGCGGTCCTTCAAAGTGGAGAAACTGCCGGGCCGTGCGACCTCCGTCACGCTCGAAAGTCTAAGACTAATATAAGCTGTTCCCCTTTCATTCACAAAAAACATACTTCTAGTTCCTCTTTGCAGTGACCAGGTGGTGAAAGTAACAGCCTCCCAAACACATCACTACAAATTCACAAGAATCTATGGGACAGACATGAGTCAGATCAGAAAGGCTAGTCTGCAGCCAACAAAAAAAAAGAGGAAAGCAAATATCTACACAGAATTCATATTGGCATCGTAGCATGGTAAAGACAGGTGGAAAGCTCATTTCTGTAAGAGAGGCTAACATGTCACCACTTCTTTTTCAGGTACACAACACCATGTAATCCTGCAAACGGACGCTGTTGGAACTGGAGGTAAGTAGCACGCGCAAAAGTGTGGCAACCACAGCAGTTATACGGAAATGCCTCCTTTATTAAATACAGTAAAACATTTAGAAACGGGGATTGACTTTTATCAAACTTACATGACAAAAATAAAAAGTTCAATCGCTTTAAATACCTTATCTTCTGCGACATTTCTAATTTTCTCTCACTCAAAATCTTACTTCCATTGCATGACAGTTTTAGTTCAGTTTCTGAGCGTTCACATTCATAAGCATTGTTTAATACACCGCTTCCTTTCGACTTTTAACAGTTTGGTCTTTCATCACGAAACCGGTCTGACTATTTATGTAAAATTGTGGGCTAAGGGAGTGTGGAAGCAGAGTTCTGCAATTTGAAAATGCAAAAAATCTTCCATTTTTTAAGAAGCTTGGGTCCTTGTTGTCGTGCAGGTCGTGCTATCTGTGGTGTCGTGCTACAGGAGGGAGGACGTGTTGACATCCACATGATATCAGACGTAATGCTCTCTCACATGTGTGGGAATCAGATTGAATTACTTATGATGCAGTTAATTGCCTACCAGGCTCATAATAATAATGTTAAATGAAGTATAAAGTTAAGGACAATGAGGTACTATTAACATAGATGACTACACTTACAAAATTTATACCATTATCTCAAAGAGAAATACTAATGCAGCTGTTATGTAATGCAATACCCAGCGCTACCACAAAGAAACCAAGCGAAAATAGGTCAGATTACTTATAATAGATTATCATTACTGTTAGATAGGATATTAGTTGGCTCATCAGAGTCACTGATCATTGCTGACTTAACGCATGACACATGAATATAAGTAAGATAAAAATAGAGCAGGAAAAACTGCAATAACTAAAGTAATTGTAAAAAGCCACAACCATACTATCGAGGCCCCTCCCCCAATCCCAAACGTATCAGACACATAAGGGGCTTACAATACAGACCTGTGTATACAGCATTTAAACCATCCTTCCCCTACATCACTTCCTTAGGGACAGTCGGCAAAAACCCGGTAGAAGAAGGTCTGATGTGCTGCAAAGTCGGTTCCCCTCAAGCGTTTATGAAAGATCATCAAGAGACGGAGAGGGAGGCGTCACTCAACCCAGGGTCAACCGCTCCTCGCCGCGTTTCAGCACGGACGTCTGCCGAGCGCCTTGTCGCGAGCACCGAGCCGCGACCTCGCAGGCCGTCCGTGCGCCACCATTTTGTCTCACTTCCTTCTCCAGAGTCAGGGGTTTCGGGTTCTCTTTCGCTTTACGAAAACAGGGAACCGGCCGCCCACGCCACCGAGCCAGCTGGGCGTGTAGGAGGACAAACGCACGACCGACTCGCGTCCTAATTCACGCACCTGCGATGAATGTGACTTTTGAGCGTCGAAGTTGTTTGGGTTTTCCCATGCAAGGCAGTACAATGCTGGGTTATTGTTCTTCACTACTTTATTACGCTATTATGTTTATACATTAACTCACTAAACTACGTTTCTAGGGGGAAATGGCCTCCATAAATTCCCACTGGCCACAAGGTTCAGATTATAAATCTAGTATATTTGTGGCCAAACTGTGAAGTCCAAAAAAATAACCAGTAATTGGCCATAAGTTCTTAGCCCTTATGACACTATCCGTGTTCTCAATTACAATGAGCTGGCTATGCCATATTTGGTCTTCCACCACCTTAAATACATATATATATTTTTTTTAAACAACAAGAGTTCCTCAAACACAATAACTTATGTTTAAACATAATTTATGGATCTCAAGAAATCAGATTTGGGAAATTCATACACGGACACCACAAACCAAAAACATTTCAGACTGTGAATTATGCAAATAAGTTCATTACAATCATATCTGGGTGCCAAATTAACTGTCAAATTTAGTGCATAGATACTGCGGCTGAAGCTTTATGATTGTGCCTAATCTGAAAGAGAAAACTGCAGCCACTATGAGAACTAACAAAAAAAACCGGCAAGTTTGGCACTCATGTTCTATGATTAAAAATACACATTAAAAAGACTGAAATCTACACACACACACAGGGACTTCTCCTTTGAGAGTCCGTTTCCACTCAGGAAAAGCATATTTGTGAAAAATTACTTGAGTGCTCAAGCCAAAGAAACTGCAGCTGTGGTTAGAAAGGCCGCAACAGCATAATATTTTCTGCGTTATCTTGAAGCATCAAACTAATGGTATAGAGCTTTCTGGTATAAAAAAAATAAAAGAATGAGTGGAAGCTAGCAAGCTAGGCTAACATTTATTATTACATTTGTGTATTCCCGTTGTTTGTGATGCGCATGACTTTATGAAACAGAATCGGACGACACCACAAGTTTGTACAACAAAGGGTGGACCAGAACCGTTGCTGTAGTTAAGCTAGCTAGCTATTTAATCAAAGTGCTTACAGGCTATACAATGTCAATAATCAGTAAGCACAACAATCAGTAGTTATCTATGCTATGTACTAGTGCGCAACAGCTACATACTAGCCAACTAAATGATCATAGACTGTGATAGCTATACGGTAGCTAGCTATGTAATCAATGTGCAGTAGATGAACTTCTGAAAATGAGAAACCAATAGACACTGATGGCGCTGGAAATGTATGTATTTTATAAATTTACTTAAAAAAAATAAAAAAATAAAAACAGGCTCATAGTAACATGTGCTTATGTTCATGACATGTGTCTAAGCAAAAACAGTTGCATAAATCAAATTTCCATGTGAGGGAATTATGGATAAAGTGTTTGCATGTCCTCCTGTCCACCAAAGGCATCTTATACAGTGGAATTACAGGAATTACACTGCTATACTTCACACACGCTAACAGTGAATGTGGAAAAACACTGCAAAAACACTTGTAGCTAGCTAAACAGCTGCCCAGACTGTGCTACCTATAAAAGTTAAACATTGCAACCGTGTGTTTATTAGCTGGCAGGCGGCCACTGAAACACTACAGGGGTCACACACAGCTGGGAAACTAACTAGCTGGATGGATGCGGCGCTACTTTCCAGCTAGGCAAGCTGCTCGCGGGTACACAAAAACAGCCCACTGGCGTATTCAAACTACGTTGCAAATTTGAATGCGATCCGCTGAAGATGCACAATCGTATATTTCTCCCCACTGCTGTTTACAGTTTTGTCCAGGAGGTGTCAAAGTTAGCGTCAGGCGGACGAGCCCTGAGCGCGCGTTTCAGTTTGCTGCAGAGGGCTCTGCGCGTCCCTGAGGAGCAGAAGAAAGTCACATTACATCATCACTCTCGGTCCAGAACCCTTTCTCTGTCCTTCTTCTGAATTATGAATCAAAACGGTCGAGCTTACGCATGCCTTTGCATATCTTTCTCACTAAGGAATTCGACTGGTCAAAAGTCCATCCCGGTCACCCATTTGGCTGCTTCGCCAGAACAAAACAAGGCCAAAGGTTCCATTTTTATCCTCTCAGCATGAAATGTAATATCTGGCTACTGTGACAGCCAGATGGATCTTGAACTGTAGTTGGTAAAATATGCGCATATCACATATTTTCCCATGGATTCCCAATGTTTTCCAATTATGATGCCATTTCGTCGACACTCTTAAGGACTGTTTTGCCATTCAGGGGTGATATGTTGAGGAAGGAGATGAACAAAGGGCTAATGGGAGGAGCTTTCAGGGGGCAGGGCTTAACCTGTGATAGGCTGATGGGAGCAGTTATGGGCCAGGGGGCGGGGTTTAACCTGTGATAGGCTGATGGGAGCAGTTATGGGCCAGGGGCAGGGCTTACCTGTGATAGGCTGATGGGAGGAGTTATGGGCCTGGGGCAGGGCTTACCTGTGATAGGCTGATGAGAGGAGTAATGGGCCTGGGGCAGGGCTTACCTGTGATAGGCTGATGGGAGGAGTAATGGGCCCGGGGCAGGGCTTACCTGTGATAGGCTGATGGGAGGAGTAATGGGCCCAGGGCAGGGCTTACCTGTGATAGGCTGATGGAAGCGGGGCTTAACCTGTGATAGGCTGATGGGAGGAGTAATGGGCCCGGGGCACGGCTTACCTGTCTCTGACGGCCTGTAGTGCCACACGGGGGGGTTTGGGGCGGAATGAGAGAGGGAGGTGGAACTGCAGGCCGGCCTCAGAGCGATCAGGCTCAGGGCGCTCGGGTGGCTGATCTGAGCAGAGGGGCGGAGCCCGGGGGGGAGGCGGAGTGGGTGAGGGGTGGGATGCAGGGGGGGAGGAAGCGGAGGGATGGGGATAGAGGAGCAGGGAGGTGGAGACATGAAGGGATGAAGGTGAGAGAATGACGCAGGCAAACCACGCACAGGAAGTTCAGACACAGGAGGAAAACTACTCAAATACAACAAACTGATGACCATGCTGTGGAAAACACAGTGGTGGTAACTGGTTTTGTGTTTCTTAAAAAAATGTAAAAAAAACTTTCATGCAACATTTTGGTTCATTGATATCACATCACAAATGTAATAAAGATCAAATTAATACAAAAAAAAAAAACATAGAATGTGCATATATATGAAATCTGAAAAAGCTGGAATGTAACTTTTACACTAAGGCACCCACAACGCCCATAAATTCCGGAAAGTTACAAAAGAGACTGAATGCGAGGTTGCACCTTTTTTGGCCAAACAAAAAGAACGCCACTCACCCTGCTCCACTGGCTCGTCCTCCTGAATAAAGCTAAATTCCTTGAGCCGTTCCTCTTCTAACATTGATTGGCTAACAAGGGAGCTTGTCTCTTCATCCGATTGGCTACCCCTGCGGCTGATGACCCGATAGATCCCACAGTCCAGCACATTGAAACTCTCCTAGACAGCAAACTCTTCGTGAATCTTCGACAATACAGTTACAAGTAAAATAACATTTCTAAAATACATACATAACTATCTTTAAAAATTAGTCATATTTTTCTAGTCCTTCAGAAAGCTCATGAAGCTCCAGTCCCATATTGTACAGTTGGGAACACAGTTTAAGAACAGCAAATCAATTGTGCTAATAGTACTATGCTCTCTGTCACTGCCAGAGTAATTGTCCTATATATATTTACAATATAAACTGTTAACGCAGAACATTAGAAAAATTGAATTAGCACAATTCAGTGAATAGCACCACAGCACACTTCTGAGCGTATAACTCTTTAGCCCCCAGATTTGAGGAGTGACAATAATGTCAACAGGTAATCTGGACACAGGCTAGTGCAAAAAATTTTTTTTTCCAATTCTGTAAATTTTGTGACTAGATCTCGCCCGTGAATATTTCTAGCCTTCTTAAGACTGACGTGTGACGAGATGCTGCTTCTTCGGCTGCTGGAGGCGGAGTCCAGGGGCTCCAGCTTGGCGATGACTTCCTCCAGTTGGCTGATGAGGTCTTGGTGGGTGGAGTTGCTGAGCTGTGACCTCAGGTACTCCAGGCGGTCGATGGGAAGTATCTTCCTTACCTGTGAGGTAAATGGTAAATGGTAAATGGACTGCATTTATATAGCGCTTTTATCCAAAGCGCTTTACAATTGATGCCTCTCATTCGCCAGAGCAGTTAGGGGTTAGGTGTCTTGCTCAAGGACACTTCGACACGCCCAGGGTGGGGTTTGAACCGGCAACCCTCCGACTGCCAGACAATCGGTCTTACCTCCTGAGCTATGTCGCTCCTGGTGAGGGGTGTGGCGAGAGCAGCTGGGGTCTAATGGTAGGGGTACTAAACGCAGGTTCGAGTTCTAGTGTGGCGTTAAGCTGCTACATGGAAACTCAAGGGGTTTGCTGGGTGCATCATCCTAAGGCACTGATCTAGCCCACGGATCTGGTTTTGAAGCCAGACCCACAGGGCAATGCATAATTGCTGCTAGCATCGCCCGAGGAAGGAAGGGTTTCATTCGGCCGGGATTACATTCTCTCAATGCACACTAGCGACCCCTACTGGTAGACACAGGCGCCCGCGGTCCACCAGTAGAGCCGCACAAGTGCTTCCCTCCAAGTCGAGCCGCGACACGCAAAACTGTAGCGTGGTAAAAAAAAAAAAAAAACGCACAGCGCCAGCCTTACCCTGCAGGGGGCGACGGCGTGCTGGAACATGCAGCAGACGGCGGCGGCCAGCGCCCAGGACTCCCGCCGCAGCAGGCGCTCGGCGCAGCGCTCGGCAGGCAGCAGCGAGAGGTGCGACAGGCGCCCGTCGCCGTGGAGACAGAACAGCTCGCTGCGGAAGACCGCCACGTCCACCACATCTGCGAAACGGGGGAGGGGGGGTGGGGGGGGGGGAGAGGGGAAACAGGAGGTCAGCGCCACAAGGTCGTCCCTCACCCTCAGTCCCGGTGACGGAAGGTCACGGAAGGACTCGTCCCTCACCTTTAATCTCCGTCCAGAGCAGGACTTGGCCACTCTGAGGTACGAAGATGTACATGGCAGAGTCAGTCCAGGTCAGCAGGTTCTGATCGCTGCGGGAACACAGACAATTCTCAGAGTACTGCTGGTATGCGTGCAAACACATTACATTACATTACATTACACACACACACACACACTTACACAGACACAAACAGCAGACAGCCACTACAGAACTCACCCTCACACACTAGTGTGTGCTTGCACTTGGTCTCACACACACACACACACACCCACACACACACGCATACACACACACTCACACAGACACAAACAGCAGACAGCCACTACAGAACTCACCCTCACTTACACACTAGTGCTTGCAAATTGTCTTACACACACAAACACAAACTCACACACACACAAACACATTTGATTTTCTAGCTGAGGATTCCAGACAGGCAGCTGGAACACGCCGGTACCTGAGACACAGCAGTCTGGGGAAGGCGATGGACTGGGGGCGCCGCTGGGCCGGACTGTACTGAGGGTCACACCTGGGAACACACACGCGGTAGGGAGGGGGTCAGAGTGGGAGAGAGGGTTCGGGCAGAGGGGGGGTACCTGTAGGGGACGAGTGGGAGAGAGGGGCAGGAAGAGTGGGGGTACCTGTAGGAGATGAGTGGGAGAGAGGGGCAGGAAGAGTGGGGGTACCTGTAGGAGATGAGTGGGAGAGAGGGGCAGGAAGAGCGGGGGTACCTGTAGGAGATGAGTGGGAGAGAGGGGCAGGAAGAGTGGGGGTACCTGTAGGAGATGAGTGGGAGAGAGGGGCAGGAAGAGCGGGGGTACCTGTAGGAGATGAGTGGGGAGAGGCAGAAGAGCGGGTACCTGTAGGAGATGAGTGGAGAGGGGCGGAAGCGGGGTACCTGTAGGAGATGAGTGGGAGAGAGGGGCAGGAAGAGTGGGGGTACCTGTAGGAGACTAGTGGGAGAGAGGGGCAGGAAGAGCGGGGGTACCTGTAGGAGATGAGTGGGAGAGAGGGGCAGGCCAGCAGCTGTTTAAACTGGTGTGTGCTCAGAACCTCTCCGCTGAAATTGGCCTCCCACACGCGGGAGCCGGGGCGTGCACAGTAGAGCAGAGGGGGCTGGCCCGCTCCCAGGCCACGCCCCTGCGGGAAGAAGCAGGCCCCGTACTCGCCATCCCTCTCCTTATTGCCCACCCGCCAGAACTTCTCCCTGTAGAGCAGAACGGCCTGGTCAAATATACCCAACACAGCCCCACACTCGCAGCCCAACACAGCCCCACACTCTCAACCCAACACAGCCCCACACTCGCAACCCAACACAGCCACACTCGCAACCCAACACAGCCCCACACTCGCAACCCAACACAGCCCCACACTCGCAACCCAACACAGCCACACTCGCAACCCAACACAGCCCCACTCTCAACCCAACACAGCCACACTCGCAACCCAACACAGCCACACTCTCAACTGAACACAGCCACACTCTCAACTGAACAAAGCCCCACTTTCAACTCAACACAGCCACACTCGCAACCCAACACAGCCCCACACTCGCAACCCAACACAGCCACACTCTCAACTGAACACAGCTACACTCGCAAACCCAACACAGCCCCACTCTCAACTAAACACAGCCCCACTCTCAACCCAACACAGCCCCACTCTCAACTCAACACAGCCCCACACTCTCAACCCAACACAGCCACACTCGCAACCCAACACAGCCCCACTCTCAACTCAACACAGCCACACTCGCAACCCAACACAGCCGTGCGCAAAACCCAACACTGCAGCACACGCAAGTCAACACATCTCCCCTCACAACCCAATACAGCTGCACTCATAACCCAACACATCTCCTCTCACAACCCAACAAAGTCACACTCACAAGCCAAAACAGCCGCACACAACCCAATGGAGCCCCGCTCACAACCCAACAAATTTCCCCAGAACCGGACCTCCGGCAGCAGCAGAGGCGTACTGGGCACGGCGGGACCCACCTGTCCGTGTCACACAGGTAGCAGCGGCTGAGAGAGGACACCAGGAGCCGGTTGTCCTGGAAACCCAGCTGCACCACGCGCGAGTCCACCGTGGTGATGGTCTGAACGGGGAAGATGACGAACGCGGACCCCTGCGAACACACAAGCGGCACGGCGCTCTTTCCCCCTGCCAAACAGCAATTCCGCTCCCCCCCCCCCCACCCACCGCCACCCCGCTAAAACAGAACCAAGATAAATGCAGGCAGGCGTACATCGGGGCGGCAGGAAAGCAGTCTTCCAGGTTACGGGCTGATGGGGCACACCTCACGGCGATACAGCACAGAGAGTCCGGCACTTTCCAGGGTTTTCCCAAAGAAATAACGACGATGGCAATCCACACAAAATTCTGATACGGCGCCACACGTCCGCATAATAAAGCCACAAATGTGTTGTGCTTTTCTTCAAGGGATGCCTGATAATAACAGTATCATATCAGTGTCGGCCGCTCATAGCTCATAGGGAACATTTAGGCATCGTACCATGTGTGTAAGGCTACACGATACACATATTACAATGGGATATATTTCAGACATTTTACATGTAAGCCAAATCAGTAAATAAATATTCAGCAAAAACTACAGATTTCCCACAGTAGTGAAGTGTAAAATCTGCGGAGCGGGGGACCGCGGTCAGGTGGTCGGCGCGTTTACAGAGCGAGGCCGTGTCCCCTACCTTTCCCAGTTTGGAGGACCCGGCGCGGAGGAAGGACACTTTCCCGCCGGCGTCCCCGACGAACACGCGGAGCGCGGCGCTGTCCCAGCAGAGCGCCGTCACGGCGGCGCCCCGATGCTCCCAGGACACCGACACCCGCTCGGGGCGCCCTCTCCGCTCCAGCTGAAGCTCCCACACCACCACCAGGCCCTGACTGAGATAAGAAACCACCTTAACACCACCACCAGGTCCGGACTGAGATAGGAAACCACCTTAACACCACCACCAGGCCCTGACTGAGATAAGAAACCCCCTTAACACCACCTTAACACCACCACCAGGCCCTGACTGAGATAAGAAACCCCCTTAACACCACCTTAACACCACCACCAGGCCCTGACTGAGATAAGAAACCACCTTAACACCACCACCAGGCCCTGACTGAGATAAGAAACCCCCTTAACACCACCAGGCCCTGACTGAGATAAGAAACCACCTTAACACCACCAGGCCCTGACTGAGATAAGAAACCTCCTTAACACCACCTTAATACCACCAGGCCCTGACTGAGATAAGAAACCACCTTAACACCACCACCAGGCCCTGACTGAGATAAGAAACCCCCTTAACACCGCCACCAGGCCCTGACTGAGATAAGAAACCACCTTAACACCACCACCAGGCCCTGACTGAGATAAGAAACCCCCTTAACACCACCAGGCCCTGACTGAGATAAGAAACCCCCTTAACACCACCAGGCCCTGACTGAGATAAGAAACCTCCTAACACCCCTAATACCACCAGGCCTGACTGAGATAGAGAACCCCTTAACACCACCAGGCCCGACTGAGATAAGAAACCCCCTTACACCACATAACCCACCAGGCCCTGACTGAGATAGAAACCACCTTAACACCACCACCGGCCCGACTGAGAAAGAAACCCCTAACACCGCCACCAGGCCCTGACTGAGATAAGAAACCACCTTAACACCACTTTAACACCACCAGGATCTGACTGAGATAAGAAACCCCCTTAACACCACCTTAACACCACCACCAGGCCCTGACTGAGATAAGAAACCCCCTTAACACCACCTTAACACCACCAGGCCCTGACTGAGATGAGAAACCCCTTAACACCACCTTAACCACCAGGCCCTGACTGAGATAAGAAACCACCTTAACACCACCACCAGGCCCTGACTGAGATAAGAAACCACCTTAACACCACCAGGCCCTGACTGAGATAAGAAACCCCCTTAACACCACCTTAACACCACCAGGCCCTGACTGAGATAAGAAACCCCCTTAACACCACCTTAACACCACCAGTCCCTGACTGAGGTAAGAAACCATCTTAACACCACCACCAGGCCCTGACTGAGATAAGAAATCACCTTAACACCACCACCAGGCCCTGACTGAGATAAGAAACCCCCTTAACACCACCGTAACACCACCACCAGGCCCTGACTGAGATAAGAAACCCCCTTAACACCCGTACACCACACCAGGCCTGACTGAGATAAGAAACCCCCTTAACACCACCGTAACACCACCACCAGGCCCTGACTGAGATAAGAAACCACCTTAACACCACCAACAGGCGCTGACTGAGATAAGAAACCCCCTGAACACCACCTTAACACCACCAGGCCCTGACTGAGATAAGAAACCCCATTAACACCACCTTAGCACCACCAGGCCCTGACTGAGATAAGAAACCACCTTAACACCACCGTAACACCACCAGGCCCTGACTGAGATGAGAAAGCTCCTTAACATCACCTTAACACCACCAGGCCCTGACTGAGATAAGAAACCCCATTAACACCACCTTAGCACCACCAGGCCCTGAGTGAGATAAGAAACCACCTTAACACCACCGTAACACCACCAGGCCCTGACTGAGATGAGAAACCCCATTAACACCACCTTAGCACCACCAGGCCCTGACTGAGATAAGAAACCACCTTAACGCCACCTTAACACCAACAGGCCCTGACTGAAATAAGAAAACTCCTCAGAAACACCTTAACACCACCACCGACCTCTGACTGAGATGAGAAAACTCCATAACATCACCTTATCACCATCATCACCAGGCTCTGACTGAAAATGAAAACTCCTGCACACCACCACCTCAATACCACCACTAGGCCCTGACTGTGAACAAGACTCCTTAACAGACACACTGCTGGCCTACACAAGCCTGGATCTGTTCCATTCAAATAAATTTGATGTTTTGTGACATATTTTTCTTTTCACTGGGGTCTTTGCTTGCTTTGACTTCCAACTGCTTGCCGGAAGTTATACATCATCTTCTTCTATTCATCCTTATCATTATTATTATTGGAATTAGTAAAGTAATCTTAGTATATTTTACTTGCTAGGATTTAGCCATAGTTATTGCTCGCTGACAGCCATTATTTATTTCTCAATACATAACAGAGAACAGGATATTTAAAATAGTAAAATTACTGAGATACTAGTAAGTAGACGCACGCTCTCAGATTCCTGGCAAGCAAGTGTGGATTTGCTCTTTTAACTTGTCTGTGATTGGCACAGAAGTGTCAGATGATGGTCCAGACCAATGAGAGTTGAGAGAACCGTGAAGAAAAATGGAATAGCACTGAGGAGCTAAAGGTGTGCCTAGGCAATTATTTAACTTTAACTTTTGGAATGTTTTTTTTCAAAATACTAAGTCGGTGTTCTAAAACTCTGTTGCTTTCCGTTATCAGAAGTGATTGTTACATTATCATTAGAATGTTCAGTTAAGAACATTATAATTATATACTTGTGATCTTACACCTGAAAAGGTTAAATTTTCAATACAATATGCTGCTACACAGTGCAATTTAGCAATCAAAATGACATTTCCTAATGACATTTCACCCCACACTAGACTTCTGTTCTTGCTTTCCCATCCTGTTGACTGCATTTTTGTGCTTAAAGTCCCCAACCACATGCATCAGCATGTGACAAGCAATTAAACTGCGTCCGCCATTTTCTGATTGCACCGAGACCAGAAAAAAGCATAACAACACGTTCAGACATAGTTTCAAAGAAGCACTCAATTCACTGAAAGACTCACAAAACATTACTGCCCGAAGCAGGACTTTTGGGAAACAGGTCAAACATGCAACCTCAGCTCACCACACACACTTTCACACACCCTGCGGAACTAATGTTCAACTTTCCAGACCACACACAAACATATTCACATCAGCCTAAAGCGTAGTTTATAACTGCAAAAATGAAGGTGTCACAGGATGTTTGCCATTTATACCTGAAATGTTCTGTTGTCTCTATGGTAATGACACGCCAAACTCCTGACCGTTTTGTAAACCGTCCAATTACACTGCACAATAAACCATGACGTGGTTCGCCACATGACAAAATTATAGCGGTACAGGACATTGAAAAAAGGTGTCGCTTGACATTTTTTTTCAGTTGAAAATCCGTCATTTTTGTCGAGCAATACTGGTTCGAAAGCGTCATGTGCCAAAATTTAAATTAGGCTTTAACACGGTGCTGCCGTTACCTCGTAGCAACAGCAACAAAGTCGTCATCATGGGGGCAGCAAGCGACCTGCGTGATGGATCCTTCCTGAGCAGAGGAGGACAGAGCATTTTAACCTATCGGCTCTGTGTGTGTGTGTCTGCTTGAGCACAGCTGTGTCACTGAATTCGGATGGCAGGGCACATCAGAAACATCTGTTTGAGGTTATACTACAATAACAATTTTGCTATTCATCAGACGCTTTTAGCCAGAGCGACTTACAAAGTAGCACAACATCAGGAGTGAACGTTCGACCCTGGAAGCGTCAATGATTAACTTCTAAGTGCCATGAAAAACGAATGTGCATCGACAGTAAGGAATGGCCTAAAGAGCATACATCTCACTTAAAGAAAACAACGTAAGTACATAGTGGGAAAGTGATAAAGTGTAGTATGTACGTTAGGATGGACTATGTACCTTGTGTGTAAAGTGTAGAGGTGTGGAGTACCTTGTGTGTAAAGTATAGAGGTGTGGAGTACCTTGTGTATAAAGTGTAGAGATATCGAGTACCTTGTGTGTAAAGTGTAGAGGTGTGGAGTACCTTGTGTGTAAAGTGTAGAGGTGTGGAGTACCTTGTGTGTAAAGTGTAGAGGTGTGGAGTACCTTGTGTGTAAAGCGTAGAGGTGTGGAGTACCTTGTGTGTAAAGCGTAGAGGTGTGGAGTACCTTGTGTGTAAAGCATAGAGGTGTGGAGTACCTTGTGTATAAAGTGTAGAGATATGGAGTACCTTGTGTGTAAAGTGTAGAGGTGTGGAGTACCTTGTGTGTAAAGCATAGAGGTATGGAGTACCTTGCGTGTAAAGGGTAGAGGTGTGGAGTACCTTGTGTGTAAAGCGTAGAGGTGTGGAGTACTTTGTGTGTAAAGTGTAGAGGTGTGGAGTACCTTGTGTACAAAGTGTAGCGATATGGAGTACCTTGTGTGTAAAGTGTAGAGGTGTGGAGTACCTTGTGTGTAAAGTGTAGAGGTGTGGAGTACCTTGTGTGTAAAGTGTAGAGGTGTGGAGTACTTTGTGTGTAAAGTGTAGAGGTGTGGAGTACCTTGTGTGTAAAGTGTAGAGGTGTGGAGTACCTTGTGTGTAAAGCGTAGAGGTGTGGAGTACCTTGTGTGTAAAGCGTAGAGGTGTGGAGTACTTTGTGTGTAAAGTGTAGAGGTGTGGAGTACCTTGTGTGTAAAGCATAGAGGTATGGAGTACCTTGTGTGTAAAGGGTAGAGGTGTGGAGTACCTTGTGTGTAAAGCGTAGAGGTGTGGAGTACCTTGTGTGTAAAGGGTAGAGGTGTGGAGTACCTTGTGTGTAAAGCGTAGAGGTGTGGAGTACCTTGTGTGTAAAGCGTAGAGGTGTGGAGTACTTTGTGTGTAAAGTGTGGAGGTGTGGAGTACCTTGTGTGTAAAGTGTAGAGGTGTGGAGTACCTTGTGTATAAAGTGTAGAGATATGGAGTACCTTGTGTGTAAAGTGTAGAGGTGTGGAGTACCTTGTGTGTCAGAATGAGCCGTTGTTTCCAGCCCTCCCTCTGAATGAGGTGCAGACCCCCGGCAGAAGTACCCAGCGCTAACCACTTCCTGGACACTGCCAAGCAGGTGCACTGAAATGCAGAAAAGAGTGGTGGAAGCACTGCATTGCCGTGTACCAGGTCAAGAAGAACGCAGAGCACTGAACTACTAATCGCTTTGGCTGCAAGTGCAACATGTATTAGCAGCACAGTTAAACACTTAAACAGTAGAACGCAAGGAGAACAATCCCATCCCACTAGCAGCAAGCAAGAAACAGATACTGTAAGCTACCGTGAATACAAAGGTCAAAATAGAAAACCGTGAATGTCATTATTTTGAACGTGAAAGACTTTTGCTTTTAGAAGTCTAAAATAAAGACCAAACGCACTGCTCAATGAAGCAAAAAAAACCTATACGCAACTCGCGTGTGCGATACAGGGTGATACAGGGTGATGCAAGCTGTACAGTCTGTCAGACCGCACTAATCAAACACCGTCTGCCAGCACCAGTCATGAAATCTCCAGCAGCGAGCACTGGCTTGTATTGAGTGTAACTGGACCCTTCACTCTGCAGGAAAACAACAGCTTTGTAACAGACTCAATGCTCTGGTCATACCTTCAGCCGGCCGGAGTCCAGGCGCAAGGCAGCAAGCAGGGGGTCCAGGCAGTCGAACTCGGCCAGGACATGGCTGTAGGCCTCTGGCACGACGGGCAGAGAGGGCATGGTGATCACCTCTCACCTGCTGGGAAGGAGAGAGACCGCTTTTTTCATGTTCTATATTCTTTTCTTAATTATTGTTCAACTTTGCCCTCATTGTTGCACATAATTTTTTACGCATGACATGACATTACACAAGCTAACATACACAAATACCAGATGCGCGCACACACACCCAGACCCACACACGCACACGCACACACACAGACACGTATTCCATATACATGTTTGTTCTTTTTTGTTGTATTTCTTCATGGTTTGGCAGTGTGTATCCATGTCATGCCAACAAAGCTCACTTGAATTTGAATTTGAGATCAAATAAACAAGGACCATGTCTGAAACGGCCTGCTTGTCTACTACTGAGAACACAAGCTGCATGCAACTTACATACTCAACAGTATGCAATTAAACCATTTCGGACACAGCCATGGGTCATGTGTCAGCCAAGGCAAACTGGTCGCAAACTCATATAAACACTGCTGAGTGGATAACATTTGTTTGGTAAAGAGTAGATATAACTGTAAATGATATCAGTTCCCTTTCAAGTTCCTGTCCACAGTTCCGGTGATTGAGTATCTGTGATTTAGTATTTGTTGTCCCTCCCTTTCTTTGTAACATCACTGATCTGAAGCAGCTGCTGATTGATGCGGTGAAGTTTGAGCCACACTGCTATCACCTCTCTGTGTCCTATCGATCAAGCACTTAACAGAAACCCTTATGTGGAATTTAAGCATAGGGACAAGAGGCAGGAAGTTAACACCTAACTGGTTTTCAGTCGAGTGCCGATAGAACACAAAGTTCCCGGTCTTGAGTTGCTGCGTTTAAGTTCCTCCCGAGAGTTCCTGCGTTTAAGTTCCTCCCGAGAGTTCCTGCGTTTAAGTTCCTCTTGACAGTTCCTGTGCTTGCAGTCCAGAGCTCCTGTTCTCACATTTCACTACATTCAGGAATTGAGCAGATGGCCCTATCTTATACACCTTATCTTTTTAGATACCATCCATTTACTTAGCTGCATATTTACTGAAGCAATTCGGGAATGAGAACCTTGTCCAAGGGTACAACGGCAGTGACCCACCAGGGAATCAAATCAATCTCTGTTATGATCCCATTTCACAAACTATAACACTCCCCTGCCACCCTGTTAAGGGGTCCCCCAGGATTAGGTGTTAAGTTCCTGTCTACAGTCCCTGTGCAGAAATTCCCAGGCCACAGCCCCTGTATTTAAGTTCCAGTCTAGAGTTTCTGTTATTAAGTCACTGTCTAGAGCTCCTGTGCACAACTTCCCTCGAGTCCCAGGGCTTGGATACCCTTGTGGAAATCAAGCTCTGGTCTAGCTAGCTGCTGGTAATGTTTTACTTGGACAAAACACGAAGAATACGCTACATTGCGGTCGTGACAAGCAGTCATGGCAGAGCATCACAGCTTTCGAGAGAAGCAACCGCACCATCATATGTTCCCTGTTTCCCTTTTGATGGGAGCTTCATTGGCAGCTGAAGGTTACCCATCAGCAAACTAACTTCATTCATGCAGTCTTCTTTCCCTTGACCCTGCATCACCCCCTCAATTATCAGTTTAGCGTTTATCTGTTTTCAATATGCTGTACAATAACCCCTAGCTAGCTACAAAATAATAAAAACTTGAAGATCTACAGCTGTCCTAACAGCCTTCTCATTTCATTTTAGCTCTCATGCACATCTCTGTCTGCCATCATATGACTCGAAAAAAGGTTTCTGAATTAGATCTGGGAGTGGGATGAATGCCAATTGCAAAATTAAGTTAAAAAGAACACTTAATCTGACCGGGTGGAATAAAAATTAAAATTAGGCCTACTTAATATGACGTATGATTAGGAACACCAGTTTATCTTGTGTAATTCATTGTGTAATTCATTCATTCATAAGAGGGTGACGGAGCCTTCTTGTCAGGTAAGTATCACATTGCACCTTCCCCAGCAACCTACATCAATTAAGTTCAGAAAATGTGCAAACAAAAGCCTACACCCACACCGGCCCTAATGCTATGTTCTGCAAATGACTTGAGGAAGACAGCGCAGCTCCAGGGACTAACTCCAGTTCTGAGGCCAGTGCCTTGGTCAAGGCGTACACCTATTCTCACGTACATGTCTTTGGTGTGGGAGGAAACCGGAGAGCCCAAAGAAAAACCCACACGAACACAAGGAAGACATGCAGAGAGGATATGGCTGGCCAAAACTCACCCACACCAGTATCATTCTTGTGAGGCTACAGTGCAGAGGCTAGGTGTGATGTCCATTTCCAGATCCGCAAACCTGGAACACTGTGTCACACTATCACGCTTCCATGGAGTGTGCCAGAACAACTTTATGCTTGGACAATACTTGAAAATCCAGTTGACTGCTCTGATGAATTTGCTAGAATCTGGGAAACTGCTAGCCCAAATGCCCCTTGCGAGTACCACAGTGTGAGCATTGCAAGCTAAACAAACTGAATTATGACATCAGCCCCCAGAATTTCATTGTATGCTTTCAACACATACCCTAAATTAGCAGTTACACTGTAGAAATCAAACTCAATTTCACTAGGCACTGTTTGATGCTATTCATGACTGTGGTGTAGTTTACAGTGTCAAAGTACAAGGTATGGGCAAGAATAACTTATAAAGTGGATGAAATGCATTTTCCTTGCAGAACAACTAAAATGTGCAAAACACAATTGTCTGTGGACTCCTCTGATAAAAGACATGCTGTCAGCTGACTTGACCAGTTCCACCATTTCTTACATGCATATTCAAACTGCACTTAATTTAGGCTCTGTAAACTTTTTTCAATTTTAATATTTGCACTCAATAATGCATCCATTAAATCTTGTACGACATCTGTCCTCTCAACTGTCCAGCAAACGTAGCCATTCCACGGTCAACAAATCATGTTGACTTCGTAGCGTTTGTGCACACAAACCAGACAATACAACCTTTTCTATAATAAGATGGGCTAGGTGGACGGCGCGCCCAATTGTTATTCAGACAGCAGCGTCCAACGGGACAGAGTGAGTAGGGAAATTCAGGGAAATTCCGTGGCGCGACCGCGCATTAATCCAGTTGATGTAGAATGCGAAGTGCTATGCACGCTAGAATGTGAGCATCACGGGACTCCGGTCGCAGTAAAACAAATAATACTAGCCGACGAGCTAGCTTGCTCGCAAGCTACTCACAAGCAAAACTCGCGAAAGGACTAGTAAACATTAGCATTATATTATGCATTATTTAAAAAGCGTGTACATTTCAAAATTAACTTCACCTACATGCATAGCTTTTAAAAAAATCATTTTGTTAGTATTAGCTGATGGGCATTTGACTAAAGTTAGCCGCATGTCAATAAATCACGCGGATTGAAAAGTCTTGCTGGCATCTATTTAGTAGAGTAGCAAAATCTCAGCTTGACACATACACAGAAAAACAAGTTAGCAAGCTCGTATGTAAGCGAAACTAAAAAGCAACACAGCCATCAATAGTTCACTTAAAGGCGAATAAATGTGTTGATGACACGAGTTATCGTAGCACAGTGTTTCGCTAACTTAGTGGTGTCTAATTAGCTAAGATATTTAGCAACGTTAGCCAACGTTACACCTGATTTATGAAATATGAATTTCTCTTCCAACAGCTAGCAGTGTTAGTTACCTATCAACATCAATTCTAATACAATCGACCACTTTGCTAGCTTGTAGGGAAGTCAGTCACTGACAAGAGCGAAACCCTTCCACTGAATGGCTATAATTTCTTGTAAAGTGAACTCACCTGTCATTACCAAACGAATTATGTATTCTTCTTATGTGATTTCCAAAGTTAAATGGTATGCCTTGTACAGTTAAATCGGTAACAAAGAAGTTATAGCCTACTGCTGAGGAATTTCCTTTAAACCAGCTGATCTGCTGCGGGACACTTCCCACTGCCCCCAACCGGTACTACTTCTCAAACTCAACTCCGACGGAGCGGATTAATATATATAGAAAGGCTGTAAGCGGCATTTCCGTAATATTAGAAAAAACACGTGTTTCAAACAGTTTTCATTTTGCTTTCTCACACGGGTTGTTTGTGTATAAACACGTTACTGTTTTGGTAAGCTTTTCTCACGTTTAGCAAACGAAGCAAACTCTAACTATTCTTGGACTGCGTTGTACTGTCAAGTATAGGGCATCTGCAGGCGTATGCATCCAGGGTCCTGCAGACTCACCGGGAGTTGTATGTTCCATTAATCGATTGCAACCCGATATGTTCCAACCCTTGTCCAAAGCAAAGCACTTAGCTATATAACGTCATTATTATTGAAATTGATGGCAAGACTGACATGTAGCGGTCAAACAAATAGGCTATTTTCGTTAAATGTGCCTTAGTTGTAAAATGTCGTCGGTATTATGGAATTGGTGTCTTTCGACATGTGTGAGGTTTCAACATGTCTGAATAACACCTACATGCAACGCTTGTGGCCATCAGACATTGTGTAATGTGTCTTAAAACACAAATGCAAATAAAGACGTATTGAATTGTTCCCCACTGGTTCAGGACCTACCTACGGGACAGGAATTATTTTATCTCTATTGATGACTTGGTTTCTGAAAACAAATTTCATGTGTTCTTCCACAGAGTTCAACCCATGGTCCTCTTCTATTGAACCGGGAGCATATTGGGAACATGTTCCCAGTGTGGGAGTGCATCTCTGTTCCCAGGGTCATAGGACCTTGGGAACATAGGACCCTGGGAGAGCACATATGTAGAGCTGGGGAACATAGGACCCTGGGAACATAGGACCCTTTGACATATTCCTATTATGTGCCATATAAATCCAGGGAACCTAGGACCCTGGGAACATAGGAATGACCCCATCAAGCTAAGAATAGTGGTGTCATTGTGGATGCTGACCTTAATTTTAGGTCATATCAGTAGTGTCACAATATCAGTATTTTTATCACCTTAAAAAAAAGAGCTTTGTACAAAAAACCAGACTTAGAGAAACTGATGCATGCTTTTATTACTAGTAGATTGAACTACTGCAATGGCCGCCTCGCTGTGAGACGACTCCAGCTCATTCAGAATTCTGACTGAAACTAGGAAAATATATCACATTACACCTGTACTAAGATCACTGCACTGGCTTCCTGTAGCCTCAAGAATTGATTTTAAGATTTTACTTTTTGCTTATAAAGAATTGAATGGCCTGGCTCCACAGTATATTTCTAACCTGCTTGTGGGTTATGAACCAACCAGGTCCCTGAGGCCATCTGGCACAGGCCTTTTAGTAGTTCCTGAGGTAAAATCTAGATCTGGGGAAGCTGCTTTCTGTTATTATGCGCCCACATACTTAAACAGCCTCCGGGACTATTTAAGACTGGCTCCAACTCTTGCCAATTTTAGGAGAGGGCTCAAAACTGTCCTCCTTTCCATGGTGTTTGACTAATGCTTTTTCAAATATATTGCATTCATATTTTAATTTATTTTTCTCTTTAATTTATCAATGTGTATGCAGTCTGTGTTTGCTTTCCCATGTATATTTCATGAATCAGTTTAACTTCTTTTTTCTTTTTGTATATGTATATATGCAAGTGTGCATTTTGTATAAAGCACATTGGAATTCTTTGCGTAAGAAATGTGCTATACTTGAACTTGAACTTTAGCTGCCTGGCTACATGATTCTACTGGCAAAAGTATAATTATAATATTAAGCTTTAATGCTTACATTATGGATCTTGGTACTCTGGCACATAATACAGGATTTCATTCAAGACCCAGCTTGTTCATTATGACAGGTAGGCCTTTGAAACAGACCTTATAATTCATTACATTACAGGCATTTAGCAGACACTCTTATCCAGAGTGACTTACACAACGTTTTACACAGCATTTACATTTATACATTATATATACAGTAAGATATATACTGAAGCAATGCATGTTAAGTGCCTTGCTTAATGGTACGACAGCAGTGTCCTACCTGGGAATCGAACCTGTGAGCTTTAAGTTACAAGACTAGCTCCTTACCCATTATAATACACAGACGCAAAGTGTAGGCTAAGTCAGGAAAGTTATGGAAAGTCCTAAACTAGAAGTGAAGCAGTGCCCCCTTCCTGATTTCCTCTATTATTGCATGTGTCACACTGAATGGTTTCAGACTTTTAGAACAAAAAAATGAGACAAAGGGAACTTGATTAAACATAAAAGTTAAAGTTTTTTTTTTTTTTTTTTAAACCATATTATAAGTAAGATAAGATGATTTTGCTCCTAGGGTGAAAATCTTTGTTGTCATTAGGGTAACATAGCCAGTTAGCTAATTCGGTCACCCTCTTGCCAACTGGAGGTTTTTGTGGTTTTTCGCCCCCTTGGGAGCAAAATATAATTGTAGTCAGTTTGCCTTTATTGTTACGTGCTGTAGTTTATTATAATCTGGTAATCTTATAATCTAAATTAAACATTTCCTAGAACATGGGTTCCTTCAGTCATTGCTATTTAGTAAAAGCTAGCTAAGTTAGTTGATTATAACCAGAGTGATTCTGCAGCAGGTAGTCATTTTTTGTGTTATTTATTCAACATTTAATGTCAGCTAAAAGTGCCTTATTTTTTCCTCTCTGGTTTATGTTGCTAGTTGTCTGGAGCCACCCATGCGATTTTAAGTTGTGGTCTTGGTGCCTCCGTCTCGGCAGTGACTTACACGAGACATTGGGAGAGAAAGGGTGATAGTTTGGGGGTAAAAATGTAGCCAAAGCTGTGTGAGGGTTGCAGGATGATCGCGCTTCTGGAAAGCGATTACCAGGGGAAGTTCTGGAGGACAAGATTCTTGATCATGAGGGCCAGCTTGCTGGACTCCAGACTGCAACTGGTAGAGTCCCCAGGAACTGATTAGCACGTCCTTTAATTTTCAGAGATGTTTTGGACAGATTTTTGACCTCCAGATATCTTAAGACCCCTATACTGATGAAAAGATAGTAGTTCCCACTTAAAATTTATGGAAAGGCACAACATGCTTTTAAAATAATCTACTCTGTGCACATGCTATACCAACAAATAAAATTTTAACATCTATATTAATCAGGAGTGCCTTGATTTTTTCCTGTTCTCAATACCAATTACCATGTTTATTTCCATAAACAGAATCTGTTCAAAAATCCTTTTAAAACAAATGCATTACTGTAAATCTTTCAGTCTTCAAAGTACAAGATAATGACATTTCTTAAAGAATCGGGCATATTATAGTCCACAAGACTTTGAACATAATGAAAATGCAATTCCAGTCTGTCCCAGTCAGTTGGCAGTTTTTCAGCTAGCCGTCCAAAACTTTGTTTGTGTAATTTCCAAGGACAGTGAATATCCACTCCATGGTTCCAGTAAATTTACAGATATTATTTCTGGGCAGAAAATTCTGAAGTGGCAGCAGTCAGTATCACTATAAATACTGATATTTCCATCAGCAAGTGATGCGAGGGAAAACTCAGCACCAATTTACCATACAACAAGAAAGGTTTGCTATAAAAACCACAGGGCATAATCCATTGCATTACATTGCAATTTAATTTTTCCATTTGAAAACTGTAGGGAAGAGGGCCAGTCATGTAGTAAATTGTTTATCAGTTCCTTACGGAAGCCCTATAGCAAAATAATTTTGCTGCTGGCAATTTTGTGTTGTTTAACCATTTGTATTGAACAATTCAATTTCAAGAATTGTGGTTGATAATTTCCATTAAACTAGGTGCAGTGCTTTGGCTGTTTGTTTCTTTAGTTGTGGTCATTTAGGGAATGACCATGTAGAAAATAAACAAAAAAATGTTCCCCTTGTATTTCTCACATGAACAAACTTCCCACATGGGTAACATCCAGTTTCAGTCCTCTTCTTAAAAAACCATTGGCGGTTGAATATAATGAATATGTGTATGTATCCATCTGTATGGATAACTAGACGGGGAACAAAATATCTCCTTCTACACATGTGCAGCCTTTTACCCAAATGCATTTTATGGAAACACTGAAATAAGATCTGAAACACTCCCCAGTAATTTTGCAGATTTTCATTTTTATGAATGTCAGGTGGCCAAGAAAACTATTTAAACACTTCCCATACTAAGTATAGTTTTTCCACCTCAATGCATTCTCGAGCATCAGGAAAACGCTTCTCACATATTACATTTGTATGCAAATCATCTGGTGGTTACTGAAATAAAATAATTTAAAAAAAAAAACACTTATTACAATGATTATGTTTTGGGCTTTTCACCTGTATGAATTCTCTGGAGGACATTTAAATTAGATGTAGTAGTAAAACACTTCTCACACTGATTGCATTTGTAGGGCTTTGTACCTGTGTGAAATTTTATGTGTATCCATAAATACGATGCTTCAGTTAAACGCTTCGCATTTATTGGCTTTTTCTCCTGCATGAATTCTCTGATGAATTTTTAAATCAGCTTCTTTAAAAAAACACTTTGCACACTGAGTACATGTGTAGGGCTTTGCACTTGTATGAACTCTATGGTGGTAACTTAAACTAGCTTTATGAAGGAAAAGCTTCTCACAATGATCACATTTGTAGGGCTTTTCACCTGTATGAATTTTCTGGTGGGAACGAAAACCTTTACTTTGCGAAAAACACTCCCCACACTGAGTACAAGTATAAGGCTTTTCACCTGTATGAATTCTCTGGTGGCAATGCAAAGAATTTTTACGAGAAAAACACTTTCCACACTGATCGCATTTGTGGGGCTTTTCACCTGTATGAACCTTCTCGTGGGAGCGTAAACCACTATTCACTGAAAAAGATTTCCCACATTGAGTACAGGTGTAAGGCTTTTCACCTGTATGAATTCTCTGGTGGTAATCCAAAGAAACTTTACGAGGAAAACACTTTCCACACTGATCACATTTGTGGGGCTTTTCACCTGTATGAATTTTCTGATGGTCACGAAAATTATTTTTCATCAAAAAACTCTTCTCACACTGAGTACACGTATAAGGCTTTTCACCTGTATGAATCATCTGGTGCATACGTAAAGTATAATTAGTCGTAAAACACTTCTTGCACTGATGACATTTATAGGGCTTTTCACCTTTGTGAATTTTCACGTGTGACCATAAACAAGAAGGTTTAGCAAAATGCTTCTCACACTGATCACATTTGTAAGGCTTTTCTCCTGTATGAATTCTCTGATGTTTTTTTAAATCGGCTAATTTAAAAAAACACTTTGAACACTGAGTACATATGAAGGGCTTTAAACCTGTATGAACTGTCCGATGGGAACTTAAACCAGATTTATGGAAAAAACGCTTCTCACAACAATCACATTTGTAGAGCTTTTCACCTGTATGAATTTTCTGGTGGGAACGTAAAAGAAAACTCTGCGAAAAAGACTTCCCACATTGAGTACATGTGTAAGGCTTCTCACCAGAATGAATTCTCTGGTGGTAATCCAAAGAAACTTTACGAGGGTAACACTTTTCACACTGATCACATTTGTAGGGCTTTTCACCTGTATGAGTTTTCTGATGGTCACGTAAATTACATTTCATCAAAAAACTCTTCTCACACAGAGTACACGTGTAAGGGTTTTCACCTGTATGAATCATCTGGTGCATACGTAAAATATAATTAGTAGTGAAACTCTTCTCACACCGAGTACATTTGTAGCGCTTTAAACCTGTATGACTTTTCAGATGTTTACGTAAATAAGACGCTTCAGTAAAATGCTTACCACGCTGAGAGCACTTATGGGGCTTTTCACCAGTATGAATAGCCTCATTTTGTATGAATTTGGATGGCTTATTAAGGTATCTCACATGCTGGGTGGAACTGTACTGTTCTTTACCTTGTGTTATACCATATGGATTTGGCTCTCCTCCATATTGCCCTGGTTCAGTCTGGCATTTGAGATCAACACCAGTGCCATTAAGCACAGTATTCATGAGATCACTCACTAAAATTTCACTGGATTCAAACTTCATTTTATCAGACCTGATATCAACGCATTTAATATCTTGCAAGTCGCTGCAGTGTTCTGCCTTGAGGTGGCCTCCACAATCAGCCTCTGTTTTGACGTGGTCAGGATGCAGATGGGTCAGGCATGCCAACTCCGTAAAGTCCGGGCTCTCTGTCTTCAGGTTCTCGGTGCTGGTGGGGCCCAGATGGGTTTCTCCTTTCGTCAGCGGTGTGTCTATGTGGCATACATCACCGACGCCGCTGTGGGCCGTAACGCACTCTGGCCGCAGTGCGTCGAGTCCTGGTGTGGTACACTTTCCGTCCGACTCTGACATGTGGACAGATTCCAGTCCATCGAGTTCCTCCTCTTTCGGTCTGATCCTGTGGTGCTCAGTGAGCTCTGGCAGTGTTGTCTCAGTTTCCCGTCTCTGACAGACACCCGCCCACATCATATTACTGCTCAAAGGCAGGCAGAAGTGCAGCTCCTGGAGGGAAACATGGGAATGGATTTAGCTTTAAACAGCTGATAATTGTATTCATACCCATTTGTGTGCCTGAATTGGATTTTTACTCCAAATTTGGTTCATGAAGTTATATTCACCCATGCGTCTCAGATAATTCTAGCCAAATAAACTGGATCTAGCCCTTAACTGTCATGCTATGAGATGAGCTTTTTGGCTTCAAAGATTTCCATACTCCTCTGTCTGGAACTCATAATCTAAGCTTTCTGGGGTTTTTTTTTTAAACTTAGTTAGCCTACTATAAATCAATGATAGGGGAAATAACCTTGTATAAACTCCTTCACTGGCCAGTTTCTCCTGCTGGCCTAAGTGAATTGTCTGTCAGAGCGGTATCTTTAAAAATGCCAGCCGCTTAAATTAAATGTCAGCTATTTTAAATCTATTGTGAAATTAACACATTTAATCCTGTAGTTGGCTACACAATAACATGTGATAACAAAACAATACATAATACTCTACAAATTAAACGTTTCTTGGAAGAGGTTCAAATGATTCAAACAACTTTTAGGCTATAGGGGAGAGCGGGGAAATAACTAAAGCCTTTCGTATTTGGCTAAATTCTGAAAATATTACTAGAGATAGAGTCATCGTTTTTTTAATACAAACAACCTACATCCCGATATACAATTCAATAGCAATCTGACCGAAAGTACGGAGTGAAATGTTACATTTAACCTCGAGGTTAGGGTAAAACCTAACACAACACGGGGTACACCTAACAGTCTTATTGGCTTTAAGTGGTGCAGTGGGTAGCAATACCGCCTCACAGCAAGGAGGTCCTCGGTGCGAATCCGACCTGGGCCTTTCTGTGTGGGGTTTGCATCTTGCATGGGTTTCCTCCCACAGTCCAAAGACATGCAGGTAGGTTAATAGGAGACTCTAAATTGCACATACGTATGAGTGAATGGTGTGTGTGCCCTGCAATAGATTGGCGCCCTGTCCAGTTTCTGAAACAATGATTGTTTTGGTCCAGAAGTCTTGGAAAAATATTTATTAAAATGTGCATATTTTATGGCATAATGCACATTTTTCAATCTGCTTTCCATATGAAACGTAATGTTCATCACTCGAGTTTCAATACCATCGAGAACCTTTTATTTTGACTTCAAAAGACCGATATTCCCCATTCGAACCCTCAAGCGCACATGCCAAATCTGGCCAATACTTGCCCATTTAGGGGCTACCCTATTTAACAGCCCACTGACAGGGGGCGGTTAGCAATCCCAGCAAGCTAGCATGCTATAGAGTAGACCATTACAGGCATTACCATCAAAACTATGCGATCTGTTAATCATTAAGACTGTTTACGACTACAAATATTTGAATTCCTTGACATACACAGAATATAGTAGCCGAAAAACACTTCCGGTAATATTTTTTACTTACTCAAAACAGACTTTTGGCAGTATCTCCCGAGATATTTATTAAACGCTCTCTCCGTTCATTGGAGACAAAGAGATCGCGTTTTTAGCGAACAGTGGCTCCATCCGGGGCACTTCAGCTAATGTTAAACTGTTAGTTTACAGATTTCGTGCAATGAGGAATGAAAAAAATAAAATAAAAATAAATAAATATAAAGCCCATTTAAGCCGTACCCGTATTCTCACTTGTTGATTTGCTTCCTTGATAGTTGGCTAATTCCACAGCCATTTAATTGATCCTCAGCGCGTGCTCCAACAGTCTGTAGCATAATCTAGGCTGGGTCCTTCGAACGGCGAACGTAACGAGCTGCATCACCACATCTTCGTGTAACGATTCGTTTATTTGGTTATCTTTACTGCTTGCAGGCAGGTTCTATGAGCATTTCTCCACGAAGGCAATGCAAACAGTTCAGAAAAAGACCGACAGCTAAACTGGGAATGGTGCGCAGGGTTTGCACGGTTTTGCACGGTTGACAAAGCAGCCCAATGGCCAATCAAAACCAGCCCACTGGCCACCCTGTTTCTCGAAGTGGTTTTTTCACCAATCTAAGGCTCTGGATCTGGGATCTGTATCATATCGGGATATGTATCATATCGCGACTCCCATATTGGAATACGAAGCCTATCATGAGCTACCTGCCAGTAGTTTGTGTGTGGGCCTATTGCACTTCAGGATAACATATAAGGGTTAAAACAAAATACTGTTCTATTAAAAAAAGCAATGTGATTTTCAGGAATACATCAGTTTATTGGCAGTCAACAGGGTAACAGATTGCAAATATTTAAAAGCACTTAGCTGGTGTATGTTTTTTTTTTTTGATACATTGATACATCGTTTTCTAGTGTTTGTTAAATGTTTGTATTAGCTGACATATACACAAACTTTAGGTACCATTTAACTATAGTGCCTCGAAAAGTAAGGGAAGAGTTTGTTAACTACAGGATAATAATGTGTACATTTTCTACCTTGATTGATGGAAAGAAGCTTTGACTGCATGTGTGGAAGCTGGCAGCTGTACTCCCCAGAGACGATGGTTCAACAAAAAGTGGACCATAAACATGGAAGAGTTTTGAGGAGACTCTCAGGAAAACACCTGCCTTCAACTCCAGCCCAACTCCTAATCCAAAGGTCAAGAAAAGAAAAAAACCTAATGAAAAAATGCAGGTGGAGAAGCAGAGAGAGAACAGGTGGAGGGGAGAGTAAATGAAGATAGGGAACCGCTTGACTTCTGTCGATAGCTGGCGTCAACAAATTGGGGGGGATGAAAACGGCAAATTCTTGAAAGCAACAGTACGCAGGTGAAAGCCAGTCTCTCTGTAACTGACCCGGAGGACCAGTGGGAATTCTCTGCCTGACAAAGAGAAAAATTACAAACATGTTCTTGCAATCTTATGCCAAAGAGAAGCAGATACTCCCTGGCACAATCAAGTCCTACCTTAATAGCCTGAAGCATTGGATGTAATTAGAGATCCACTGGAAGCCAGACTGACACCATGTCTAGGTGGAGCTTGACATACTGAAAATAATTGTTGAAAAGAACTTTAAGCAAAATGGACACACCTAAAACATCTCATCAAACTGGAGATGACCTCAGAATTTGTGAAGAGTGAGGTTGCCATTGAGGCCACTAAAAGAAATGGATCCAACGTGAGGCCAGTCAACCAAAGAGACTTTGTCGTTGGCAGAAACTTTTTAATGTTTCCAGCGTATCATGCTGAATACCACAAAGGCTGGCATTCTGGCCAATGTCCAGTTAAGAGAATTCAAGATGTCAAGGTCCCTGGAAGGTGTAAAGAGCTTCGAAGTTAAGCAACACAAAACAGAGAGCACCCACTGTGGGGAAATGGTTGTTGTCTCAGAGGAGTCATACAGGTGGACTATCTTTTAATACATTGAAATCTGCCCCCAAAGAGTGAATCCGAAGACGACCACATTGTTTGTAACATAGGGCAGGCAAAAAATGGGCAGCAGCCAAATAAGTCCAGCAATGCAGTCCACATAACGTAACACAATAACATAACAACATACCATAACATTACAGAACACAACAACATAACATAACCTTACATAACATAATGACAAGAACAGGCCATTCAGCCCAACAATGCTCGTCATTTTCCTGATGAAGTTAGTGCTCTGATTATCTACAGACTAGATAGTATCTAACATCGTATCAAGCCTAGTCTTGAAAATCCCCAGAGTTTCTTCCTCTACCATGTGATCTGACAGGCTATTCCACACATTGTCTACTCTCTGTTGAAAAAATGCAATTTTTTTGGTATAAGGCAAGCATCACCTGCAGCCTCATGAGGAAATCAGCAGTGACTGACAGGAAGGGGCAGCTGTTCCACTTAATGAGTCATCACCTGGCCACTGCACAAAAGTGCTTTATGGTAGTGGAAAAAGAGAAGAGCTCAGTTTAGCTAATGTGTGATGATCGTTCATGCGCAAAATGGCTGCTGTGCATCACCCAGGTGGGTGCTACGCATTGGTGGTGGGTGAGGTGAGTTCCCATTCATCACTGTAAAGCACTTTGAGTATTCGGAAAATCACTATATAAATCCAATGATTCATTCATTCATTCATTTTCAAAGCTGCTGCTATGGTGCAGAACAGAAAAAAAGAGGAGAAAGATTTAAAAAGAGGTGAAAGAGGAGGAGGGCCCTGATTGTCCCAGCCCCAGGCAGGTGCTCAGCAGCAGGAGGGGAAGAAGGCTGTAAGTTTTCTTTTATACAGTGCCTATAGGAAGTCTACACACGCTTTCCAATTTTTACTCTTTTTTTTGTCTTGCAGCCTGAAAGCAAGATGCTTAGGATTTTTTCCACGCTGACCTACACAACCGACTCACAGATTCAAAGTTGAAGAAAACATTTACAGTAAACAAAATTAATTCATGGGGGAAAAAATGGAATGTCTTGACTGTGTAGGTATGCCCACCCCTTGTCACAATAAAAAAATTTTTATTATCGTGAAAAACAAAAAGGCACCTAACATGTTGTATGTCTACATCTGTATCCATTAATACTAGTTCAAATTATTGAAATACCCCTGTGAGTAGAATCATGCCGGTCTCTGTATGGTCTCTATCAGGGAGTGAATTGTCAGTCGAAGTTAATCAATTAACACAAAAAAGGCATCAGAACAACTCTTTAAAAGACACAGAGTATGGTGAAGTGGAAGTGGAAGGTATAGGCCAACACCCAGATAATGCTCAGATCACGGCGTTCCCCCATACTGAGTAATTTATCTGGGGAAGGAATAAAATTCTGAGGGAAAAAATTGTGAGGCCTGTGGTGACTTTGAAGTCCATGGCAGAGATGAGAGAAAAATGTGCATGGTAGAAAAAAATTTCACTTCCATGTGACCGTGTGTCAATGGATATTCAGTGTCTTTGAAGCATATTTATTCCCCCTCGCTGCTCTGTGCCTCTGTAATGGTCAAAAACTTTGTAGCACACATGATCGGTTGAAAACTTGTTAGTATAATCAGTCTTCTTCGGCTGGCGGCAAGAACAATCGTGGAAGAAAGTTCATTACAATGAAAGTTTGTGGGGAAATTTACAACTTTTAACATTTGTTTTAAAAAGACTAAATATTCAAGAAAAAGTGCCGTTATGTGGTGCTTACCCTTTAATAATAAAAAAAGGTTTGGTAAACTAATGATTACGTTTTAAAATGAATTTTATGCATTCATGTTGATGCTTACTCACTGTAGTGGTAAAGATGGTGTTAACATGAGATCCAAGCTGTTGAAAAATGCTATTCAAAAATACTTTTACCACACTGTACACAAGATCTTGGTGAAGATCTACATGTACAAATCTTCAAACTAGGTGTACTGGCCTAGCCATGTCAGAAAACATTTTAGAGGGCCTCTTTGTCAGCATGTCTTGGACCGATTGGGGTGATGTCACAATGGGTTGGGCCAAGGCCCCCAGGATGCTGGCAGCTGTAATGTTTTAGGACACTTCAATATACTGTGAATTGTTAAAGTGAACTGTTCTTGTAATAAAATGTGTGATAATGTCTTCAATCTGGTTAGATTTTTTTATAGTGATCCCATTGCTTTCAGTGCAGCATTAAGGACATGCACAAATGCTCATAAACAGAGTAAAATTAGCATAATAATTTCTGACTTCTCATGACATCTCCATCTGACCTGTCTGCCTACCAGTCTCTGCTAGCTGCATTTTCTACTGCTGTAACCTCTGCTAAAATTAATTATTATCAAACAAAAATTCATAAATCTGCCTCTAACCCTCATCAACTGTTCTCTATTTTCTCTTCTCTCCTCAGCACTCCTCCTCCCCCACCTCAGTCCTCCCTCGCTGCAGATGACTTCGCGGTTTTCTTCGATGAGAAGATTGCAGACATCCGCAGCTCCTTCACGTCCACCGCTACCCTTCCCCACTCCCCCCTCTCTGTTCCCTCCCCTTGTTTCTCCACTTTCTCTCCCCTCACTGACTCTGATGTTTCCCAGTTCCTACTCTCCCACCGCCCTACCGCCTGTGCTCTTGACCTTATCCCTTCCCCTCTCCTCCAGATTATCACACCTGACATCCTCCCGTTTGTCACCTCCCTTGTGAACTCCTCCTTGTCTTCTGGATGTTTCCCCTCTTCCTTCAAGCTGGCCCACGTCACCCCACTGCTGAAGAAGCCCACTCTGGATCCGTCCGTCATCCAGAACTACCGTCCTGTTTCTCTTCTCCCTTTTTTATCCAAAACAATTGAACGAGCTGCCCCCCACCAGTCCAGCTTCAGACCTGGCCACTCGACAGAGACCGCACTCCTCTCGGTCAGTGAGTCGCTTCACGCCGCACAAGCAGCCTCCCGTTCATCCGTCCTGATCCTCCTAGACCTTTCTGCTGCCATCGACACAGTCGACCACCCCATCCTCCTGTCCTCCCTGGCAGCTATGGGGATCTGTGGCACAGCACTAGACTGGATCGAGTCCTACCTCTCCGGTAGCTCCTTCCAAGTCGCCTGGGCCGGTGCAGTATCGGCACCTCGCCCCCTTACCACAGGAGTTCCCCAGGGCTCAGTCCTTGGTCCCCTCCTGTTCTCCCTGTACACCCAATCTCTTGGTCCTGTAATCTCTGCCCATAGTTTGTCTTATCACTGTTATGCCGATGACACCCAACTCTTTCTCTCCTTCCCCCCCTCTGACACACAGGTCTCCGCTCGTATCTCTGCTTGCCTGAGGGATGTCCAGAGCTGGATGGATAACCACCATCTTAAGCTGAACCCAGGTAAGACAGAGATGATCTTCATTCCTGGCCCATCCTCTAACCTCCTTGACTTTTCTATTTCCCTAGGGGACACCGTGGTGTCATCATCACCCACTGCCAAAAACCTTGGAGTGGTGATGGACAACAGACTGTCCCTCTCCCAGAACATCGCGGTGGTGAGTCGAACGTGCAGGTTTTTTCTGTACAACATCCAGAGAATCTGTCCCTTCCTCACCACCTACGCAACCCAGCTCCTGGTTCAAGCGATGGTCCTGTCCCGCCTGGACTACTGCAACTCGCTGCTGGCTGGTCTGCCAGCATCCGCCATCATCCAGAATGCTGCAGCTCGTCTGGTCTACAACCTCCCTAGACATGTCACCCCCCTGCTCACTGACCTCCACTGGCTGCCTGTTATTGCTCGCATCAAATTTAAGACTTTGGTGCTTGTGTGGTAAACAAGCCTGCCACAGGCCACCGAAGTGGCTTTCCACGGGGCCCTCCAGCACAGAGACACAGGGAGATGATGTTCTAACAGTCCACATTTATTTTCAAGGGTGGCAAGATGTTACAGCTAAGTGAGCAGATGTTAAAACTGTCATGACAGAGGCTCCTTGTGTGAGTGGGGATGGCAGATTTAACCTGTGCGCACTGATTACCTCACTAAGCACAGGTGCAGCCACTCCTGTTCCCGGGTCCAATTAGCCTGGCCAATTATCTAATTCTTAACCAGTTATCCAATTGGCCAGGTCTCATTAGCTTGACCCAGGGCAGGTGTGGCTGCTTAAACCAGCCATCCCCACACCACAGCTTGCATACCAGGCGGCTAAGGGGTCAGCACCAGGATACATCCAGAGGATCATCAGACCCTACACACCAGCCAGACCTCTCCGTTCTGCCACCTCTGGACGCTTGCCACCTCCCCCTCTTCGTGTCTGTACTTCCCGTTCGTGTCTGCTGTCTGTCCTGGCCCCTCGCTGGTGGAATGACCTTCCCGTGGCGGTCAGAACAGCAGAGAATCTGACTACCTTCAAGTGCAGACTAAAGACTCATCTCTTCAGGCTGCACCTCTCCCCACCCCTCCCTAGCCTCTAGTTTAGCTCAATGTACCTAGTTAGGCTAATGCGATCTCGTTTGTTTTGTATTTGGCAGGATTGTTTTGTTTGATTCTGATTAGGCAAATATGATTTCGGTGCTAGTTTTGTACTTGGCAGGATTGTTTAGTTTATTTGCTGAACAGGTTACCCTACAGGGTTGGAGTCCTGATCTATGTGGTCACTTCTCGCACTACGATCTTTACTTCACTCTAGTGTGTTTTTCTGCACCTCTGCACTTTGAACTGATGCACTTGTTGTTCGTCACTCTGGATAAGAGCGTCTGCTAAATGCCTGTAATGTAATGTAATGTAAAAAACTAACATCATTCAACTTGTCAGTACATTTTGAAATGAAATTGACAGCCTTATCTACTATAATTTTTTATATTTCCTTGTTAAATGACCTGTTACAGTGAGCCCAATTTTCGTTTTATGCTCAGTTTTGGAAAGCACAAGTTATGCCTTAGGGCACGGCATACCCCATACCTATACAGCACCGAGAGTTCGCCACTTTTCATTTTTGTAAGATTCAATATTTAATAGGCGACAATATTTCACTTTTTTCTGTATGTATTTATTTTACAATCAGTATCTATTTTAAGTTGCAAATATACAAGAAGTTGTACATTTTGTAAAATTAACTTGACAGCCAAGCATAAACATGTCCTTTACCATTGTCTAAGCATTCATCAGTGGTTTCATAAATTCATTTTAAATGTCGTCTTCCATGAGGCATTATTGTTATTTGACAATTTAATGTCACACAAACTTTGAATTACCATATTTTCTTCAGATGGTAAGATGAAAAAACACAGGGTCAAGTTACTTGAAATCATTTAGAAAACACTTGGTAGCACTGCGTAGGAATACAGCTTGCTTAACTTGTGTGAACTAAGACAGCCAATATTGTTTCTTGTACCTTGGACCAGTTTTGATATCAGTACTTTTAACGGCCGGCCTAGATTTTTTTAGACTGCGGCTTTAATTTGAGTAACTTGGAATTCGTCTTGTACGTTGAAAACGTTTTTCTTCAGATGTTAAATGCAGCACAGTTTCAGTTCCGAAAACAGTATTCCACAGTTTCATCTCGCATGACACCACGACACCCGTGGAGGCAACTAAACTACTGTTTTGCTACACAACCCGGAAGTTCTCTTGAACCATTGATCACGCATGCGTGAGTACAATTGTTTTTGTTGTGGTTGTAGGTCTGACGTGTGCCCCGTTTTGCACTGCACAGTGTAGTTTCACTATTAATGGAAAACGCTACATTTATTTCTTCAGGCATAAAGCAAACAGGCACAAAAAATCTAGTTAATATTATGAATTGAATTTGTGGACTTAAACTACATCTACCAAAACGTAGGGCATCAGAATTGTTGCTACATAACTTGATGGCGCTGTTTAAAATGCGCTGACGCCAAATGTTTTTAGGCGGAGCCATTGAAACGAACGCCATTTTGGCTCCCGGGTAGAACTAGTTAGTACTTGAAAAGCAGAGCCAAAATGGCATAAAACAGTCACAACATTAGAAAGTTCAAGCAACCTCGGCGACTGTCTACCAGAGTAACATCACAGTAGCTGCCTAACTAAAGTTGCTAGCTAAGCTTAGCTAGTTGGCTAACTGGGCAGTCGAGCTAGCTATAATCAGCTGACAAGGAAGTAAGGAAGAGTACTGTTTCCAGCGTTAGTTAGAGGGTAGACGGCGGCTGATTTTACCCACTTGGATTTGCTCTGTCTCCCTGTTCCCAACGCACTTCTAACAATTTTATTCCTTACCTGAAACACCCAGAGCTACAAATGGCTACAAGGATCAGCACGCAGCGGGGCCAGGTACAGTAGTTAACTAGCTAGCTAGCTAGCTCTAACGTTTCGGGTTTTAATCAAATGAAGAAGCTCTTGGGTAGATTCAGTGCTGCTGCTGGCGTTTGTCAGCTAGCTAGCTAACTATCCTTATCAACAACCTCACTTTATTTTGTTGTGTTTCTTAATATTTTCCCAGTTCAGTTATTTGACGTTGCCTGTTGTCGAACCAGATTTGATTCAAATAGCACCATAACTAATTAACAAGAACGACTGGCTACTAACTTATTATTTTTTTAAATATTAAATTCTTTAACCGGTTTCATGTCTAGACGGTTGATTTAAGATGGATAGCTACTGTAGCCTTGTATCTGTCGATACAGCTTCTAGTGCCGCGATCGAAAAGCAGAATGTCCTGCTAAACTGACGTTAGCTAGGGAAGACGTGATTCAATTTCAACATAGTAGCTAGCTAGTTATCTAACAAGTTCATGCTTAATTGTGCATTTGAACGTCTTGTTTAGCTACCTAGCAAACTAGCAACATCATCGTAATTTTCTGCAAATCACTCCCAGCTAGAAAGGGGGTTTCGTTCTTAAGCGTCTTTGAGGTCAAGTTAAAAACGAACATTGTACTGAAATCTACGGATAGTTTTGTAATGTTGTTTTGTTGGTTCTTGAGAGCTTTGTGGAAAAATCTTAAAGAAATTTCCCGTAACTATAGCCGGCGATTCAATAGTGAATTCTGCTGTCTTTACTGTAACTTAATGGTTTCAATTGATTCATTTCAGACTTTTTAGTAAGTCATATATGTGTGTATCTGTCCCAAATGTCAGTCCTGACAAGGAAATTTACTCCACAAGAACTGCCACTCTTCCCACCTCAGCATTTCACCTCATAAATTATTATTATTATTAGTTAGCACACATCAGTTATTATCGCACTTGTCGAAACTGGAACAGCTAATGTTCTCTCTGATCTGCTCCATGACAGATTTTGGGGACCTAACCCCTCCTCCAATTTTTAAGCTAGTCATGCAACATTTCACTACCATGAGCATCCCTACCACCTCACTTGGTTTGTTTATCTTTACTACATGCAGTTTTTAAACAATGAAGCTTTTTATGAAGTCTCTGTTGACTTAACTTTAATGGAACTCCACTGGCAGCAGTTACTATGGAAGCAGAATTTTGGCTGTAAGCATGATACTCACTAGTTAGGTAGGCCCCAAGCTAAAATCTCTTCTTTTTCTCGACAACAAATGAGATTTACTGAGACAAACCATGAAAACTACCAGACTGTGTAGTTGTAGTACCTACTGCTTGCTGCAAACTCCAGTTTCTTCTTTTTTTCTTTTTTTTTATTAGCTGGTGCACTTACTAGTTAACTATACAGTGCTGTGAAAAAGTACACCCCCTAAAAAGTTCTGTCTTTTTTGACTTATTTTGATGATTTTTGATTGTTTTTTCAACATTGACGGATAAAGGTAATCCAATTTATGAAATTACACTGAAAAAATACACTCTCATGGAGGTAAGACAGAGCAGGAGCTGGGGGGTGGGGGGGGGGGGGCGAGGGGGTGTAGCCATCGGAGGTATGACTGTGTGTGTGAGTGTAGGTCTGCGCGCATGTGTGTCTGTGTGTGTGTGTCAGAGGTGTGTCAACATGAAATAAGCAGCTTTTTTTTGTTAGTCAGTAAGCTTTGGGCAACTTGGAAAGAAGTAGTTTGTAACAGATAGTTTAAAGTGGGCATCCGCGTCCTGCATCTAGGTCTGCCATTCTGCATTTCATCTCTGTTCTTTTGGAATATTCTGCTGTCTTTTGGTTTTTGAATTTTGGATTACTTTGGGACTAACACGTTGTGGTTTGGTATGTTCTTTCATTCATTTCTTGTGTGACTGCCCATGTCTGTAACCTTTGTTAATTGTTTTAAGTTAGTTGAACCTCATCTTTAGATTAGACGTGAATATTTGTTGTAACATTACATACATTACATTTCTCAATACATTTCTTAATTTTCATCTGGTTGTGAGCTGATAAAGTTTGATCCAACAGTTTTCTCTACCTATCAATGAATTTGGTGATTTAATTGATAATTGATATCTTTTGTAATAATTACCAAATAAAATAAAATAAATATATTTTACATGTCGGATAAGCTGAGGTGTTTAAGCTGTTGGTACACTTGTGTTTGGTATTCAGAGCGACAGACATCAAAATAAATTAGCAGTTTTTGTAACAGATGCCCCAGCTTTTCAGGCGCCACCTATTTAGCCTCTTTGGAGCTGTGTTTCCTCATGCTGGTTTAGACGAAGTCTAAGTGCTGAAGGCCAGGCCTTTTTTTCCGCTCATACGTATGACTGACTGACATTCCACATAATATGACTCACCTGGGTAGCTGCCTTTGTGATTGTCAATTGTCAAGCTGCTCGTTTTCACATCACAGGTTGCAAGTCATGGGTGGACTTGAATGTGAGGATTTCCAGTCGCCCAGTGGGACTGCGCCCCTCTCTTCCTGGGTGATGCAAGGGCCAGTTATGCATTGTGTGCAGGGCGCGTAGCCACAGGTAGAACTGGCGCAGTCTGGATTCGAGGCTGGACTGTGGGGCCCATTCATGCACCAGAACAACGCCTTAACTCCTTGAACCTGGATGATGCCATTTGACGTCATAAAACGTTGAATAACTCTCTTATTTCTGAACGCAGGATCGTTTTCTTTTTTTTCCTCTTTTTTTATGCAGAGAAGAGTTGCGTCTCTCGAATACGTCAAATTGACCAACAGTAAAACCAGATTTGCGCTTGAAAGCCATGACTACATTTCACTAAATTTCGGCTGTTTCGTCACCAACAGTGCTAGCTGCTGAAAACACACACAAAGCAGAGAGCATGCAGTTATAATACTCCAGAGACATGTTTCAGAAATAAACGCTATTAGTAGAACTACCACTTCATGCCATACTTCATTCTAAGGATGAAGATGATGGTCGGGAGGTGAAAGTGCACTGGGGATGTTTATTTCCATGAAAGGCGACGTGCAATTGAGGGCGAAGTGAAAATGAAATAGATGAATTCAAGCTATTTTAATGGGTTACGTGTTGTTTTTACGGTTTGTATAATGAAATACAAACTTACTGTGTATACATTCCACTACTATATTGACGGATGTAACTATAGGAATATAACCATTGTTTTACAGGCATTACAAAGCCCACAGTTATTCTGAAACTGTTGGAAACATTGGGATTCTTTAGGCTGCTTGTCACCTGCTTCAGTAGCTTGTAGATTAATCATTCTGTTCATGGCAAAAAAAAAATATAATTAGTAGTTGTATGCATGGTTATTTATAAAATTATTTATTTTCTATCGCATTGTTATATATAATGTCATTTTTGTTTTATTTTATCATTTATTGTTGTTAAACAGTTAGGCTATTTATTGTTTGAATTGCTTCCAGTATCATCTAGCCTAAATAAAAGAAAACAATTTTATTTAACCATTTCAGTTCCCAGAGCATATTTCCACCAGGTACTCTGCTGATATTTCTGTGCATTATAAAGCAATGGTATGTCCTATTGACGTGAATCAATGATGTGGATACTCCATACAACCTATTTTTGCTATGTGAGATGTATACCTGAAGCTGACACTTTTGGTTTTGGAGATACTCGAGTGAACACACTTTTTTTTAGTCAGCAAAAATGATTTTTTCCTCCTAATATTGGGCCTAGCTAATAATCCATATCATATCCACGCTTGGTATTTCCAGATAGAGACAAGTCCTGTGAAAAAAATGATGGGTTGCAAGAGGGGTTATCTCGAAAAAAAACTGAGGGTAGTGAAGAAAACATTAAAATTACCATTGGGCTCAAGGAGTTAATAAGATGGACCATCATGCCTCCTCACAATCTATTTTAATGAAATTTACTATAATTTTTCTCACAATGGTAATACATATAGCTCTCGGTGATATTCAATGTCTGCTACAATTGGTTCTTTCTGTAGTGCGAATGATTGTATGCTTTTTGGTATAAATGTCTGTTTTTAAATGTGAATGTTATTTTCTGCTAGGAAAATGTCCCCATTGGGATAAAGTATTGCATCTATGTATGATGTATGTATATACAGTACTTATTTTACAATCAGTATTTATTTTAAGTTGCAAATATGCAAGAACTTGTACATTTTGTAAAATGAACTTGACAACCAAGTATTAACATTCTTTCTGGAGGAATAGGCCTATCCTTTCTTTAGGTATTGACCAGCAGTTTCATAAAATGATTTAAATGTCTTTCATGTTTTGCATGAGGCAATTTTTGTTATGTGTTGTATCTAGGCAGCTGTTTCGTAGGTGACTTAGGTGCATTAACTGTCTTAACTACTGCTTGTATTTTTTCCATAGACTACGTTGTTGCCGTTCTCGTTGTGTTAGTATTAGGCTAATCAGTTTAACCTTCAGGGTCCAAGTTGAACTATGCGGTTGTTCCCTGCACTTGGACCGGTACTTCTCTCTAGGGTTTTCGTCATACTTGTTCCTGGTTATGGTTAGCCTATACACTTTGTTGTATGTCGCTCTGGATAAGAGCGTCTGCCAAATGCCTGTAATGTAGGCTATATGTAATGTGACACCAAGTTTGACATTGTTTTCAGATAGTAAGATTAAAAAACACAGGGCCAAGTTACTTGAAACAATTTAGGAAACATTAGGTAGCATTGCTTTGGAATAAATCTTGTTTCATTTGTGTGAGCTAAGGTAGCCAATATTGTTTCATGTAGGCTAACTTTTGATATCAATACTTTTAATGGCAGGCCTAGATTTGAATTAATGACTTATAGGTAGCACTTTGTATGGGTGAGTAATTTGGATAGTGTGTTTTTCATCAGATGTAGACTGTCAGTGGTTGATCATCTCTCAGCGGCTGTGTTTGTTACTTCAGAGCCACCATACAAATCTTATTTGTTACATTAGAATTCTGAATCTGAATCTGAAGGCAGAATTTTTATCTGGCTTATGAGGGACACTACTGCTGACCAGGCAGGTAATGCGGTTATCTTCATGTCTTCCTTCCTGTAAATCGACACTGTTTACGGTATTTATGACACCTGTATGCTGACATGAAAATGAACTTTAGTCCAAACAGTAGCGACCGTGCTTGAGATGCTGAGGCTCCCTGGCATGCAGTGCTCTTAGTTTGCTAGCTGGCTAGTGGCTGTGGCCCTGCACTATGCTGACCGCAGCTCCCTCATTTATTTTGATAGTGGCAGTAATTGCTGACTGTTCCAGGTCTGTTGGTGGTATGAAAAAAAAACCGCTTTGTTTCTCTTGATCTTTCCAATGACAGGTAATCAGACAAATGTGTTGAATCTCTCTCTCACTCCCTTTCTCTTGCTCTCTGTCTCTCTCTCTCTCTCTCTCTCTCATTGTTATGATAATGGCCCTGTCGTTCTCTCCCTTCTTGGGCAGGTGTACATCGGTGAGCTTCCCCAAGACTTCCTGCGCATCATGCCCACGCAGCAGCAGCAGCAGGTGCAGCTGGACGCTCAGACTGCGCAGCAGCTGCAGTACGGAGGCAGCATGGGCACGGTGGGCCGGCTCAGCATCACTGTAGTGCAGGTACTGTTGCAATAACGGGCTGTGCATAAAACATATGTAATATACTTGAGTTTATATGTATATATTGAATTGAATTGAATTGATTTTATTTTGAACATGTAACTCATAATAAGTAAGAAAACAAACACACAAAAAAAGAATGACCAATAAAATGAACAGTAAACATGTAAAGCAAATTCTCCATAAACAAAATAAATACATATTACATGTCCGAAAAGGAGTAGGAAGAAGTATACATTTATATGGTCCTGCCTCTTTTCTATAACTTAAATGGTGAGCATGTTTATCATATATACACGCAAATAATTACCTTCAAGTTCATCATATACAACTTAAATATATATTTAGGGGTGTGCGATATGACGATCTTAAAGACGATTCAAAGTTCTTCACAATCTGCCTTTGCAGGGAGGTCGGAAGTGTCGTGCTTCAGGGCTACTGTACGTACTGTCAGAAAAGTTGTGTTGATGGCGCTCGCTAACACAGCTTGCAGACTCTGATTTGTAAAGTCGCCTCAGCCCATCGCTAACAAAGAGACACCAATAAACCAATAGTGTCATGCATGGTAGGCGGTACCTGTAAAAACGCAGTACTGGGTTGGATACCTGTTTACCTGATTGCCAGTCTTTTCTAATTCCTCTGTAACTTGAAAACATACCGCAGCATGGCTGCCACAGACAAAGAGTTTAGTTTCCAAAACAAAAGTTCCAATTCAGTAATATGGAACTGGTTTGGACTTGTCAAGTCCAACAGTGCTCAAAGCACAGTCATTTTTAAACATTGCAGAGATGAGGTTCGTACATCATATGGCAGTACAACAAACCTTTTCAGTCGCCTGAAATGAAAGCATCCCAAAAGCATGCTGAGTTTAACCTGCACGCATCTCTTGCTTGTGCATCCAGCTCAGCCACATCTTCTTGTTTGTCCCATTTTCTAAACGTTTGGAGAGACATTAGTCTCATTATTGACAAATGTGTGTATCATAATCCATAAATAAGAGACAAGTCACAAATGTTCTAATATCCACAAACAAATATATTTCAATTTGTGTCTTGTAAATTGTCATAAATTAATGTGCACTGATTTGTATAAGTGCATACATATTTTCCCTTTTGCACAAATACCTCATACTTTGTATTTGAAAACCAAAAATATGTTTCCAGTTTGGAACTTGAAGCTGTAGTCAAATGAGACCAGAGTTCAGCTTTTTGATCATGCAAACCTGTTGTTGGTTTGCCTATGGCTAAATTTGAGGTTAGGTCTTTGTTATGGGGTTGTTTTGCTTTTATAGGACTTTATTTTTTGGAAATCAATTTGTTATTCGTTACAAAAATGTTTTCTCAGCAATCATATTATTATAAAAGAATATTATTTTCACATTTTTTGAGCATACAATATAGCTCCCTTTTTATACAGCTTTTTCGGCCTTGTTTGATTTATTTAGAGACATAGCTTGATGAGTTCCCGTGTGGCTTATTTGGAAAAACTGAAGCTGATCCCTATATCTGCTGCTGTTTTGGTTTTTGGCTGTCATTAGCATTGGCTTAAAGGTCCCGTATCACTTTTGAGACAGAGTAGGGATGTTCAGGGAGAATTCATACAGAACTATCTCAGCACTTCATCTGGTGACCTTACCATCCTCCATATCTGATTGTCTACCAAGTATCTTTCATTCCCTGCCCCCTTTTGATTCTCTCTTCACCTACTTGGTCAAATAGAAGTCAAAAAAATAAATAGTATGTAGCGTGAATACAGACCTGTCAGCCCATAGGTTTTGCTGTTGGAGTTGGGCTCCTGTTCGGGGTGCTCCACGACTGGGTGTGTGTGGGCATAGTAACATGCGGTCGAATTACTCGTTGTGTCATCGTTTTTCTATCCAGGCCAAACTGGCAAAGAACTACGGCATGACCCGCATGGACCCGTACTGCCGTGTGCGCCTGGGCTACGCCGTCTACGAAACGCCCACGGCCCACAACGGCGCCAAAAACCCTCGCTGGAACAAGGTGATCCAGTGCACTGTCCCGCCTGGCGTGGATTCCTTCTACCTGGAGATCTTCGACGAGGTGAGGCTGGAAAGATACTGCTGGATTTCTCCTTGTCTTTTTTCTGTAAAGCACTTGAAATTGAACTTGGAAAAAAAAAAAACCTGTTAAACAGCATGGACGCAACGCGAAACAGGGCAATCACACTTGAAAATTCTTAAGCCTACTATCTCAGTTTACTTTCTGCTGATGGAACTCTTATTATTAGAATACCGTTAAAGCTATGGAAAGTTCTTGACTTGTCATTGTGATGTTAACTGGCAGAAGGGGATAAAGATAATTTAAGCAAAGATTGTCTGAGATGGGTTATTATTGTTGTTATTATTATTATTATGTTTAATACAGTTACTTTCTTTGGATGGTGTAATCCAGCCGTGGTTCGCGTGCTGTGGAATTTTGAACGGTTCTTAAGAAGGGGCCGTGAGGCACACCGGCCAGGCTTGTATGTCAGGGGGGCGGTAATAGGTCTAACGGTGGACTGGCCTGATTTTTCCAGAGGGCGTTCTCCATGGACGACCGCATCGCGTGGACGCACATCACCATCCCCGAAGGCCTGAAGGAGGGCAGTGTTGTGGATGAGTGGTACAGCCTGAGCGGGAGGCAGGGGGACGACAAGGAGGGCATGATAAACCTGATCATGTCCTTTACTGTGAGTCTGTGTGTGTTCACATGCCCTTGCTAATTGTTTGTTTTGCACGTGGTCCTACCTAGTGTGGCCTGTGAAGTATTTAGTTCTACCATTAATTTCATGCTTCCTTCAGCTGCATTTTCAGTGAAGCTGATAAGCGTAGTTTGCTGAAGGGCAGACAGTAGTACAGTAGTAAATATGGCTAGACTAGAGATGTGAATCCAGCTCTGAGATATGAAATTGATCTCTGTAATTACACTGCACATACAGAGTCGTGTTTCGTGGTCTTTTTTTGACTAGTTTCCCTGCCTACTGTGCTCTTTCTTTGCCCCCCCCCTTTCTCCCCCCTCCCCCCCTCTCTCTCTCTCCTCTCTCTTTTTCCAGTCTATGCCAGCTGGCATGCTGATGCAGCCCCAGCCAGTGGTCCTCATGCCCACAGTGTACCAGCAAGGGGTTGGATATGTGCCTATTGCAGGTGCGTAGAACCTCACAGGCTCTTGCCGCTGACAGTTACACGCTCCTGCTGACACAGGCACTGGGAGGATGCTATGCGCCCGCCAAAAAAAAAAAAAGAACACACATTTTTGCAACCAGTGCAGATTTGCGCCTTATTTCCATATCATTTTGTGTAGAAGTTTGTCCAGAGATAATATAATATACCATAACAGTTCCCCCCGAAAAGCTCCACCAAACCAAGGTATTTGCCAAACGGAGCAGTCCCTCTTGAGAAAGTGTTTTTCTCCTGGCATGAAAAATCCCGAAATCTGGAATGTTTAATCATTTGTTGCCGTGTGATTGTAGTGGCGTTCCAAGCTGTGTGACGCAGTGCCTGTGACCAAAGTGGTGAAGGAGTCAATGCTTTGCATAATTGTTATTTTGTTTCCTTGGCAACTGATTCACTAAGGGGTAATGAAAGTACTGATCCATTATCTTGTTTAGTCTTTAGTGCTGGTCGCGGGGGGGTGGGGGGTGGGGGGGGAGGGGGGGCGGGCTGCGGGGGCATTGTTGGGAGAGGGCGGGCGCATCTGGGGTGGGCCAACGAAAGCCACTGACCCTCTTGCTCTACTCTTTTCCCAGGTGTGCCCTCCGTGTATAACCAGGGCATGGTTCCCATGGCAATGCCTGCCGCTCCAGCCCCTGCAACGCGTGGCGCCCTCTGCAGCGAGGAGGACCTCAAGGCGCTCCAAGACATGTTCCCCAACCTCGACAGAGAGGTGATACGCACAGTGATGGAGGCGCAGCAGGGGAACAAGGACGCTGCAATCAACTCTCTTCTTCAGATGACCGAGGAGCTGTAACAGACCCATTCGAAACGCCCTGTAAATATCTATATTGTATATGTGTAAGCTGTATCTGCATCAGTGAGTGTTTGACATATATCTATATAAATTCCATTCTAAATGTTTAAAGGATTATAATTTATTTGAAAACAATAAATGAGATTTTGTAATACAGGGTTCTAATAGAAGCATTTATCAGAGATGGAATTTAATAGGACAGCGTGGTGTGAACAAAATAGAAATATGGAAAAATAATTATATAGATTTTAGCCATTGACATGTGGATGTACAAACCACGTAGCTCATGTTGCCATTAAATTGCGCTTACTATTGTAATGTTTTTCAGTTGTGATCTTTTTTTAATTTTTTTTTTTTTTTTACAAATGGTATTTTGGCTGATTCCAACCAAAATGTGTAATGCTGCCTCAAAGTTCTGTGATATGACAGGACTCACAAGTACACAGACAGACAGGGAAGTTCAGACATGCGCACTTGTTGACATGCAGTATGAGGATATTGCCGTCTGCCAAAGGTGATGAAGAAAATATCTTTATTTTAAATGTTTTGGTTCATCCATAATGGTATAGGTAAAAACACCATTCTTTATTATTTTTTGTTTTATCATGTTGATGTTACTGGTTTTTGCCTTTTTGATTTATTTTTCAAATGTATAGAGTGCAATTTATAATGTATGCACCAGTGTTATTGCTGTAGTCAAGCATGGGAAGTCATTGGTAAAGATTTTGCTTTGGCACTATGTCATTTGGCTAACCTGATTTTGGAAACCGAAAAGGCAGTGGCTGAACTCCAGCGCTATTGTATGATTTTCATATAATTGTCTTGCCACTGTTTACTGTGTGATTGAAACCAAAGAATGTTGTCTGTCTGTTGCTACCCCGCTAAATTCAGTTCCTCTTACGAAAGATGATTGCGTACATTTATTTTATTTTATTTTTTATTTTGGATGTCTTCTGTGGGCAAAAAAGATGTGTGAGGTGTTTGTGTGTGCATGTGCAGTAAAGGTGAAAGAGGACGGAGCATGTGATTTAGCTTAAACACTTCCCTATCCTTCACAAGCCATTGCTTTGCAGCCTTTCTACTGTGGGTCTACCATGGCTATTACTGTCAATAAAAAAACAGCTATTTAATCCAACATTTAAGTCACAAGAAAAATGGCTAATTTGTTTTCTTTTTCAGTGATAAGCTGGCAATGGACTCTTCATAGTTCTGCCCGTTCACACACAAGCATCATGGTATAAGAACGCTGAATTAATGGCAAATGGCAGTAAAGATTTTATCCATGATTTCCGCTCAGAATTGAAAAAATCATAATCGCGATAATAAAAATAATAAGTAATCCAAAGTAGTCTTCTTTAGCCTTCTGTTGCCTAGTGAAGAGCTCGGCAAACAGTCCGGTGCAACACACAGTACAACCACTCAATATCATGGATCTGTTCCTGCTCTGCAGAATGTTTCACTCGAAAATGTATCAAGTACAATCAGCCATCTATATATATATATATGAAAAATATATGAAATATAAAAATAGGCTATACAAAGCTGGAAATAGGAAGTATGAAAAAAAATTAACCCGAAATAGTTCATGCATCAAATAGGGTATTGGCATGTTGGTCCAAACGGTAATTGGTAATTGATCAGAGGACGTTGCAAAAAAAAACTAGGCTTTTTCAGCTGGAATTGTTATTCGCGTGCCCAATGAAAATCTAAAAATCACTGACCTGGTCGTTCCGGACGCTGGTAATCACGTGGGTAAAAATGACAGAATCTGACCTCTCCGAGTGAAACTAACCCCGTCCGGACAGGGCTTTTGCCTGACATCGGCACACCGGTAGTGAGTCTCCGACAGGAGGAGGAGGGCTGCGATACAAAATCTCCAAAATAATCCCGTCAGAGTCATATGTCAATGGGTGAGGCTGCATGCTTCCCAGTCTTTGCAGAATCATGAATGTGTGCACCTCTAGGACATATCGTTGGTAAATGTGAGAGTGTGTCAGACGTTAGATGTCTAGAAGTCATCTGGTGTATGGGAGGCATTAGCCTAATGCATGCATTAGTTCTGTAACAACTCTTTGGGTCTGCAAGTCCTTGCCTATCTTGACAACTGACGTGGCTGGGCAACCAATTTTTGATGTAAACAAGTACTCACGTCGATATTTCTCAGACATAATGTGGAGTTTTTTGTTTCTTTTTCCCCACTGCTGCTTTCGCCTTGACGATGATGTTGATGAAAGGGGAAAAAGTAATACCAGAAAAATAAAACATTTCCTTTTTCCCGGATGGCACACACTGAGTGTGATGGCCCTCCCTCTCTGTCTGCCAGTGCTTGCTCCCTGCGCGGTTGTTTGGCGTTTGTCTTTGGTTTTTCCATCCAGCACCTCCACACCACACCTTACACACATCCACTCACCTACACCACTGATCTTTACAGACAGACACGCATCATTGTAACTTTGTTAATCCTGTTCATTTATCCTTATTTACAATAAATTACTCTTTGTTTAATGTTATCCTCGTGAGTCTTCTGAGCCAGGTCGTGACAAGTCAAAAAGCACAGGGACTCCTCCTCCACCACCTTCTGATCTCTAACTCTGCAAGTGACACAAATTTAAAAGGCCTTTTAAAACCTAAGCTAATTTGGGCAGCTCATCAAAAAACAAAACGTCAAATGTCTTCCAAGATATTGCATAGGAAGCAGCCTAGATTCGGTATTGCTTTTCAGTATATTTTGAAGGGTTTAAAGGCACACCATGCAGGGTGTTTACCTTGAAAGTATGAAATAACCAAGGCATATCGATGATGCACTGTCTTTACGTACTTTCACCTGTAATTGTTATTTTAAAATGTGGTTCTGGCCATGGTGCTCTTTTCTGTGTGGGGAGGAGTGAATGTGGCAACAGATCCTCAAAAACAGGATTACAGAGTTAGCTGGGTAGCTGCATTGAGTAAAACCCAGAACTGCTTTTTTTTTTTTTTTACATCAGCCAGGGTTTAACTCAGTGCAGTTATCCAGCTAACCCAGCTATTTTGTTTTGTGAAAAACCCCACTGGAGTGTTTTTTTTTGCTATCTAGGTGCTGTAATAACCCAGATACAAAGAAGCAAAAAAACAAGCGGACAGAGTGCATACAAGAACTAGCGTTAACTTTGGAATGGCCTTTCCTCGGTGGCGTCGGCTGAAGTTTGCCAAGGGGATGACAAGCAACGTGGAGTTGGCCTGTTTTCTGTTGGACCTGTAAGTAATGTTACATGCAGTGTGAAGCCAGTTAAAATAAAACCTTTCGGGAGGGTCTGAAATCTAAAAAAAAAATGCTAAAACCACAATTAGGATAAGTTCAAATTAATGGAATGAATTAAACTATTATTTTTAAAAAAAAAACTATGTTTTAAGTTTGCTTGCTGCTTGCTTGCTGAACAGCTTACTCTACAGGGTTGGAGTCCTGATCGATGTGGTCACTTCTGGCACTACGATCCTTACTTCACTCTAGTGTTTCTTTTGCACCTCTACATCATGAACCAATGCACTTGTTGTACGTCGCTCTGGATAAGAGCGTCTGCTAAATGCCTGTAATGTAATGTAATGTAAAGTTAAATGTTTTCATTTGGCGAAAGCTTCAAAAGACAAGATATGAAATTGATCAGCCCTAATGCTAACATTAGCCTGCTCTCCATCGAGGGGGTATCAGCCCAGATCTGTGACTACTGCTGCAGCTCTGCACATGTCCTCTGTACTTCAAACAACATGTACTCACCACTGGGCAGATGTCGTAAGATTCAAACCTCTCAATTTCCTTTTGCACCGGGAAGTTTAGTTAATGCTTGCTATATTGAGTATAGCACTATTTCACAATGTTCCCAACAGCTCGCCTGAAGCACAGCTGTGGCCGTGTCACATTCGGTTATGCAGGCAAATCTCTATTCAATAATTATTTGATTATTTTATAAATTCTAATTAAATTAATACTATTTAGTGTTAATATATGTATAGTAGTTTATAATAGTTGCAAATAGTAGCTATATGAACAAATGAATCGCGCATAGTAGGATAGCTTAAAAATTAATTTATTAATATGATCAGGCAATGCATATGGAATGTTTATCAAATCTTTTAATCTCATTTTTATGAAATAAAATAATTTAAGTTCATTTAAGTTAATTATTCAAAGATTAATTAATAAAATGCATTATATTAAAACTATTGTTTTAATTAGTGAAATGCAGTATATTAAAACAATTCAAATTTGACTGTAGTTGCAACATTAACTTTTTAACTTCCTTTATAACAATGCATAACATGTAACAATGAACATGAAACTCAGCAACATAAAATGGCGTGCCATAAATTCAGAACTGATGTAATTTTAAAAAAACTATGTGCGTGCGTGCATGCTTGTGTGTGTGTAAACAAATTTACAAGCAACCGTTATGGGAGAGCCAGTCTTCCTCTAGCACCTCCACCAGCTCTGCACATATCAGGAGAAACCAGAGTTCGTAGAGGTCACACTGCACCCAAAAAACATTGCTCCCCATTGTTCTCTGGTTGTGTCATGCTGCGGCACGTGGCAAAATGTGCCTCAGGGTCTGGAGGCCCTTCTGCTGGGGACACTTCTGCACATGTGACTTGTTCTCCAATTCATGCTTTTAAAAATAGGGGTTCATATATGAAGAACCCCTGCATCACTGATGGTGGCTCCTTGTACCCTGGCCCATATCCAAAGAGTCAGGGACCCTTAAGTTCAGGGAGGCGAGCTCTGAACCCGGCCCACCAGTTGTCACTGGGACCCTTGTTCAGGTTGACACGTGTCTTGTGTCCACTGGCCCATACAGTTTCACCCGCCAGACCCTTGACCACTGCTCTGGTGACACTGAAGCCACACTCTGCCATCCGTGTGATGTAAGGTATGAGGTCTTTCCTCCTCATCATTAAGTGCAAGATTGGCATGTGTGGCGTGATTGTATTTGTTAATTTTGGAAAGGTGAAGTGTGGTGGAGGGTAGCCCTGTCTCCCTGGCAACACATTGCCAAGCATAAAAGAATTTAGTTAGCTAGCTAATAACAGCAGCTACCCAACATTTGCAAACAATGACCAGCCACATTTTAGCGTGAGGTTAGCCACCAAGGTGACCCTGAGGCTCATTCCAGTTGCTTATTTTTACCTCCTTGTGTCCTTTCCTCAGATCCTTTCCTAGCTCCTTAGCTCCACCCAGCAGAGGATGCAAGGAATGGACTCATTAGGCAAATGGAACAGATCATGAAATGGAATCAAGTAAATGGGGTAAAATAGGTACAAGTAAATGTCTGTTGTTTTCTGAGAAACTGTAACATATTGACCAAAAAAGTTCTGGGACACATGGAATGAACAAGAGCAAGTTAGGAATAGTTCATGTGATGTCATAAAAAACAGGACATCAGTGAGGAAACATGGAAAAAGGGAGCAGTGGTCTGTGGACAATAAGGTGACTTCTGACTACCCGGATCAACAAAACTGCTTCTAGGACGGCAAATGAATGTATGCTTCTGTCATTTTGTCAAGAAACACATTAATAGAGGGAGAAGTGTATTTCTTTTGCTACTTCTGGGTTTGTGGCCTGTTCGGTTGATTGGGCAGTCCACAACTGAGTTTTATACAGTATCGCAGTTGTCCTGTATTCATTGAAATTTGCAATAAAACCAGCATCTTATCTACTGGATTTTTTAAATATCTCAAATGTGTATGTATAATATGTATAATAAACTTGCTCACCAGCTAATGTTACAGTTCCCAACACACAAGCAGCACCCCGGGGGCTTAGGAACATTGGGCTACTTTTGAAAACCGTGGATTATGAGTTTGAAATCCTACAGGGGCCATTTGATGTTTCCCACTACAATTGTCAGTTTGGTGGAATGTCAGTACAAAATTGTGACCAGGAAGTACTCTTGTACTCAGACTGCAGGTGTTAGTCCTAGGTAGGGACACTACAGGCAGATCTTTGAACAAGGATCTATTCAGTGAATGTATATTTTCACAGTATATATTCATACAGAATAAATGTAAGTCATCTAAAATAAGGGTAACTAGTGAATAACAATACAACTTGAAATAAAGCTGTTGCTTTACAGAATCACAGAATCAGAGCTCATTTCAATTGCTACAGTTTATTAAGAGGTTAATACAGGTAAGAACAGAAACACCCTTCTATAAGCAGCTATATTCTATAAACGGTTAAAGCTAAGATAGACACTATAATGCAGTGATAATCCCCCTATTTCTTCCCGGTATTTAATGTTAAACCCATTCCATTCAAAAACTGAAACATCACTCACCATCTGAGCTAATTCAGATGTATATTAAATAAAAGTTAAATGAGATTAAAATGAAGTCTTGCCTTTAAAAACCAACAGAAAGAAAGAAAAAACACACTATGTTTTACAGCTGACCCTAATAAGCCTAAACCTAACATTTTTCTATTGGGAGAATTGTATAGTCTTTATACGGTCAACCAGAGGAATGATCATCAGAGGAGTGGCGGCCATGAATCTGTCCGTTGGTTCATCGACGCCTTCGCCGTGATACTTTCTGGGAAGATTTTTCCTCAGGGCACTCCAAGGGCTTGCAGCCACATGTTTCAACGTAAGTGTAGGTGTAGCTGATCTTTGTCCCATCTGGGCAGGCCATCTCCACCTCCTTGCTGCTTGTGGACATCTCTTGACAACAGGAGCATGCGTGAACCATAGAATTAGCCTCCACAGAGTACCTGGAAATAGGAGAAAGTAAAGGAAATGGGGTGAAAAACATTCCGTTTTCATAATTTCAGTTGACTTGATTCAACATCTCCCATTGAAGCTGCACCTGCAAGATCATGATTTGTCAAAAGAAATAAACGGCCGTTGGTTTATTAGTAAAGCACATTTCTGAAAGTTGGGGGATCTTTTCATCTGCTTTTTACTGAAATTTGTACTCCATGCAGGTGTGGAACTTACATGGAGGAGGTTGCGCAGTTGCCTTCGCAGGAGTTGACTTCCACAGGCTCTGTGGTCTTGCAGCCATTTTTCTCCAGGTGAGTGCTGTTCTTCATGACTTTGCAGTCCTCATGTGGAGTACCTGATGAAGGTAAGTGAGTTGCAGGTCAATAAAAGTGGCCATGTGTAAGACAATTTCTACTGAAGACATTCCATTATACAAAATTTTATATCACAGGGACGTATGTGTACCACAAGCACACTTATTCATGCCTCATTTATAACATATGTCAGTGTATAAGGCCATTTGGTAATTTCAAGGAACATTTAATCAAACTCACAAGATGGGCATTGTGGAAAGTCAAATTAGACAGTGAATGTGGCTACTGTACAAATAAAGGAAATATGTGTGAGGGACACAACTGCTCATTTAAAGGGAATATGAAGAGTCTTGATCAGCTAGTGCACTATCACACCTTTGCTACACCTCTGACTAAAACCTAAACCCAAACAGTGCAGTGTGATCCACAGGCGCTGGCTGCTAGTTGGATAGCCAAACATAAAAACATTCACCACTAGTGGCCCTTGCCTGGCTTTTTTGCTATTTTTGAGCTCACCAGGGCTCTCTTTCATCTCAATGATGTTCCAAACAGTTGGTTTTGGTTAGCCTAAGGTTTGGCCTATGTCTCTGACTGTTTCTGTTTCTTATTTTTCAGCCAGAATGTGTACTTTAACCACAAGTGAATTGTTTGATTACAATTAAAATTGTGGAGTACAGCCACATCAGTTAAAACAAGACCAGGTTAAAACCTAGTATATGGCTGGACCTAACAAACATGATCCGGCCGACCGATGGTGTAACTTCATCACTCACTCACTCAGTCACTCACTCATTCACAGACATTAGCGTTTGTTGGGCTGGCCCCGCGGTCCAGCAAAAAATAATGTATTTGTCCCAAACATTATGATGTTCACTGTATGTGGTAGGAATTTGTTGACAAAAGTTATGTCAGATTGAAACAAAGATAATGAATAATTTTGTTACTTACAGGTTTCGCAACATCCATCTTCATCAGTTTTTTCAGTGCCCTGTGGTAAAATACAGGTATGATTACAATGACTTTGCGCTGACAGGGATTTTCAGTTGCTCTTTAATACATAATACTTGTGGCAACTTCATTTTTATAGGAATTTCTATGCTGAAGAAAATTACTTTTATTATGGATATTGATACTATGAATACTGAAAATTCCGAGATTGTTAATAAGTAATTTGTTATAAGCTCGGTAATTTATCAATAGTTTGTTTCTGGAAAACTGCTCTGGGAAATTCCTTTGCACCATCTGCTTTCACATGATATCAGGGCCTTGCTACTGATTTGAAACTCACAGGAATGCAGTTCTCTGGGTTGAATTCAGGGCAGACCATTTTCACTTCAACAGGAACCAGCTGATCCTCTATCTTCTCACATTTGTACTTTGAACACTTGTCATTTGGAGGTGTCCAGATCTGGCCGGGCTGTGAGATGGAAAATAGTTAGCCTCTGAGTGTGCAGTAAAAATGTAAAAATTTGACTACTATCTCAAAATCCTACGTAACTGCAACTATATGGCAATGCAAAATCAGACTACACGTTAAATGATAATAGATGTATTTTACATTTAGAAATGTCTGCAGTCATACAGAAAGTGATCAGCTGTAAATGTGATTTCAGCTGTTGCTGTCGAAAGTGCTCAGACAGCTATACCCAACAACCAACTCACTTCCATTGGCCAATTTCATTAATGTCATGAATAATTAATTAATTTTTATATATACATCAAAGCCATTTGAATTAGTGGCATCTGAATTAAAGCATGCAAAAATAAGGTTAAGAAAAGCATGCACTTTTTGAGATTACAGAATTCTGTTAAACCGGATATCAACAATAAACTGAACCAATCAAAAGAAATGATCCCTTTTTCAAGGGGAACACCCAACAAGCAAAACCAATAAGAGATGGCTCTCTTTAAGAAGCCAATATGGAAAATCGCTGATTTTGTATGATTTGTACATTGGTGTAAGAATTGGTCATTCACCTCAAGGATTTGTGTTGTGTTGCCAGGTAACATAACAACACAGTTCTTCTCCACACACTTGCCACAACACTCACCGGGCACAGCCTCGTATTCAGAGCCCTGCAGGAGATTTGCACACAAAAAAACACACAGTCAAAAACCCAAGTCTGTTCAACACAAAAATGATGAATTGGTGAGGTTCAAAAAGAACAGCACTGCCAAATTGTTTGTAGAGTTGAAGATTATCAGCAATAATAAGTAATCCACTGCACCAATTAAAAATAAGTTAATTGGTTCAGTGGATTCCTGTCAAAGGCAACTTCTCAGCTGAAAACGAATTCGGACAGGCAACAAATGTGTTATGGAATTAAGTTTAGAAAGAAATTTATTTATGCATCTATTGTGACATGCTGGGAATTTCTTCAATGCAAAGGCCCAGTTGAAAATGAAAGGTGAAGATGTTTTTTTAACACATCCTTCACATCAGTTTTTAGGCACTCTTGCACTGTGTGAACCTTGGTACCTACCAGCTTGCAGCTCTCATCACACTTCACTGGGGTGCACTCGACAGAATGGAGTTTAGTGTCCGGATCTACAGTGGAGCCACATTTGCAATCCTCGCACTTGTCTGAGGGAACAACTGCTCCTGGCTGCAATAGAACACAACAGAGGTGCAGTTAAACCCCTGGGACAGAGGAGAATGCAGCCCGATGCAACCAGTATACATACATACTCTCTTTCAGCGAGACCATCAATATGCACACCTCCACACTTTAACAGAGATGACCAATATGAGCATATGCTCACTCTAACCACAAGCACACCTCAGACATCTGAACATATTTATTTATTTTATGTTTAGAATTTTTTATGTTAATAATTTGTACATAATGTTTACATTATACATTAATTATATACATTATACAATTTCAAATAATGGATTCTCACCTGATATTCTGTTTTATTGTAGACACAGACAGGCTTGGGCTCTGCAGAGAGAGGAAACATGGTGAAATCAGCTCAATAAAAAACACAAATGCTATGATTCATCCAAGCAGCCTTCCTAGCAAGTAGATCTACAGAGTGCTAGCAATGTTGTCACTCATAACTGCTTTTGTATTTGATAGTAACATATGTAAATATTTCTATGCTGTATATTAAAATATGATAATATATTTAACATTAATATTTATGAATATAAAAAATGACAACTTTTTTATTGATGTAAAATATGTCAGTATTGAACACGAGAAGCAAATGTGATATGGTGTGTCCGCTGAGTGATTAAAATATAAATCACAATGATGCTTTAAGAGTGAGCAAAAGGCCAATGACAAATCCTGTTGTTGTCTGAACTCACTTGTTACCTTTTTTTTTTTAAAAAAAGGATCTCAATTGAATAACATAGCTGAATATCACTGATTTGTTTGTTTTCTTCGATTCTTTGGAACTATTTCAAATAAATTCAGATTTTGTTTGCACTGGGTCTCGCTTTGAAGATCATGTTTCCTGGAATGTTTTCAGTTGCTTCCAAACAGTCGTGATTGTTACATCAGCATTAGAATGTTCAGTTAAGATATTCAGAATATGTGTGATCTTACACCATAAAGGGTTAACGTGCAGTAGTAGCAAAGCGCATTGCTAAGACATGATTACATAAACATGAGAGGCTTACGGCAGTCATATTCAGGACAGCAGCTTCCTTTTGGGGTAGTTACTATTGGCTGGAACCCTTCGGAGCAGGTGTGGCTTGTCTGTGGGCATGTGTCCACATCACATTCTGTGTGAGAAGAAGAGCAAAGCGTTGAGACGAAACGGCAGATTGCACTGGCAGACTGATGCGTGATTTCTCAACACTGACAGAGGGGCATAAGAGAACGCGGTGTTGGGAAATGTCATCCTTGAAAAATCCTAAATACTTTCTGTGAAATGTCTTAATGCTTTCATCTATTTTTAGAGGTCACCCATTTCCAGACTGTGATACCAGGATCTCATTCCAATCTGAAATAAGCTTGCTTCCTCATGTTCACTAGTCCTCTATTAGAGGGGGAATCCCCAAAGTTACTCAGCTGTAAGATGAAGACCAACACTAGAGGTGCCATTCCAATTTAAGCGAGTTGAGGGAGGGTCTATGGTCCCTCAAGCCCTGTGGAATCTCCTTCCAAGGGAACCACAAAATGCATCTTTTCAAGTGGTGAAATAGCCCACAATGCTTGGCATTGCACCCACGCTTTCATTAATTCTGGCTACTTCCCTGTGGGCCCACAATGTCAGTATTTCAAAAAATCCTATACGTAGCATGCTAATATTTGCTACCATGTTAATTAACTTAAAACAAAAAATTCTGGATAAATGATCTGAATTGGCACACTAGTTGACCTTTGCATTATAGTACTTTGATTTTCATGTTGGTTAGTAGCTACAACAAATTTTATATGCCTTGCTCACAGTTGGCCGACTACTTTTTGTATATTCTAAATAAATGTTTTTTTCCGGTATGAATGAATTTACAGTAATTATTTTTATATCAGGACACCATTTCTCATATTTTCTTCCCAAATACTGTCGGGTATATTCCTCCAAAATATTTGGAACCCCATCAATAGGGGAAAAACATAGGTTGATGGGGGTATATTTGCTTTGAGGGTCAGTAGAGAGATTTCACGTTACAACGCTCAAGCCAGCAATTCCACGGCAACCATTATATACTTCCTATTGCTGATGCTGATGGATATCCAAATGCAGAGCAGCAGAAAGCTGGTCCAGTTGAAACATCTCAACACCTCCCCTAGCTCACTGGCTTGGGAAGGGCTCCCTCACATTATGTTTAAACATCACTCCATTGGATGGTGAAGAAGCGAAGGCAGCATTTTCCATTTCCAATGGAATGATGGAACACAGCCTATACCTGAATTAATGAGCATACATCATTCCCTAGTTCACTTACCATGTGACCAGACCCAGACGAATGACTGCACACCCCTCCTTATTCACTTACCACATGTGACCTTCTCGCAGCAGTCCACAATCTCGACCACGGGCACCTGACCAGCCTTCTCGCAGGTTTTGTTTGGCTTGATTGAACACTCCACAGGTTTACAGAGGGGAGTGGTGGAGTTCATGGGACACTCACACTCCTGGCAGTTGCTCTCCCACTTCTCGCCTGGCTGCATGGCAAACAGAACAGGTCCGGGCATGTTTAAAACATATCATACAGCCTTTTGATTTCTCCAGATTTATTTTCCAACTTTGATTAAATGCATTGGCCATGTATTGCACAAGCCTGTGAAAGCTTTTGCAGTCTCCAGCATTGTTTCGGAAGTGCAGATTGGAGATGTGTAGTTGCTGGGCCCCCATATATCAACCTATTATTGTAAGACTATCACCCTGTACAGGAAGTGTTGACAGAAAGTACCTTTTGTTGCCATTTTAAAGCTGCAGACACTGGTTACAGGTGATCATGTTACACAAACCTCACATAACACAGCTAGATACAGGCTATATACAGGCTAGATAGAGGGCATACAGATATCTAAAATATATTTTATGGACTGCATTTTTATATAGTGATTTTATCCAAAGCGCTGTACAGTTGATGCCTCTCATTCACCCATTCACACACAAACACTCACACGCCAACGGTGAAAGGCTGCCACGCAAGCTACCAATCAGCTCGTTGGGAGTAATTAGGGGTTAGGTGGCCCAGGGCGGGGGACGAACCGGCAACCCTCCAACTGCCAGACAACCGCTCTTACCTCCTGAGCTATGATTATATTATATGTTTAATATAATCAATATTAGTTCATTGATTATATTAAAATAAAAGATAATACAATTATCCAAGTGTTTTTATCATTTAATCTTAAGTCCAAATGCTAAAATGTTGTCACTAAGTAGAATTTTGTATTTTTTCAACTTAGGATTCTGCATTTCTATCAAATTTTTATCTATAGTGTCTGTAAAATTTAAATGATATTGCAATTAATTTATTTTCAAATTGATGCAGATTAAATAAACCATTTCAAAGGAATTAAACATTTGAAAAAGATATGGCTTTTCATGTCAGTATATCTGACATTAAGTTCTCATGTATGGTCTATGAATATATTTGGATACAATGAAGAATATATAGGTATGCAGGGTCCACCTATATATTACAGTGCATTATTTTATATATTAAATTATAGTTTTCAAGATATGACTATAATTGTGCGAAAAAATGAAGGAGGGGAGCTAAGGATGGTAATATTGAACAGACTCAAGCAGAACTGAACTCCCATTGACAGTGCCTTTTTGCCATAGTTTCAGTAGTTTTGGTTGCGATGTAATAGTCATACATTTTAGTTACATTGGTACAGCACAGCATAAGGTTGCTTATTCATTCCTTGTAAATTGCCTTTTGCTTGTAGCCTTTTTAAGTACTGTATTATATGATGGTTTGTTCGATTAAAAGGGCTGTTTTGTGATCTGGCCCTTTCAAAAATATGTTTTGTCAGTGTGGGTCGTGATCTGACCTGAGTACAACTGGTTGAGAGAAAATTACGCTAATACATTATCCTTGGTAACCAGAATTATGAATCGTAAAATGTCCCAAGATGTGTTACCATAGAAATAGTGACAGGGAATTTTATGAGTCGTATGTAAAGGTATTACCTGTTTGGTCGTGTCATTAGGCCCCAAGCAGTCTGACAAAACAAAAAGGACATGAATGAGGGCAAAAACAAATCTCAAGTACATTTTTTCCAAGAGATTTTATTCATCTAGTAGTCGCTATTAGGCAGAATGACTTACAATATCAGAGGATATAAGCACATTTACATGATTAAGGGTGATTCGAGTGAGCTTATTTAATGTTCATGAAGACTTACATTGACATTCATACTGGAAGCAGCATCCAGACTCATCATAGACCTTAACTGGGGAATGTCCGTTCTCACAAACGACTGATTTCACTGGCTCACACTCCTTTGGCGTCAAGACAGCAGAACCGTGGGTGCATGTTGCTTTGGTACAGTTGTCAACACTCCAAGATTCACCATTCTACCATGGTAAAATAATCAGTACAGTTACACACATTACACTCAATACACATGGTCCTCAATACAAATGATGAGGAAAGTATAGCCTGTGATTGAAGAAGACAGTGATTAGGTTCATTAATGTTTCAATGTAAGTAATTACTGTGGGCTGTATTTACAAAGCCTGATTATCTATCCAGTGTCTATTTCAGGGTGGTACGTGTGACAGGCGAGTGCTAATAATAATATTAGCCCCCTATCCACTGTGGGCCAAAAGCATAGGAACTTAAGCCCAGGAACTCAAGTCTGGAACCAAAGTGATGGGGCTATAGTTCTCACAGCATTTCCACTGGGATTCAGCCAGGCCCAACTGTAACCGTGGCAATGAACCTGAACTTAATTTTTTCAGGTCATAAAGGCAAAGCAATAACAATAGAGCCAATTCAGATTGTGTGGTTTACTTTGCTTCTTTTTACAATGTGGGAGTTTTTGAAAGCGAAGAGGATCGGTAAGATCAGTACCAGTAGCTTACTGTGTTTCTCAGCAGCTTGCCAAGAGATTTAGCAATAAATAGATGAATAAAAGTTACACGATTCCTGTCATGGAGCACATATTAGCTGTAATACTGTAGCTTCATATTTTTTATGCAGCAGAGGTACACTCCGATAGGAATAATAATAATAATTCCAGTATGTTCAATTAAGTGTTTATGATTTACACTAGTATTTGAATTATTGAAATGCTACATATGCTATGGGTGGGGATATGGCTTGTAGCATAACATATATAGTTGGAGGGTGGTTTTAACTGGAAACCTGTACACAAAGCTAACTTATTGCTATACTGGCTAACTGAAGCGGAGGTGCCGTGTGGGAAACAATCTGCGCAAATAGCTGAGTGCCCTATCGGATCACAGTGGTTAGTTATAAAACTTAATAATATGCCATTAGGCATCTCATTTTTAACATGTATGCATGGTAAACATTTTATGTTCATAGGCAGAGTTTGTGAATATGGGTGCGCATTAAGGACATAATTTGCTAAACGTCAGTAATTATTTTAATAGCTTTTGTTCATTTAGCAATGATTGATTACCTTTCTTGGAGGATCGAAGTGGTCACAGTCTGGCACCAATGTCGTAGTTTCAGGGCTGGTAGTTGTTACAATAGTTGTTGTTTCGGTTTTGGCTGTAGAAGATGGTGTACTAGCTGGAATGGTGGTCTTCTCAATGGTTGTCGAAACGGGTGGTGAAACAGTCGTATGACAGGGTTTTGACTTCTTCTCAATTTCACATGTTGCATTGCAGTAAGCAGTGAAGCACCAGCCTTCACCGTCAGTTTCATTATATATTATTGATCCTGAGGGTGAAAAGGTAAGGGCCATGAGGGATTAGTGTCCATGTGAAAATCAAACTCAGCATGAATGTGTCTGTACAGGCAGTATTATTTAGGTCACAAAATAATAGAATAACGGAAATGGAAGGGTGAATATATTCAAGGACAACACGTATAAGTAAAGGTGATTAGGATAATTTATGAACATAACTTATGAAATGAATATATCGATTAAAATGGCTGCAAAGGGAGAAATAAGGTCATATGAACAAAACTAAAATTGTAAGAATTTTAGAGAAAATTTTATAGACCTTTAAGTAAGTACTGCTGATAGTGCTGGTGAGAGAAATATCAAGACTGTACCTACCCCGTGGATAATCCTCATATTTATATGTGCAAACACATTCAAGAGTAGTTGATATTGGAATGCTAGTTGATGTCTTGACAACAACAGGCCCTGTTGAATATTTAGGCGTTGCAGTTGTAGTGCCTGTGACAACCAGCACTGTCGTTGTACTGGCTGAAGTTGTAGTAACTGTTTGAGATGTTGTAGGTTTTACTTCTGTTGTTGTAGGTGGCACAATTGTTGTCTCCGTGCTAGTGGATGGTCTTGATGATGTCACAACAGGAGAAGTGGAAGTCTCAGGTGGTACTACTGGTGTAGTGACTTCTGCTTTTGTTGTTGAACTTGTGATTTCTGAAATTGGAGTTGTGGATGATGTTTCTATGATAGGACCAGTGGTTGTCCTGTTGGTGGCTTTGTTGTTTCAGTCTCAATTTTCTCTGTTGTGGATGGTTTTTCAGTGGTTGTAGGAGCTGTCTGAGACGTTGTAGGTTTTACCTCTGTTGTTGTAGGTGGCACAATTGTTGTCTCCGTGCTAGTGGATGGTCTTGATGATGTCACAACAGGAGAAGTGGAAGTCTCAGGTGGTACTACTGGTGTAGTGACTTCTGCTTTTGTTGTTGAACTTGTGATTTCTGAAATTGGAGTTGTGGATGATGTTTCTATGATAGGACCAGTGGTTGTCTCTGTTGGTGGCTTTGTTGTTTCAGTCTCAATTTTCTCTGTTGTGGATGGTTTTTCTGTCGTCAAAGGTGCTGTGGGAGATGGTGTGGGTTTGACTTCTGTTGACTCCGTTGGCCCTGGTGTGCTTTTTGTTTCCCCTACTGTGGTCACTTTCTGTGGCGATGTTGAATATTTTGTTGTAGTTTCTTCTGGCAATGTGAATATGGGCAATGTTTGTGTTACTGGCTTGAAGGAAGTTTCCCTTCCTTCTTCTGTTGTTCCTGATGTCTTTTCCTCTGTTGTGGATGGTTTTTGAGTGGTTATTGGAGCTGTTTGAGATGTTGTAGGTTGTCCTTCCGTTGTTTTAGGTGGCACAATTGTTGTCTCCGTGCTAGTGGAAGGTCTTGATGACGTCACAACAGGAGAAGTGGAAGTCTTAGGTGGTACTACTGGAGTAGTGACTTCTGCCTCTGTTGTTGAACTTGTGATTTCTGAAATTGGAGTTGTGGATGATGTTTCTCTGATAGGACCAGTGGTTGTCTCCGTTGGTGGCTTTGTTGTTTCAGTCTGAATTTTCTCTGTTGTGGATTTCGGTTTTTCTGTCGTCAAAGGTGCTGTGGGAGATGGTGTGGGTTTGACTTCTGTTGACTCCGTTGGCCCTGGTGTGCTTTTTGTTTCCCCTGCTGTGGTCACTTTCTGTGGCGATGTTGAATATTTTGTTGTAGTTTCTTTTGGCAATGTGAATATGGGCAATGTTTGTGTTACTGGCTTGAAGGAAGTTTCCCTCCCTTCTTCTGTTGTTCCTGATGTCTTTTCCTCTGTTGTGGATGGTTTTTGAGTGGTTGTTGGACCTGTCTGAGACGTTGTAGGTTTTACCTCTGTTGTTGTAGGTGGCACAATTGTTGTCTCCGTGCTAGTCGAGGGTCTTGATGATGTCACAACAGGAGAAGTGGTAGTCTTAGGTGGTGTTACTGGAGTAGTGAATACTTCTTCTGTTGTTGAACTTGTGATTTCTGAAATTGGAGTTGTGGATGATGTTTCTATGATAGGGGCAGTGGTTGTCTCCGTTGGTGGCTTTGTTGTTTCAGTCTGAATTTTCTCTGTTGTGGATATCAGTTTTTCTGTCGTCAAAGGTGCTGTGGGAGATGGTGTGGGTTTGACTTCTGTTGACCCCGTTGGCCCTGGTGTGCTTTTTGTTTCCCCTGCTGTGGTCACTGTCTGTGGCAATGTTGAATATTTTGTTGTAGTTTCTTCTGGCAATGTGAATATGGGCAATGTTTGTGTAACTGGCTTGAAGGAAGTTTCCCTTCCTTCTTCTGTTGTTCCTGATGTCACTCCTGAAAAGGAAGTTGCAAGATCTCTCATTACAATGTTTTTTGTGCGCACAGTCATACACATTCATACACCTGGCTTGTATACAGCTAATGTTCAGTTTACACTTTTGACATTATATCAGAAGTATTTGGGAGAGTAATTTGTATCCCAGTGTTGTCATTTCAAAATGACAAAATAATTATCTAATATGCTTTTATTTGAGATTCAAATAGTCACAAAAATTGACTGATGTGAAATATTCACAGCATGTTTAAAAGTTTGTTTTTGTTACTTAGGGTTGACAGTAGCACATGCCACTCATGGCTTAATTTCTGTTCAAAAATGAAATGTTTTACAATTTTTTCATGCTCTGGAAAAACTGGTTTTCTAATTTGGCTCTGTCATAAAATTCCCCTGTAGGGCCTGATTTACAAATATATTTAGCTGTTACAAACCTTTTAGCACAAGCAAAGCTTGTAACACAACCAAACTGGCACACCCATGTACAGTCCTATTTGGCATAAATCACCTAAACCTACCTGTTGTTGAGAAGACAAAGACTGTTGTCGGTGGTGCTGTGGTATATGTGGCGGTGCTTGTGGATTCTGTGGTCCTGGGTGACGTGGTTGGTACTACTGTGGTGGTGGTTGCACAATGATACATATCCCTCTCAATTGTTCCATTCTTTCCGCAGACAGCAGTGATACAACTGTCGTCACCATCGGTAGTGTTGTAAATGGTAACTCCATAAGGGTAATTATTTCCTTTGTATATGCAGTAACAGGCTGTGAAAATCAGAAAAGAGTTATATTTACTTGTCAGATACATTCAACCATGTGTTTCCTCACACCCCATCTTTTATTATTATAGTATTAATATAGTTTTATGAAATTTAGCTTCACCGTTGTCATCATGACTGCAGAGTACTCCAGTCATTGCACAGTAGCTGTAAGAAAAAAAGGAAATTGGTGGTTATCTTTTTCTTAAATTGTGTGTAAGACATTCTTTGGAGCACAGTAAATATTTAACTGGAGTTTTGAACAGTGTTGCCATCATTCCTTTGCTGAAGCACAGTATAATGTGTACTGAACAAGTGTGGCATTAGGAGATTTAAGGTTGGCATTTGCAACACACAGTACCCAGATTTGCTAGCTTATTTATCAGAGAACTATAGCTATCTATTTGGTTTCTTCAGTCTCTGGATTTTATCTTTCAGTGTATGTTTTGCAGGAATTATGTGTCAACGGAGAATCCCGTTCAGGGCAGGGCATTTTCAGTTGAAATACAGGATTACTGGTGATCCTAGCCCGGGCCGTGTTTGCTGATTGTCCAAAAAAAATGTGATCTTACCAGGTCTCACAGTTCTTTGTGGATGGGACACTCTGTCCATTGGTGTAGTGATTTCCCTCTTCATCATAGCAGCCACAATCTTCACTCGGCACACATTTCATTGTGTCTTCATCTAGGAATGGTTTGTCTGCAGGACACTTTGGATAGCAGCCTGAAAAGATAAAGTCTGTCAGGATAGATTCTTTGATCCACATTCAGTTAAAATTACTATGAGCAGTGCATGACCAGTTAGTTAACTGTAGAAGTTACGTATAGAGCTGCCATTTGTTTAGAACAACTGAACATAACCTTTTCAGCCCAATATGGTTATTTTAGCATGTTGCAAGATTTCCTAAAGGGCTATTTCTGCCCACCAAACAGTGAGGTCCTTTAAGGCAGAATTAGAAAGCAAACATTAATATAAAATTGATTATGTGAAATGTGTAAAACCCTATATAGTGTGAAAGTTTCTCCTTCACTAGTATTATTACATTAAAGCCTCCACCAAATCCCAGACAATGTTCAGTCGGTAATAAATCATAGTATGTCGTAACATTTTACTCTTGCAATGCAGCATGTGTGGACACAGGTTCATTTAGCTCCATTTAAGTAAAAAATGTTAGGAACATTGACTTTCAAATTTTTTTTTTTTTTAAATAAAATTTCTTTATTTCAATTCTACTATCTATGTTACAAAACAGGGTGAAGCCGCTTCAAATCCCTCCACCAACTCCCCTCCCCCTTCAGTCAAAACCCCTGGCTTCCCCCCACCCCTGCCCACCCATGTTATCCCCCCACACCCCACCCCCCAAAAAAAAAATAAAATAAAATAATAATAATAATAATAATAATAATAATAATAATAATAATAATAATAATAATTGGATCGACCAACAGACAGACAGGCAGACAGATAGACAGCCAGGTAGACAGGTAGACAGGCAGACAGATAGACAGGCAGGCAGACAAACAAATTGACAGACAGACAGGCAGACAGACAGACAGACAGACAGGTGATCAATAGACTGAGAACTGGATATTTGCAAACAAGAGTGGGATCAGGTTATACTGGAGAGGGTAGCTAGCCATGACTTCTGACATTTAGATAGGAGAGAAATGAGATAGAGGTAGTGCAATAGTGGAGAGGGAAGAAGAAGGAAAATAAAAAACAGAAACAAAATAATAATAATAATAATAATAATAATAATAATAACATCAACAACAACAATAATAATAATAATAATAATAATAATAATAATAATAATAACAATAGTAATCATAATAATAATGACAATAGTAATAGCAGCAATAATAATAATAATAATAATGACACTAGTTGCTGGGAGATGGATAAGTCAAATAAATCAAGTTATGGAGGGGTATAAGTATTTCTGTGGATGTGTTTTGACCATTGCTGATGGTGATAACAATAGAAACAACAATAATAATAATAATAATAATAATGGAGAGAAAAAAACAGAAACAATTGACTTTCAATTTAAAAAATGAATGTTATTTGTTTCTTTTTGTACCCCAAGGATATGGAAAAAGAAGATACAGCTGGGGTTCTGCTTTAAAATTTCCTTGAAATAGCAAGAGTAACAAAAGTGAATGTCTTTATTGGCAAAAATGAGACATTCTTGTTGAGGCAGCAGTGCATTTATAATTACATCCATAATGATATAACCTCTTAAATGATCTCCTTTTCATTAGATACTTGCTAACATGCTAAAGTTCCTAATCAGCCACACAAACTATAGCATCAATAGCTGAGTAAAATGAAGTATGGTTTTAAAATTGGAGTGCAACTACAAATTGTGTAAAGAACTAGAGGAAATAAATGTTACCCGTGATAACTGGAAACAGATTAGGGGGGAAACTATTACCTTCAAGGGCAGGAATCTGTTTGGAGCAAATCCCTGAAGGATTCCTGCAGGTTTTAACGCAGGGGGCTCCACAGGGCTTGTAGTGCCATTCACAATCATCAGGGCCATTGTAGTAATCACAGAACAGAGCTACATGGGACAGAAACAAATCAGTTGTATACATCCACATATTCGTGTGGTCAACAGCTTGTCACTTTTCCAGTGGAATTTTTAAATTAAAACTATATGTAACTGTGGTACATATATGTATAAATCACATTCTCAAGAGTAAACATGGTAATCTAGAGCCAAAGCACATTTGCAAAGACAAATTTGCACAGTTTGCCCAGTAAGATGGTGACATGGCACATTAACGTCAAGTGATGCTCTGATGCATCAATGGCTCAGCTTGCTCTGAATGTACCACAGTGCAAGCTGCAAGGTTACTTTACATTATGGTATTTCTCATGTTGCTCCTCTGATTGCCATTTGTCTCTATGCTGTGATGTTTGGAAGAGTTTTTCATGCACTTGTTGGTTGGGGCCAAATGTTCTATTGGCCTTGGGGCCCAGAACCAATTTAAACTAGCCGTGAGTGGTTTTATAATTAAATGTGGTACTGGACAAGATAGGCTGTATTGCATTTTCAGTTTTTGTGAATGAGAGAACAACAGATCACAGTTGTTGTGAACCCAGGTTGCTGCTCAGGGTCATATGAACACATTTTCATTGCGGCACAGGGCTTTTGCTTGTGTGGTTTGCTGTGACTCACGGCAGATTTGGGGAGTTCTCCAGGCGACGCACACTCCAGCTTCGTTGCAGGCCTGCGCGTAAGACGCCACAGCCGTGCAGAAGCACTCACAGTCTCCCCCACTGTCACACGCGCACGAGTCGCTCACGCACGCATCGTAGTACTGCCCAGGGTCCACCTTTCCAGAACAGTAAAGATTTTCTGCTTCAGCAAATCACTTTTTTCCATTTACATGCATTTTATACCATCAGAATTACTTTCAAAAGTATAGGAACATATTTAGAAAATACATTTTTCATTGTACTCACATGGAAGTCACTGTATAACCACAAGTGAATAACGCCAGATGCTAGAGTTTAAATCTAAATTAAGAACCAGTCTAGGCCCGACCACTAAGTCATGGTATAACAAGGATAGATACAAACATGCTAAAATATTTCTAATTTTCAAATACCTAAAAACAACTGTATGTCTACAAACCACAATCAAAAACAGTGGAGGCCTAGATTGCTTTGCTGGTGACACAGAGCTTTAACAATACGAAAGTAGCAACCCATATATGAAATACATATATGAAAAATAAACATTTAAAATGCAGCATATATATTTTTGAATGCTGCCTATCCTTGGAGTAGGGTAACTGTGGTTCGTGGACGTTGTACCTGTGAGTGGCAGGCACTGAACACTCTGCTGTTGATGATGCTACACTGCTTCTGGGCCCAGGATTGTCTGTAAGGGTTTGATGTGCAGGGGTCTTTTATGAGCTCTGCATCGGGGCAGGTGGGAGCCACCTTCCAGCTGTTTCCAAACTCCACGGGGTTCGCTACCACTGCCTGGCTCCTGGTGGTGAAGTCGTTGTTTCCGTTGCCATCGTAGTTTCCACACAGACCACAGACGCGGCCCTGGGGAAGAGATTAAATGCACACATTAAATGCTAAGTGTACACGCGTGCGTCTGGCCTAGCAGCTATTTTGTCGTGGTCTTCCTAAGAGTGACAGCGACAAAATTTAGTGAGTGTTCGTAATTTTTAACATGGATATTCCCCAGTAGGGCTGCTTTTTGCCAACAATGAGAATAATTATGTTTTCCCCTTAACTTTTGTATAAATAAAAGTGGACACCTGGAAACGCATTGATATACTGTATCAAAGAAAGTAATTACCCTGTGCGGTGCACACACAGGCATGCAAACATGTCATTGCATAGTGATGCCCCAATACATCATCATATTTTGCATATTTAAGTTGCTTTGGTGACAAATTGATCAATCTCTAATGTAATCACTTTCCATGAAAAATACTTACCTCAAATGTTGGGGCAAGTTTGATGAACATGCTGGTCTTTCTGTCCCATATTAGGATTAGGCCATTGTTTGCCTCAACCACCAGGTATATCCCCATGGTTCTGATCTTGAATGGAATCTCACTGCCAGTCTCCCTCTGTATCACATGGTACTTTCCTTCAGCCAGTACCAGCTCATTACCCTGAAAAAGAAATGACAACCATGCTGACAACAATGGAAGCTGAAGGTTACTAGCTACAGTATCTATTTCTTCAACATTTGGGTTTGATTTTCCTTTCTGTTTGCAAGCGAGAATTTCAATAAATAAAGTGTTTAATAAATGTTTTATTGACATTTGCAAACTTGAGGCACAAATTTCTACCAGCAGCTATAAATTAGGCCACATTACTAATTACTATCTTTGTGGTGTTTCACATTGCGATTGGATGGAAGATGGGTTAAACTAAAAAAACCAAAGGAACTTTAAAAGTGACTATCTAAGTCACTCATTAGCTGGTTACCTACTAACTGTTTACAGCAATTTTCTTTGATGCTTTATAAACATTACCAGACATATTATATTAACATGTCAGTCATGATAATATATGTAATGCCGATATGCACATGTTAAATAGAGTCAGTTTTGTAATTGTAATATCTTACTAAGTAGTTGTTTTGCACCTGACCCATTGTACAATGGCTTTTAGGTAGGCTTCTGGTTTAAATGTTCTGCTATTTTACTAACGTCAGACACACAGGCCTGCAGTACATACCTCCAGATAGAGCTTGATGGCCTTAGAACAGGTGGTGCCAGTGGTTCCGCAGGGTACGTTCTCAGTGACCACCCTGAAAGTTCCATTAATGCTCTTGCTGCAGTAATCCTGCAAAAGTTGCACATTTGGGTTCAAGTTCAGGAATATTCACATTTGTATAAGTGTGGTAGTGTTGCTCAGTAACTAGCTTCTGGCACTAGACCAAGGATTTGCAGATCTAAATTCTAGGTCAGGGCACAACATCAAGCTACTTAATTTGGATTGCAAAAGCAAATCTCCTAATAGATTTAAAGAGAAGAGTGACATTTATGGAGAGAATAGATATAACACATTATGCTTTCCCAAGCTACGTTTCTGTCTTGCTCATGAATATATTTCGCTGTCAGTTTGCAGTTTGTCATTTATTATAAAATGTACCTGAGTGAGGGTATATTCACACCCTCCACTGAATCTGAACCTTTTCTCATCAAAGGTGATGTAATTGCCATCTCCATATATGGCACAGGTCCCATGGCACTCATTAGATGTACACTCCCATTTGCTTTTCTTACAGGTGCTGAAACGATAACAGTAACAAAATACAGGGATGAGATCTTTCCTGATTGGTCAGAAATGCTTGTTTTCAGCACCTATTTGTCCCAAGGGCCAAAAGTATTTGGCTTTTTTTTTTCTTTTGCTTAGCATACTCTTCTGCTAACAGCTGTCCATCCATCCATCCATTATCTATACCCGGGGTCAGGATTGCAGGGGGTGCTGGCACCTTTCCCAGTGTGCATTGGTCAAGAGGCAGGATGCTGACAGCTGTCAGAGAGTTCCTAAACTCTGAGTCACATCCCTGAAATTATGATAATATGCATTTCAAAGGAGCATCGATTTATAAAATTATGTGCAGATCAGACTTACCATTTGTTGCAGGAAACTTTAATTTTGGACCCAGGCTGGTATGGAACACCATTGTGGATACAGGGACAAGTTTCCTCTTTTACACAGCCACCCATCCCATCAGCCACCAGTCCTTCAGGACATACGCAGCCTGAAATGCACTCCGTACTGACCTGTGGTGGAAAATCGCATCACAAAATCATCACAATCACTTGTGCACCTGTAAAACACTTTAATTTCATGGTTTTCCATGTGTAATTGAACATTTTACTGCTATCGGCGTAACCACTGCTGTATGTCCACTCTCTAATCCCGTCTGAATACACAAAATGGTAAATTATAAATGCTGGACTGATTGGCTTGCTAACTAGTACAGATTACAGGTTGAATAAGCATTGTCAGGCTATCATATGCTGCTTTTCTCAACATTTCAAGCAATTGAATGTGTTCTGTGAAACTGATTATTCATCAGCATCAGTTTAGGGCAAGTACAGAGCAGATCAGCTCAGCGATATTTATGGACAGGTTAGGGTAATAGTTTGGGCAAAGTACCCTGCAGAGTACAAAGTTAATGGGTGAACCTTTTAAATAATTAAAGATTGAAGATAAGTAGCTGAAGCTGTAAGTGCTGCTGGGTAGTCTGTAGGAGGTAAGTGAATAACTCACGCACTCCATGTTGAGTGTATTGTACTGTAAATGATGCTGGGTGGTGTGTAGGAAGGTAAGTGAGTAACTCACGCACTCCATGTTGAGTGTATTGTACTGTAAATGATGCTGGGTGTTCTGTTGGAAGGTAAGTGAGTAACTCACACACTCCATGTTGAGTGTGTTATACTGTAATGCTGCTGGATGGTCTATAGCTGCTGGGTGGTCTGTTTGAAGGTAAGTGAGTAACTCACACACTCCATGTTGAATGTATTGTACTGTAAATGATGCTGGGTGGTGTGTAGGAAGGTAAGTGAGTAACTCACACACTCCATGTTGAGTGTATTGTACTGTAAATGCTGCTGGGTGGTCTATAGCTGCTGGGTGGTCTGTAGGAAGGTAAGTGAGTAACTCACACACTCCATGTTGAGTGTATTGTACTGTAAATGCTGCTGGGTGGTCTATAGCTGCTGGGTGGTCTGTAGGAAGGTAAGTGCGTAACTCACACACTCCATGTTGAGTGCACTGCAGCTCCTCTGGCACTCAGACCCTTTGGTCCCTGATTTGGTCCCCTCGCAGTTGAAGAACACCATGGGTGAGACGCAGGTGGCTGTGGGAGATGCAGAAAGGGCTTTATATTTCCTGTTTATTTCTGTGTTACTGTTTATTTCCTGCTTCTAAAATAATGCTTGGCCCTTTCCCTTTCAGTTGAAATAGAACTGTAAAAATGGATTTATTGTTTACAATTCTATTAACCTATAATTTTATTGTGTTAATTTCAGTGTGTTTAGCTGAAGTTTAAACCTCAGAACTGCTGTACAACCGGAACAGCTAATCCTTATTTCATTGATTTAGAAAAGATGCTCCAGTTGCACTGCAGTTCTGTGGCCTAGTGGTTTAAAGCAATGGTTAAAACTCCAGCTCAGCACACTGCAATTGACCCAACGGTGTCCAGCACAAAAAGTCAAAATAAACTTATCTTGTGATCTGGTTTTCAGTGTTAAGTGCTCGTGCTGTCTTGACTAATTAACTTCTGGTTTTGTACGCATGTCCACATTTTTACATCTATGCCATTGAATTTATGTCTTTATATTCAGTATTTGGCTGAATTCACAGTCAGATGTTTTAGATACAGAATGTACTGTATTTAATCTAAATTGAATTGAAATTGATATCAGATAAAAATTGAGATTGAAATTAGAGACTGAGATTTAATTATACTTACTTTTTATCTGTTGTTCAGCCCCAAAGCAACTCAGAGATCCTTTCTTGCAAGTGCTGCAAAATGGGGACAGTGTAAGATTGGCAAAACAAAGCCAATATTGCAATGCACTGAGAACAAGTGAAGCTATTTCTTCATTGTGCTGTTTTTCACTGGATTGAATTATATCAATAATCTATGATCCAGAGTGCACGGAATGTGTTCTGTTTCTGTCTGCACAATAAACATTGTGGTCACTTAGACAGAAAGTGATCTATCATGGGCTTTTATCATCTGGAATATATACTGAATTGTATTATATGTGCTGTTTGTTGTGTGTAATTGTTGCTTTTTTATTGTAAACCAAGAGCTTAAATAAAATTTCCCTCATGTATAATCAACAAGAAAGATTAGTATTATACAATACAGTCGGTATTTAAGGATTATCAGGAACAAACAGAGACTCTACTATCACTGACATGCATAGAGAAACTCTACTATCCCTAACACAGACACCGAAACCCTACTGTCACTAACACACAGCAAAGGCCTTACCATGTAGCCCCGTTCTTGATGATTGTCTCTCCTGCTTCAACCTCCACCCCCTTGTGGTAACAGGGACAGCTTGTGGCAGGGACACATTGGTTTTCTTGGTTCATGTAGGTTCCCTCTTCACAACCGCAGCCGTCCACAGGTAAGAAGTCTACCTGGCAGGTGTAGTCAGGCTCACTGAGAGAGCGGCAGGTGCGCTTGCAGCAGGTCATGCTGTCCTGAAACACCATTGAGCTTGGGCAGCTGGTGTATTTATCTGAGAAAAGGAAAAGATAGAAAACCCCATTTTAGTATCGCTTAGCCTGATCTGCCCTGCTTCTCTTTGTCTGATGAAGTTTGACCTACTGCAGAAATGATTTCTCCATCCTTTGAGTATGATGCCTTTGACGGCACAAGCATGGACGTAGGAAGTGATTGCAGCACACATGCAGTCTTCGCTCTTCTCGCAGTTGCAGCTGTCATGCATGCATTGCTGAGGGGAAGAGGGAGTCCGCCATCAAAAATAACTCTCTGACAAATGTGTTATGTGGGACTGAAATTCTCCGGCTGGGATAATGATCATGACCTCTTCAGAAATTAAGGCATTTAAATAATTATGTGTGTAATGACTTACCATTTTGTACTTGTCTGGGTTTATCTCAGAATGGCACCGGGAAAATGGTCCCTTTGATTCTGTCAGGAAGGAGCACCAGTGCGTGGCATATCGCTCTGTGGAAAGGTGAGACACAAATGCATAAAAATATGGAACTACATTTCCTTTCTTTGGTAAAATATCATCATACTACTTTAAAATATCATGTCATATACATGCCAAACACATACTTCCTTTCCCTAAAGTGACAAATGTGAGAATGAAGGACAGAAGTAGGGTTCCAGAAGAGCTGTGGTGTTCATGTTGTCCTAGTCATAGAGTCACTATTATAGTGTACATGTTGTCCTAGTCATAGAGTCACTATTATAGTGTACATGTTGTCCTAGTCACAGAGTCACTATTATAGTGTACATGTTGTCCTAGTCACAAAGTCACTATTATAGTGTTCATATTGTCATAGTCACAGAGTCACTATTATAGTGTACATGTTGTCCTAGTCATGGAGTCACTATTATAGTGTACATGTTGTCCTAGTCATGGAGTCACTATTATAGTGTACATGTTATCCTAGTCATGGAGTCACTATTATAGTGTACATGTTGTCCTAGTCATGGAGTCACTATTATAGTGTGCATGTTGTCCTAGTCACGGAGTCACTATTATAGTGTACATGTTGTCAGGATGTCAGAGTTGGCGTGCAGGTTGTCATTGTGATGGCATCACAGCAGTAGTGTACAAACCATAGCCCAGGAGGCACAGTTGTACTGTACATGATGTCATTGGGAGTTACAGTAAATATTGTCACGGGGAGTCCTAGCTGTGGTGGTCGTAGCTGTAGTTTATATGCTTTCATAGTTACCATTCTCCACGCTAAGACTGCAGGGGTCCTCAGTGCTGCCCTTAATATCGGGGCAGCTGGACCTAGCCTTCCAGGTGTTGGCGAATGCTGCTGGGGTGCTCTCAACCAGTCCAGAAGTGACTTTGAAGTCGTCCGTTTCCATATTGTTAAAGTTTCCGCACAGACCTGAGGGAGGAAAGCACAAGGTACTGGGCATTTGTAAAAAAAAAAAAAACCATTTCCCCAGCCAGCCATCCACTAGCCTCCAGTGAGGGTCATACATTTACGGTACTATGAGACTGACTGGGTTGACCCTCTCAGCATCAAAATTCTGTCTGTTTCTGGAGATATGCCAGGGATGATAATATAGAGATGATAGTGATATCACCTTTTGCTAGAAGCCAGAGAAGAGTTCCACTAGTCACGGGGTACATTGATAACACATAGAAAAATGCCAATGGTGATTGGGAATACCTACTGCCTATATTTCTTGGATACCATCAGGGATCTTGGAAGTATGGCAAAAATAGCTTGGAAGCTTGTGTATTGCTAATAAACCCATGATCAATTATGGCTTCCGACAAATCATGATCTGCTTTAGGTGGGCTACAAGTCGAGGTGGCAGTTCAGCCAATGCTTCCATCAACCTTTTACTCAGATTTGTTCGAACCAGACTGCAGTAAATCAATCTCACCTTTTCCAGAAAGAGCCTGCAATTGCGCTCAATGTATGTGAGAATTTCAGGAAATAACCAGGCAGCACCTTACAATAGTTTACCCATATTACCTGTAATTACCATTTTTCCAATAACATGCTATTGATAGATTTTGAATGTATATTAAAAATTTGGTTTTGAAAATATCACCAGTAGTAAATTGTGTTAAATTTATTCTGAATAATAAAGTTATTGCGAGCACTTACCACAGGTTATCCCCTTGTTTGAGGGGTTTAAGGTGATGTAGGCCTGCATGACTGGAACCAGCTGGATCCTCAGCTGGAGCCCGTACTTGGTGTCGGCAATGATGTAGAATGTGGATGGCTTGAAGATGGTGACCTGATCTGCAATGTAAATGATTCTGTAAGAATACATCCATTTCTGTTCATTACTAGCTGACATAAAGCAGAAATACGGCAACAGCCTACCTGTAGAAAGTGGCAGTGGAGCTACTAAACTATTTACAGAGACAGCTCCGTTTGGCTGGATGGAGATGATCTGTGGGATGGAGAGGAAGTGAGTAGGGAGACATTTAACATTCTACAACAGCTGCCTTAAAAATATGTCCTGGCTGGTACACCAATGATGGATATGGTGGCCAGTAGTCGCCACTGGATGCCAACCCTGGTGCGTTGTTGCATTTGATCTAATAATCTAATACGCTAACTATTGCTAATCAATCAGCAGCTGGGTCACAAGACCCAAAGAGGTTTAAAAAAAAAAAAAATACAAATTTCAGTCTTTACTTAAATGACGCCTAAAAGGATGCAGAGGAAGGAATTACTTACAGTATCTAGGACTCGGATGCTCACAGCCTTCAGACAGGTCTCTGTGTCGCTTAGGCCACATTTTTCTAAGTCTGCCAGAACTGTGAAATTGTTTCCTTCGCGTTGCTAAGGGAAAAGGATGACAGTGGACAGTGACTCGTGTGTTGTTTTAAAGGAAATGGAATTGTTTTCTTTACCCTTCATCAGAAGCAAAGCCCCCTCTCCCAAAAGTGACATTTCACAAACTCTTATTTTTCGAAAGACAATTCACGCATTCCACAGTTAAAATTTTTTTTTTTTTTTACAGATTGCCTCAATCACATCCATCCATCCATCCATTATCTATACCCGCTTATCCTGGGCTGAGGCCTTCTTTCTCTCTCTCTCTCTTTCTCTCTCTCACTCTGTCTGTCTATATAAAGGAGGATGCAGGACACAATGTAACAGTAACTTTTTTTTAAAGTAATTTTTTAATAACTAAATTTCAGCATTCGGCCTGGAAGTAACGTACCTTACTGCAGCATCAGAGTGTATGATTTGCAGAGTGTGTGCTGTTTATGGAACTTGACCCTAACCATGCCTTTGACATGTAAAATATAATGATGTCAGAATCACAGACTCTATGGGCACTAACCTTGACCAGGAAGTAGGAGCACTGCCCATTAATGCTGTAGGCTTTTCCGTCGAAAGTGGTGATATGTGACCCACCCTCTACAGAACAGGTTCCAGGGCATTCCAGTTCCTCACAGCTCCACTCACCCCCAGAACATGTACTGGACAAAACAGCTTGTATTTTAGTTAATTATCACTAGGTCACAATGCTTCACAATGCTTACCTGAATAAAACTGTGGATGCTAGCTTTTGTTCTGGCCTTGTACTATGACACCTGATTCAACTAGGATCCAAAACTGACAGTCTTATTACTTCAAAGATTTGGTTCAAAACACTGTAACAGAAGTGTTTTCATGTTTCTTATAATCATATGTCATATTCTTAAGCCAGATTTTTTGTTTATTGTATTTTGTGTTCTGTGTATATACTTATTTATTGTAGGTTGCCTCTTGGCCAGGACACCCTTGCAAAAGAGATATTAATCTCATGAGGACTTCAGTTAAAATAAGGTACAGTATGCAAACAATAATAACCATTGTCTTTAATACAGATCAAACATTAGTTGAATCAGATGCTTTAGTGCTGAGTTTTTTGGGTAAGAAAAATGAGGTTGATGGAAAAGTGCAAGTGATTGAAAATGAATACTGGGAAAAACTAAAATAATGCCAGAAATAATGGACACACTTAACTTACAGTAACACTGCGGTTGATTTTGACATTTCACAGAGCATTTCACTCACCATTTCCTGCAATTAGTTTTGTAAGATTCTCCTGAACCGTATGTTCCTCCATTATAGGTACAAGAGCACTGCTCTACTTTGATACAGCCAGACCGCTTGATGTCATCAAAAACAGTCCCTGAAAGATAAAGATTTTTAACATTTAGCATTGCTAACTCCGAAACTGCAAACCTAATTATGCCTGCAGCTACAGAAGAGCACTTAAATTTTTCTGCACCTCTGAATGCACATAATGTGTTTATGGCAGATATATTTTCATAATGCACTAAATGTCTTTTTTGTCATTTAGTGCATTCAGTTTCAGTGCAATGAATGACATTTCTTTTTGTAAAGTGAGAACTCAGGCATTAAACTCATGAGAGGTAATCATCAGTTGCTTTAAAACTACTTTTGAAAGCAGTAGCTATTGGTCATTACTCATAATTGAACCTCGTCCATCACCCTCATAAACTTGGGGTATGATGAGCCTCATCATGTTAACACTTTGATATGAGGTAAGCCCACCCAATTCACAGGATGTGTTTTGCTAACAAAGCAGAGGTCAGTTATAATAAATCATTATTTCTTGCACTGAGGTGGCAATTCAAACCAGAAAGTTCTCTGGTGGTCCATCAGCAAATAACTTGATACTGGCTAAAGCCTGTTAGAAGCAAACAGGTAGCATGACTTCTAGTAGAAACCATTCTCAAGCAAATTGCCCATTCCAGACTCTGGAGCGATAGAGACTACTGAACATGGGAGCATTTACCAGGTGGGCAGAAGCAGCCGTCGGTGCAGTGCTCCTCACACAGTTGGCTTCTGTCTGAGTTAGAGCAAGTGTCGATGCACGGGGTTCCACACTCCTGGTACTCCATGTTAAAGGGACAGGATTTGCCTGTGTGCCACAGTGAAGCCAGTCAGCCATGACAAGATTGAAATCAAAAGGTATCATCAACCTCTTTCGCAGTATGTTTACACAGTCAATGTACATATACTCTGAAAATAAGACCCCAGCGTATTTACAAAAGATTTTTCTTGCATGAAATGTATGTTGTTTTATACATCTGTGGAATGCATTACAAAATTATAGGGTATGTAAAAAATATGCTACTAAATATTAATCCAGTTTTATTTTTTCACACTGATGTTGGCTAGGTTTATCTTATAACATATATTTTGTTCATATTAAATACTTGATATGTAATAGATGAAACATTTTCATCAGTGTTTTTGAGGAAGATATAATGTCACTTGGATTGTTGTGTGTGCGTTGGAGGAAAGTGGAGAGCCACGTACTGCAGAATTGCTGGGTCCTCCACTGCTGTGGCTGTCCACCAGCGTGTACGCACTGTCGCGAGTACTCCGAGATGGTGTTACACAGGCAAAAAGAGCTGCTGCTCTCGTTGCAGTTGCACATGTCAGAAACGCAGGCTTTCATTAGGTAATCGCTGGCCACCAGGTCCTGGCAACTGCTGAAGGCCTCTTGGGACATTAGCTTCTCGCAAGCCTCTTGCTGCAATGATAACCGCCCAGGGATGTTCAAGGTATAATACAATACAATTACCCCCCCCCCAAAAAAAAGTAAATAAAATTTTTTGCGACTAACATTCCAGTAACATATAGCTGCGTAACTATTTTTCACAATTTGGGGAAGGTCCTTTCCAGTTTCAGCATGACAATGCCAGGGCACATGGGTAGGTCCATAGAGAAATGGTTTAGGTGAGAACAGTGTGGAAGGACTTGAGTGGCCTGCAGAGAGCCATGACCTCAACCCCATCCAAAATCGTTGGGATTAGTTGGAAATCCAGCTTTGAGGCAGGCCTAATTGTCCAATCAGTGCCCGCCCTCACTAATGCTCATCTGGCTGAATGGAAGCAAATCCCTGCAGCAATGCTCCAACATCTAGTATCAAGCCTTCCCAAAAGAGTGCAGGTTCTAATAGCAGCAAAGTGTGGACCAACTCCATATTAATGTCCATAGTTTTGGATGAGATGTTGAATGTCAGTTGTCCACATACATTTGGCCATGTAGTGTACATAAATGCAAATGCATAATTAAAATGCATGTATTTGAAATGCTGCCCATTCTATAACAGACAGGACAAATCCCAAGACTGAATGAGCGATCAAATGCTCTTATGACTGGTCAGACGTGTTGCTGTGTGAAATGAATGGATGTAAAAAACTGAAAATCTATCAAATGGTAAATGGACTGCATTTATATAGCGCTTTTATCCAAAGCGCTTTACAATTGATGCCTCTCATTCGCCAGAGCAGTTGGGGGTTAGGTGTCTTGCTCAAGGACACTTCGACACGCCCAGGGTGGGGTTTAAACCGGCAACCCTCCGACTGCCAGACAATCGCTCTTACCTCCTGAGCTATATACGCCCTATCATACTCTTGTACTGCACCAGGTGCAGGTTCTTACCAGCTCCACAGTGTTGCAGCTCTTTTCAGGCAACGGTGCATGTTCTTCACAGTTTTCTGTGGGGCTGTCCATCCTCCAGATGTTAGCAAAGTTAATAGCAGATAATTTTGCACCTGTAAGTCATGAGAAGTTTGGAGGTTAAGCTCTGAATATATATTTTAAAAATTACACCCAGATATACATAGAATAAAATGTTAGTTCTGTCTCTCTTCACAGTTTTTTTTAGCTGCAAGCATTGGTGAATTTCACAGAGGTTCAGCAAAAATTTACCATCTTTATAGAACTCATCGTAGGTCTGCACCCCGTTAAAGTCACCGCAGAGCCCACACGTCTGGTTTCTGAATTTGTTGTCCATTTCCATCTAGAACAACATGAGAAATGTGACTTAAACAAAAATCTGAGAGTTCAGAGTTGTATTGTTTATCTTAGGAAACAGAAAATATTCCCTGGAACACAAGCATTATATACAAAACCATGACCACATTTTTCTAATTTTACATTACATTATTACATTATTTTTTATTTTGGTGCTTTAAACAATTATGATTATATCATTTTCATATTATATACAAATATTTAAAAGTTTATAAAAATGAATCCTTACATTCTTTTTACTGTGTACTTTGGATATTTGATGATATAGACTATTTTAATTTGTAAATGTGATCAAATAATGGCCATTTCAGCCAGAGGCATGCTTAACCACAGAAATTGCCAGTTCATGCATTAGTTTGCCAACAGGACCTTTGACAAAATCATGCACACATTCACAAATATCCCTGGGCAGGTATGTGTTTATCAAATCAATTGTCAAGGTTTGTCTTTCCTAAAATGGATTATTTGTTTATACTTAACATAATGTACATACAGTACACAAGGAATAATCCATTGTGGTTTCAAGATCCTGCTCTCTATTGGTGGAAAACAGCCAGTGGGAATTATAAAAGAGAAACATTACTGCTTCAGTGAAGTAAGATTAGTAAGTCATGCTAATACACACGAGTATGACTGCGCACAGGAAAGCATGCCAATATGCATTCACAGCATGTACTACATGCCTTATAAAGGACACTGCACACACTGATCTTCTTGTGCTTCTCATATATGTAGGATTAACGGGTCTGTGCTTTACGTTTCCGGTTGGCTTGAAGATGCCAGGCTCAGAGACTGAATTGGATATGACCCTCTCTGAAGAACAGGCCGCTGCTTTTCTTGGTTGAGACAAGCAGAGCAATATCTACCTTCTGTATCTCCATGCCAACCATATTCTAGGAGAAATCCCCCTCCTGGTCAGTTGCAATCCAGCTGTTGCCTTCTCATTTAGCAGAAGATGGAGATCATCTTGTGGTCCAACATCAGCTACACAATTTGAAGCACTGCTGTCTAGTCTGTCTCTCTCAGCACATAGATAGAATGCTAGAATTTCTGCATCTTTTTGTTCTGAGATGTCAAACATGACAGTTTATGGACCAGGAGTGCTGCATGACTGCCTGAGAGACATCCACACTCCCATGTGTAGGGCGGGGTTTTGGTGGGATTCTCTGGGCTAGGGCCGAGTGTGGTAGGGTGTACTGTGGGTGAGGGGGTCAAAGGGAACTGGCACTCTCCTGGAACACCCTCCATATCAATACCCTGGAGCTAGAGACCAGTCACCTCTCACTACGAGACATCTCCCCAATATGCCATTTGCCTGTCTTTACAGGACATCTCCATAAAATATGAGTCACCAGTCCCTACAGGACATCTCCCCAAAATACCACCCACCTGTCTCTGTGGGACATCTCCCCAATATACAACCCATCTGTCTCTATGGGACATCTACCCAATGTACCATTCACCTGTCCCTACAGGACATCTACCCAATATACCACCCACCTGTCTCTATGGGACATCTACCCAATATACCATTCACCTGCTTCTATGGGATCTATTTCCAATCCTGCAGGGCTGATTGGTTCATTGGTGTCATTAAAAAAACGCAATAATGATTATCTTGTTGTTACTGAACTGGTGGAGAATAGGCTGACATCCGCTTCCTCAGAATGTGCCATTGAGATGATATATACACATATAGGCCTAGCAGCAGTATTTCCATAGGCAAGAAAGGTTCAAATAAAGTTAGAGCAGTTTTGAATCTATGTTACGATCATTACAAAACATGATGAGGACGATTTATAATATTTGGCTAAAATCAAGTAATAACAGATATAAGATTAAATAAGATGCTGTGTTCTCTGTGTGAATGGCAGCTGCCCAGCTAACTAATCACTCCTAATAGGTGTGTTCATAGATAAGTGTGTGCAGTGTACTTTCTAAGGTTTGTGACATGCTGTGTATGGGAATAAACAAACTACCATGTTCCTCTGGCAAACCTAGGCCTCAGAATAACACATTTGATTAAGCATGTTTAGACCCCCCAGTTTCAGTGTATTTTTACACGGCATCACAAGCATCATACCAAGAAGGAGTCATCCCTGTTCCATGTGGCAACCAGGCCCAGCTTGCATGTAATCTTAAGGTGCGAGGGGGTTGGCTCAATAAGAACTCCAAGCTGGCTGTATGGCAAGATGACCCTGAAAGATATGGAAGTTGGTTAAACTCACAACACAAAATAAATATATATTTGGCATTTTACCAGTATAAGAGGCACATATCACACATACCAGTTAGGCATAGCTGGGATGCTGGCTCATTAGGCTTATTTTCTAAGCACAATACTTGATATTTGGGTTAACATTTGAATATTGGAGTGTGTGTAAACATAGCCGTAGTTAGTTTAGAGTACTACCCAGATTAAAACTAACAGTGCTTAGCTCAGAGTTCAAGCTGCATTCCTGGCTCGCCCATTCGGGAGCTAAGGATACCTGTTTTCATGGTAATAAACTACTGCTATGTGAAATTGCTGTTGTCAAATGTATTGTTTTGATCCACATTCAAACAGTGAATAAAGGCATTCAATGAGTTATATTCAGAGTGGATCATAGGGGGCAATAGTAGCTATATGTGCCTTTTAAAGGTACATGTTGCACATATATCAGGAAGAAAGTTTTTGCACAATTTTGAGATATTGGCAATATGTGGAATAGCTTTCCAGGAGGAAACTCTTTGGTTGTTGAATCCCATCCATGATGCCATGTTGGATTCGCTTAATTTGTAGATAAAAGACAATCCGAGATGGTATAAATGGCCTGTTCTCATAATTATTTGTAAGTTTAAGATTTCCCAGTTCTCACTCGTTATGGTTGACAAGGACTGAGTCCTTGGTGAGCTCCACCACTGTCCCGTCCAGCTTCATGGTGATCTTGCTGATGGTGGGCAGGCCGTCCACCACTTGCCTCCTCATCTGGATGTTGAACTCTTCGTAGTCGCTCTTGCACAGAGAGCTTAGGACAAAGTTACAGGTGGAGGGCACTTGGATGACATCCCCATCAAAAGTCTTGAAGTGGTAGTTTCCCCAAGTGCTGCAAACTCGGCCATTGTGAGCAGGGCTCACTCCTTGGGCCAGAGAAAATCATCATCATCATAAACGTGACATCACAGATTTTTAGTAGAACATTCCTTTAGGTAGTAAATGTCAGTAACAGACAGTAAGTTGTGGGAACACACTTCCAGACCTTACCTGAGATCACCGATAACTTAGTGATGGAAGAAGTCATATACACGGACTGAGAAGAGGCTACAACACAATGAGGAAGAAGTTAGCTGCACTGTTTTTTCTTTCTACAACACAGCCAAAACTGTAACTCAAAACAGTAACTTGGGCAATAATGCAAAGCCTTATTGTTTTATGAAATATTCATTTTTTTTGTATTCATAACTCACATTGTTGATCATCTGAACCAACTGTGGAGAGAAGCAGTGGAAAGAATTGTATTCATCATATTTTATATTACATATTCTCAATAAGTCACATTAAAAACATGTTTATTAACTCAGATTAGTGAAATTAGTATGCTTTGAGATTTGCAGGTTTTTAAAAGTACATTTTGAAAAAGATTTTGAATTTAACTCACGATGTATATTCTACCTTATGACCTGAATTTATATTTAGCACGTACTGATGTTGTAAAACGTTCTTCCATAACAATACAAACACTTCATTTCCTATCAAGGGAATAATAATCTGGTTATTTTTGTAATTGTGGAGCTGTATCTTAAGCATTAATCGGGAGCAAATGTTAAAGCAGTTAACATTAGAGTTGCAAAAAGATGTACCGACCTGTCAGCCCAACAGACAGCAGTGTCCAGGCCAGGAGTCGTAAGAGTGTCCCCATTCTGCTGTGGGGATTGGAACGTTCTCAGGACTGGTGCAATGGAGTAACGTTTCCACTCAGACTCTGAGTTTTATACCCTGACTTTCTGAGGAGGGACCAAGGAAAGGTGGCATAGGTGGGGTTGGCAAGTAAATTTGAATATGTCAAGATGAATGGTGACTCTTTGTTTAATTAAGTGTATGTTCCCTCCTTAAACATTAACTTTAACAGCTTGTGTTGATAGATTTGTTCCATGTAAAAGATCTGCAAATTCTTTCTTTTTAAACTATTTACATATAAAATGTATCTCATTTAAATTTCTATCTGAATTAATATTTAAAGATTTATTTATTGTTAAGGTGTATCTTGTATTTATTACATTATCTTTCCAATAACACAGTCAGTGATGTCATAATAATAGTATGCTCTTATATGTTATAGTATCATATAATTGATATGATGATGATTATAATGATGATGATGATGATTATTATTGTTATTATTATGATTATTATTATTATTAATATTAGTATTCGTATTATTGTTAATAACAACAATAATAATTATTATCATCTTTATCATCATCATGCATTTGTCATTCATTATAACAATAATAATAATAGGAAGAAGAAGAAGAAACAGAAGAGCATGTGGTAGGAATAATATAACCTTAAAATGTGAATAACAAAACGTAAGTAATAAAAAGAAATGTTAAAAACCTCACTGTGCAGCAGTATGAACATTATTACATTACACTACTGTACATGTTGCACAAAAAAGTTTTTAAAATGTGGCAATAGTTTTTAACTGTACGGTAAAAACTTCATAATGCAGTTGCTGCATTGCTCTGTATTTCCACGAGGCTTTGCAGCATGGGATTACTTCTATCTGTTGGCTGGGATTTTGTACAGGTATACCTTTTTTTCCCTTATAATTTGCAGGGTCTGGATTTCTGCCAGTTTCATATCTTCCCATTCTAAACTTTCACTTTTCTGTCTGACAGAACAGTATAACATATAAGACTTAATGTTTAAGCAGGGAACATATACTTAATTAAACATAGAATCACCATTCATCTTGACATATTTTGACAGTTTTCATGTCTCGTTTCAATTATCTTGGTGTATACTCAATTTTTCAAGCATACCTTTTCTTTACTGGAAAAAATAATGAGAACAAGTATAAAGTAGCTTCACAAAATTTGACCAAATAACCAATATCTAACTTGTATATCTGTAGAAGTAACGGTAATAATTTGTGTATACATGTAAAATCACTGTAGTATATTGTGCAAATCAAATAGTGCGAAAAATATCATCAAAAGTAGAAAAGTACTCGCAATACATTTGGTATTCTGTATTCACATATGATACTCTACTAAAGGCTTTAAAATAAAGTAAGAAATAAAAATGCCTTAGCCTCTAGGAAAATGCTGCAAGTAATTTGATCATTAATTTGAGTTATACAGTGTCGGTTAGGTGGGCTTGTTATGAGAAAGAAGCTACACAATTCTATTAAGTGTTGTTGTCATCACCATGGAATTAACATGAAATGCTCATTAACACGTCTTACCCTGTGTTGATTAACGCTACGGTGTGGGCTGTGTCACTCTTAGCGATGTCACTGTTTTCACTGTCATGCAGCCCTGGCGCAGTTTCTCAGTTATCACGTCTGTATGTGAGATCCACAGTACCACTCCCCTTCTGTGCTCAGCAAGTTTGTCCACAAAGGAACAGTCAACCCACCAAGATTACAAGATTACATGAGACCATACTGGTATTAAAATAACACATGGAAAATGCATTTATTTGAATCTTTATTGCTAAAAGTGTTAACAGGAATGCCTGTTATCTTTCTGCATTGAAGTATGTATGCAAATCAAAATATTTTTAGATGGTAATTGTGACGCATAAAAATGAATTAAGAGGGGAATGTGGGCATCCCTTGACAAGGAAGGCACTTGATAACCGGGTGCCTGGTTCATAAGTGTGTTATAAGTTCTCATGGGATGTTAAGTGTGTGCAACAAGCACCATTGTACTAAACCCGTATCATGGTATTGACACAAGGCTACACTGAAATAAGCCAGCTGTGGTACATAGGCTTTGGCATGGTTCACATCAGGATTTGACGTCAATACTGGGTATGTACTCATCTTTTATACTTGAATACTATAATACTCTGCACGATGCTATGTACATTTTGCAATGTGTATATATATTACAAGTAAAACAGAAATACTTAATAGTCAGTTTAGTCTTGGGGTTCCTTGGAATTCTGTCTGACTGGATTACAATGAAAGGGTGAGGTAATTTCAATCTCTCATTGAATATCACTCTATTCTTATTCCATTGTCCAGTGTTTTTAAAAGTGTAGTGCACACCTAGCACATTAATCTCTGTTAAAGCTTCAATATCTTGAATACACATTAAACTCACACCGTAAAGCCTCTTTAACTGTTGCTCAAAGGAAGGTTGAGGTTGCTATTAGTTTTATTTGCCGTTGCCGTAGTGAGTCACCACACTCCTGGCTGATCCAGGAACTGCATCCTGATGAAGGGAATATGGGTTATGTATAAAGGCGATCTCCTGCAATGACAGGTTAGCCACAAGCCCACATGCACAGACTCACTCAGATCATGTGGCCATCTTTCCCACAGCCTAGACGTGTATTTAGCATTGTGGCCTATGAAGATCGGCCTTGGGACATTTCATAGGCCCCATGGTTCCACTGCCAAACCTTTTATAGAGCCCTTTAGGGGTTCAGATACTGTCATTCTCGCTCCTAGTGTACTTCACCACAGGTAGATGTCACAAGGAACTTTGTGGAGCGTGTCTTTTTGTTTCTGTTTCGGTGAAGAACATGGAAGTGGCCAGCAGCCCCGCAGGCCGACACACAACTGGCAACTACAGCGTCGCCATGGGAACGAGGTGTTTCAGTCCATGTCTCGCGTGCAACGGGCCCCCCGTGCAGTCACCCACCTGCAGTCCCATGGCTCTGTGTTAGCGTTTCACCCCCCCAAAGGAGCACAAGTGGCTCCTAAGTTGAAAAAATGAAGGAGCACACTAATGCATGTAGCGTGTGGTAGATGTGCTCTAATTAGTTAATGCGCCCTTAAAATATTATTCCAGTGAGCACACATCATTGTCAGGAGCAAATGCTTATTAAATGGGAGTGCTGTAGGACCCTGCGTCCACCTGCGCATGCGCATGGCTGTGCATGTCTGTGCCATCTCAACGCGAGCAGGAACTCAAACACAACTGGGCTTTCCAAACGAGCGGAAAACAGGGGCAAAGCTAAATAGAAAGCAGGAGTGTATTGATGTCTTCATTTAGCCTTCTTCACCTGTATAAGCGGTGAAAACTTAATCATCAGCGCATAGTGCGTAATGTGAAGTTTTATTTTGAATGGTAATTGGTGAATCAAACTAAATGATGCATGAACGAATCCTGCTAGGTCCCTATGTCTGCTTACATATGGTGTGACACTGCCACAGTTATCATCTAAATAGTTTACGTTTTATTATAGTGGACTTGCCCTTAGAACATATAATCTTTGTGTGGGTATATCAGTCCTTGTGAACCATGGAACGGTATGGCTGCATCCAATACTGGGGTGTCGACGGGATCCAATTTACCGCTGCACAAGGCAAATTTTAAATAGGCGTTGGTCCCTTTAAGGAGGGGGTTACCCTCCCAAAATGGCTCCCTGAGAGGAAGTGGGGTGCAGGAGGTAAAGTAGTAAAGGTAGGGCAAAAGGAGGGGGAGAGGCCTATGGTTTTTTGAATGTGTTTGGCATAGTTTGTGAAGAAACTGGGGTAGAATGCATCTACATGCATCCTCAATGCCTGTGTGGGACTAGATGTGTGGTGATATGTTAAGTTATCAGTGTTGGAAGGAAAAGACCCCGAAGCCCATGCTAATACAGAGGCCAGGAAAGTACCAGGAAAATCTCCAAGCCAGGATCTTTCCTTACCTTTTCCTTTTCTCCTTTTTAGTGCTGGATTAAGGTATTTTTGCATATTGTTGTGGATTTTTACTTTTTTTGTTAGATTGTTTTTTTCAGTTTTTCCTTAAGACTTACCTTACCACCAAGTGGAAACCCTTTTGTGGATGTGGGACTTTGCAAAGGACTTTTCATGTTTCAATTGTGTATAAGTATATATATATATATATATATACATATGAATTATATGGTAGGGTATGTTGTTTGGTTGTATATAGTGGGTGCTCATTCACAAAAATACATTATTTTCATTAATATCTATATAATGTGTTGGTTATTTGTTAAGCAGTGCCCTCACACCCCATGGTTTTATACACAGTGGCTCTCTGGATTTCTTTGTAACTGGGCCTGAGTATCAGGTTGTTTGTTACTACGGGAGGTACTCTCAGCTCTCTGAGCGTGACCGGCATTTCTAGAGATCGTAGTTCCGTAGTTCTTTGAGGAAAGGCAGTTGGCCTAGCGATGAGCTTTATTATGTTCGCTGAAAGCTTTACTTATCAGCAGGCAGGCGAACAGATGTTTGGCAGACCAAAGAAAGTTACAGGGACATAACTGTGGTGGTTATTCTTCATTCATTTATTTATTTATGTCACTGTAGTTAAAAATAAATTGCTTTACGAAATGAGTCCCTTTCTAACCATGGGTTTTGATGTAATGTCATTGGTTGGTTGTACAGTTTGACCTGTAAAGGTGAACACACAGGTTTATTGGCAAGGAGCTATGGCAAGACGGATCAAACTAGAATTAATTTACAGGCATGGGGCCTCTGCAGTCCCTAATGTATATAACACATAGATGTGGTAATATAAATATGTGCAGTCAGTGTGCAAGGATGCTTATTAAAAATATGTGCAAACTGTGTCAATGGCTTAATTGCCTGATTTTGACTTGTGTTTTTTTTGTGTTAAGCTATCATACTGTAATGCTCAATGATATTGTTGGCTAACACTGCAGTGTAGAACAGTGATTTCCAAACTTTTTGATCTAATTAATGAATAAATATATATTTTGACCCTAAAAAGATGTAGTTTTGTTTTTTTGTGTGTTTGTGAGGACTGGCTGGTTTTGCTAGATATTAAAATCTAAATTCTGAAAGAAATGGAAAATGAATTAGGTGCATGATGCAAATTGTCTCTTTCACTGCCAAATATAGGCCATCACAGCCGTTAATTTGGCATAAAAACTCTGAATGCCATTTGGGAATTACTCTTTTGCTTAGCAGAAAACTAATTATTTGATAAAATATTCTTCTACTGGAGAACTGTGAGGGTGAAAACCAGATAATTGCCTCTGAAACGATCCCCTTGTCTAATGTGGAGTCCAGCATCACCACGGATATGAGCCCCAGGAAAGCCAACTTCAGTTAACCAATACTTCCTACATACTGCTTCAGAGTCTGCTAGCCTGCTTCAGCTGACTGTGAAAGTAAAATGTATAGCTTAGGTAGTGGCTATTATTCCTTATCATGCCTGATACAAGAAGCCATGGTACTGTTGACTGTCTCTTTCGGCATTACACATTCCCCTTCTTGGGAATTACTACACATCAGTCCCTGATCTGCGCAGTTCTTTTCACACTGTCAGGCCCTCTGTGGATACGAGGGTCTGATAAGTGCCAGTGAAGTGATGATGTTTCTGGCAGAATTAAGAAAAGAAAAGCTGCTGGACTGAACACATTGCATCGCTTCAGAAAATTTGGTTGTGGCAACCCAAACTCTGGTGGTTGAATTACAAATTACGGATAAACCAATGTATATGTACAATTTATGGAATTTATTTATTTATTTATTTATTTACATACATACATACATACATACATACATTATACAGCCACTTTTGGCTAATTTGTGGCCATGGTTTTAGAATTATGTTTTAAGGCGTTGCCGTATTTAAAGTCTTTTAGATGTTGATTTAGTCTGATTGGAGCATTAAGAGATGCTATTCATTTGAAGTTTTACAGATTGAGTTTATGCACAATATATACCAGTTAACAAATGGATAAACAACCTGACTATATTTAGAGATGGAGAGGGAATGAGTAGAAAATCTGCCGTCCGTCTGGGTTTTGATGTCCAGCTGTTTTTAACGCGGGGTGTAGGGGAAGAGCTGTGAGTCGCCGTTGCGTGAGATGAAGCTGACGTGCGGCCACCGCCAGCTTTCTGGTGTCATTCAGAAAAAAGCCGTTCACACGTAGCGTGAAACTGCTTGTGAATTCCGTGACTGCTCGCCTTCTGCAGAGCTGTCCGTCCATCCTCCTGCCACGGACAACCACCCCCCACCCCACACACACCAGTTGTCCCATCCGAACGCCCTTCTCGCTCAGACACGCACAGCCATGTGCATGTGCCAGGTGGGGTGGCAGCGTAGTATAATGGGTAAAGGTTTGATTCCCAGGTAGAGCACTGCTGTTGTACCCTTGAGCAAGGTACTTGAACCTGCATTGCTCTAGCTGTATAAATGGATACAATGTGGATGCTATGTAAAAAGTTGTGTAAGTCGCTCTGAATGTTTGTAATGCATCCCTTTGAAAGGCTTTTCAGAAGGTATGTGCTTTCCCACCTTGGCCAAAGCTGAACCCGTTAAGACTGTTTACCAGTTTCTGCAGTTCCGGGTTAGCATCTTTACTTGTTTGATAACCGCAAGTGAGCACACTTGCGAGACAGCTACTGTGCTTCCCTGGAGTTGGGAGAATGGGTGGAGCTTTTCCCAAGGCAAACAATCTATGTAGGATGCAGAAATAAAACAGCTGTCTCCTTCTATTACTTAAACAAACTTTGTGATTTATGTAGTGAAGTTACCTGAGGTTACCCTCATTCAAAAAATAGCCAATGACGTAAGTAAGCACTGAATCATGGATATTACCGACAAGAACAGTTTACTTTAAGACTGACTGGTTTGAACGCAGGTATCAGCTTCACAAGTAATACGTCAGATGTGGCAGAAGAGGAATTTGATAAGGTTTTCCTAAACCAGGGGCCTGTAACCCTGGTCCTGGGGAGCCACAGTCTCTGCTGGTTTTCGTTGTTGCTGTACACTTAATTATCAATTAGAGCAGTTCATTACGGAGTTAACTTACTGCAAATGGTTACTTGTGTCTGAACTGGGTGCCGATTTTAGGGTGAAAGCACTGAGCTTGTGGCTCTCCTTCACCAGGACTGCAGACCCCTGTCCTAAACACTCAGTGCAGCCATCTTTCTTAGGAGTCTATTTTTTTTTCAATTTATGTTACTATAGTTGACCTTTGTCTCGCTATTTCTGTTTTTACTTATTTACTTGAGCACTATCTGCACATGAGTATTTGAACATTTTTACTAGACCCCAATGCTTTGTTTTTGCAGTGTATGGACAACACATTGAACACAGCTCTCTGTTGAAAAATGAAAGTGGTTCTCCAAAGCAGACTGACATTTTCCCTATGTTCTCCAGGAGCTGGAAACTGGTGTGTAGAACCACAGAGCTTCCCGTCAGCTGGCTCATTGATCCTGAGGCTTGTCTCGCTCCTTGTCGTAGGAGTTTCTACCAATCAACTTGAAAGCTTCAGCGTATGAATAACCACTGGATTTTAGTCCTTGGATTTTAGTGGGAAATATATGTTGGCACACCTGTCTGTAGAAGACTGAAATTTAATGTAATTCAAAATAGTTGTAAGATTTATGACTTTGTCTATAACTGTATGATCTGCTGATCCTTTTGCCTATACGTGTCTAAAAATCAAACATGATGAAGGGCTACCTGTGACACATGCATAATCTGCATGTGCATTTGTGCAGTGGCTCATAAGAAGATATATTTTCAGTTCCTCACAGACATTTAACATATGATGCTTTGCATTCAGATTTGTGCATCATCCCAACTACATACATTGTTTTACATCAACCGATGCAAAGTCCATAATGCACAATGACGCATAAACGCATACAGCAGTCTCGGATAGCATCCTAACTGGCAATACGACAAGGTAAAAAATAGCCATGAAAGGCACTGTGGTAGTGTTTGGGTGGGGTTTGGGATTGACTCCCAACCATTCCGGTGCCAACTGACCAGTGGCCCTGCTGGATGATGAATGGTGGTAGGCTCCGAAACAGAGCAGCATTTTAGTCGTCTGGTGCTCTTCTGCGTCCCTCCTCCAGGCAGGTTTTTTCCCCTAGGAGGCCACACTTATTGACTGCCTTACAGTTGCAGTAGAACCTCAGGGCTATGAACCTACACAAATTTGACTTGTTCAAAATGGTTAAAGTATCTGTGTATCTATCCCAGATTTGATGCAGTGCTACACAGGGTTGGGGTCAAATCAGAATTGAACTAAGAATTGCTGATACATTTCAGATATATTCTTGAATTTGAATTTTTTTTGAAAATTGCAAAAGGAGATATAATTTCAGTCTTGATTTGAATTTTAATGAAACATGTAATCCAACCCAATTCAATTCCAGTGCCTAATTAATTTCATTTTCCATTTTAAACAATATTTACTTACTTGGCCTTTTGTTCCCTGCTTTTGTTCCTGTGTTGTAAAGTAAAGTCCTTGGTTCCTATCACCGTTTGGAGTTTTGTGTTTTCCCCCTCACTCTGCGTTTGGGTCCTAACCCCCCAGTATCCTGACAAATGTGTTGCTTAAAGATGAATAAAGAAATCAATTGATAATACTCTTTGAAATCTGACATCATACAGTATACATCATACGTCTTGTACAGTAACTGCCATTAGTATTGTTTGCGGTGGCAGGTGCATTTAGAGGCAGATGCATGTTTGTCAAAATGGCTTTTATTTCTATACCTGATGAGAATTTCTCATAACAGGAGGGTCCAAATTCCAGTCCCAGTTCCAATTCAAGAATTGGAATCGGTTCCAAAATTCTGAATTCACTTTAGCCCTGGTACAAACACCCCTGCTGCTGAACATATAATATTGAAACAGGCGAGCAGTCATAGGCTTACACAATGCATGGGAGTGCACAACCATAGGGGTGAATTACGCATTGACGTCTGAAAAGTGCTCCTGTTTGCATTTGAAATTATACCTCATCAGCCCAGTCATATTTGGGAGTGAACGCTTTAATATTTATCTTGCCCTTAGATCAGCAAACATTTGAAACACGCTTGCAGAGAACAAAATAAATTCATATAACGACACGAAAAGAAATAGACTTCAGAAGTATATTTGTTTCAAACTTACTTTTTTCACTAGGCTTTTAAAAAAAATAAAATAAACACAACATACTTGTGCCCTAATGAAAAGGATAAGCACTCAATGAAGAAACCCAATTCCATTGCCAAAAGAAAGTCTAACATGCCTATGATTGGGATGGCAGGTATGCCATCCCGCCAAGTTACGCCTTGGCGGGGGCATGCCCCATACCTATACAGCACCGAGAGTTTGGCACTTTTCAGGGTTCCCCACAGAAATAACCACAACAGCCACAGACACTCAGCCCTTAAAAACATTAAATTCTGTACATTCTGACCCTATTTCAACAGACAGATTTTATAAACAACTTCACATGTCCACACAATAAAGCCCCAAACTAAGGGAATTTTACGTTTTCTCCTTCTTCTTCTCTTTCTTCTTCTTCTTCTTCTCATTCTTATTTTTCCTGCCGCCTATCCCACTAACAACATGTCTCCCCATTGGACATTTTACCGACATCAGCCAAATCCTCATCCTCACGACCCAATCAAAAACTCGCATACACACGTAAAATACCCATACCTTTTTACTCTGAAACATTTCCAGTTTAAACGGCTAATCTGCCTGTAGCCTACTGGGTAAGGTTACTGTCTTGGGAACATGGGGTCGTAGGTTCAAGCCCAGCTAGGGACATGTTTCTTTAACCTGCTTTTACCCTCACTAATAATTGTCTACTACTTCTCAATTATTGCTTTTGCACCATATCTACCCGCCGATCACCGAACGTATACACTGCATTATGACGTACCGTCTGCACGTTCAGTTATTAACCGGCTACAATATTGCAAAGCCATATGGATTCAACGGGAGCTCTTCTGCGCTTACTGGCCTGTGTTCTTCTTTAAAACTACGGACAGGTTTGCTAATGATATTTCACGCATTACATAGCTATGTCATGGTGCTGCACTAACAAAGTCACAAACTGGCAAACCTCCGGTTGAAGGATTGAATCCCGCCTCGCCCTCAGGCAGATAATTTCCTCTTTTACACTAACTTTTTCTTACGCTTTTATATTTTCTTTACCAAAACTCACTCACGGCCACCCGTATGCATTTCATGACGGCAAATGTATTCATTTTATTAAAAAGTTACACCAGTTCACCACTGTGCCATTTCTACGAACTATATTTCTTCACTTGGCTACCGTACAAAACCTTCTTATCAGCAAACGCCACGTTTCTACATTCATGTTACCTCACCCTGTTCTCTATCTAGTCACATACAAACAATTACTACGTATGTACGTTCTGCAACTCCCCATTAAAACATTACATTTAAAATCATGACTCACTCGTAAGTATAACTACTGGTACTGAACATGAGAAAAGCACATCAGTGCAATAGATTTCACATGTTACTTAACCCTCCACTTTCACAGTTGATGTTTCACACCGACTATTATATATACCGTTCCATAAGGAAACTAAGCTCGCTCATGGTCACTTTATTTACTCCGCACTATAGTCTGTGATCATTGTCAACCTTCACCTACATGCTCAATCTGGCAAAAACATATTGTTTCAATGACGCAATTTCATCATTTCGTCCTAATTTTTCTCACACTGTTGTTATTTTCTCATATGCAAAGCCTGCTGGGACATATGCGTTTGCTCCTATTCTCCACAATCAAGTTTTCCGGTTATAGCTTAGCAAAACAGCGAACAGGATTCCCACCTGCAGATAGACCTATCAAAATGCCTTACAAACCTTACAAACACTAAAAGTGCATCTCCACGAAATAACAGACAACAGAGCAGGACAGCAGAGTACACAAGTTGCGACCTAGGCAGCTCTAATTCTACGGACTTGCTGATTCTTTTCTCAATCAAGGCTCGTTGGATGGCCGTCAAATCCGTGAGTACATACACTGGCCATATTTCACCTGCGTTTCTGTTGCGTTTACACCTACGCCACCGCACCCTTTGTCACAGCCACTGTTTTACATGTATAGCAAACCGAAACTGCTAAACAGTACACGCTCATCAGACTGTACAAATTCACACAAGGATAGCCATAATCCACAACCATTTCTTACAGGGTCACTTCGCATTTCTCACTCTCATAATAAAACGCTTTGCAAAAAGAAATGATATCTCATAAAAAACACGTTTTCAACGTACAAAAATGCCAAGTTACTCAAAAGTATTGATATAAAAATGACGCCAAGTTACGGTACTACAAACAATATAGGCTATCTTGCCTCACCGAAATTACATAAGATGTATTTCAAAGCAATGCTACCCAATATTTCCTCAATTCTTTCAAGTCACTTGGCCCTGTGTGGATGGCGCTCTCACAGTCAAGATTGATTGAATAGGCGTGTATATGTCCAATTTGTATTGGTATGTATGTATTTCGTATTTTCGCGTGAATGATAGTATGTTTCTTGGTATAAGTGTGTGTTCGTAAATGTGAATGTAACATGCTGCGAGGGAAATGTCCCCATGGGGATAAAGAAGTTCTCTATTTATGTATGTACAATATGTATTTTACATGCAGTATTTATTGTACGTAGCAAATATACAATAACTTGGACATGTACTCAAATTCAGTTCAGAAGCAAGTATGTTTTCTGGAGAAATATGCTTCCTGTAGTTACTCACCAGCAGTTTTCTACATGAATTTCAATGTGTTCCATGAGGCAATTCAAAATATTTGACTCTTTGATCTGACACAAAGTTTGCATGACATTGTAAAATGGTAAGATTACAAAACACAGGGCCAAGTGACTTGAAAGAATTGAGGAAATATTGGGTAGCATTGCTTTGAAATACATCTTATGTAATTTCGGTGAGGCAAGATAGCCTATATTGTTTGTAGTACCGTAACTTGGCGTCATTTTGATATCAATACTTTTGAGTAACTTGGCATTTTTGTACGTTGAAAACGTGTTTTTTATGAGATTATTTATACTATGGGACTATACACTACGAATGTATTACATGGCCCATAGCGGCCCCCAAACAGCATTGCCAACTTCAACAGACCTGTGCTCCGTTGATGCGAGCTCCAGGTATTGACAATGCTGATGCTACATACCCTACCACATGGCCCCCTAATGGCCACCACAACGCAACGTGTAGATACATAGGCAGTGCGAGCCAGCATATCACCAGGGTTATCGAGTGGGCACCTCCCTTCACCAGTGTTTCGTCAGGTTAGGCCCACAACACCTCGGGAACGCTCAACAGTTCGTTCCAGCGTCCCAGAACCACCCCCCTCCATGCTAGCTCTCATTGTCCATGGTACCCACATGCAGAACTCCCTTGTGTTATCCTATCCTTATGTCGAAAACAGAACTATTCCTGATAACAATATCACACATGAAGCAGAAACGGAGAAGAAAAGGAATACTCTTAACCTTTGTTTGCTTTGGCCCCCAGCTGACATTATTTTTCCTCAACCAAATCCACTGACTTCCTTTCAATGCTTCTTCTGGCATCTCATTTACTGCCTTTCGCAAACTCTGCCCACGAACCCCCAACTCTCCCATTAATGATATAGTCGATCGAGCTATAAACCCTCTGCATCCCACTTCCTTCTACCGGACAAACCCTAGCTTTCTGTCCTCGCTGTTCAGTTTCTGCTGCCAAATCTGCATATCTAAGCTTTTTCCTTTCATAAGCCTCCTCCACTGAATCCTCCAAGGGCACCGTCAATTTTATGAAATAAACTGTCCGCTGACTCGCAGCCCATAGCACTAGGTTAGGCCTCAAATTAGTGCTAACTATCTCTCGTGGCACAACGAGTTTTCCTCCCAAATCTACCTGCATCTCCCAATCATTAGCTCCCATTAGGTGGCCTGACTCATGCCTGCCTAAAAACCTACCTCCTCTACATTTCTCTCCCTCACAGACAAATTGAATGGCTACACTCTCTACCCGATTACATCCTGAATTCACCTGTACTCTTCTGCTTTCAATTCCTGCCGCTAAGCTTTTCAAAACTTGGTTATGAATAGATACACACTAATCTGAGATTGAAGAAATATATAAATTTGATATACTTTTGACGCAGAGAAAACTCAAACAAGACAAGAGCCCAAGTTGCTTGATTTGATGACTGGAAATTGAATGTGCTGGACTCCTCCTAATCATTGCAGGTCAGGGTTTAACTTTCCTTTGCTAGAACGTCCTCTGCCAACCTGGGAGTGCACAGGCTAGCACACCTGTCCCCTTAAGCACCTGTCACTTGGCATGTTTTTGCCCTTCAGTCCACCGGCATCGACACCGGAGTCACTACGCAGCTCTGTGCTTCACACAGAGCTTGTGGCATGCCATGAGCAGTAGACCGTCTTGCAGACGTACGGACGCTAATGTTATCGTAGCAGCCTTGACATATTTCAGTACATCTGCTCATGAAAACTCTTGGAGACATTACATTACATGACAGGCATTTAGCAGTCCTGCGCTGTTCTGCCAGTTGACTGTAGAGCGCAAGTGTTACGTCCCCTGCCTCTGCTTGCCTGGGTAGTGCAGGTGGAGGTAGTTGCTTAATTACCTAATTGCCTGATTGCCTCCACCTGCCTGTGGCCCAATATAAGCCCAGTAGTATGAGGCAGGGGAGTTTTTTTTTCTATTGGAGCTTGTAGTTTGTGTGGAGATCTTTGGTTCTGTGAACTTTGTGTGTTTTCGTTTGTGCCTTCGTTTGTAATTTAGATTAATAAATGTCTGGGCTTGTTTTTATATCAGTTTCTGTCTGTTTTTGGTGCATCTGGACTTGGTTTGTTGCGGCCAGTCGAACCGGCCGTAACCGCAAGCGTGAGCTTTCTGGCAGTGTTTCGGAGGAGACGAAATTGATCTTTTGGAAGCCTATGAGAAGCACACCTGGATGGCATCATGGATCTTACACAGCGCAAAGGGCAACTTTTTTTACAACGTGCCATGTGCGCCAACTTTGAACTTTACAAAACCATTTTTATTGATTTGGCTTCGCACTCCACAATTTTTCTTTGTAATGAGACACTACACATGTAATTAAAGTGCAGATTCTCAGCTTTTATTAATGTGTATTTCAATACATTTTGGTTTTACCATGTAGAAATCAGAGCACATTTTATACATAAGCCCCCCATTTCAGGGCAGCACATCCATTAATGAAAGCTTTCATGGAACTTTACCTATATGTGAATTGTTTGATTACAAATCTAAAATTGTGGAGTACAGAGAGAAATCAAGAAACAGTATTTGTATTGAGCTGATTAAAATGAGCAATACTGTCTCTGAATAACAAGCAGGTAAAGATGCAACTTTATTAAAGCTTTAGAGCAAATGACAAAATACCGCATTCTGAATTACTACAAAAGTCACATAGTTGATGAAAAAATAATAAAATAAGAATAGAGAAAATTGAATTATTTCATGGTAAAATGCATTTGTGGTTATTTACTGTGTGGTACTTGGTTGTTGAAATTTGTGAAATTACTATTTTTACTAATTTCTATGAAGAATCAGCAGTGTTACAGTTCATTTAAATGCATTACAAAATTGCCCCCCAAAAAATAAAATAATCTCAACACATTTTTGCATAATATCAATTTATGTAGATGGACATATTTACTGAAGAACTGGATTCTAATTAGATTTTTAAAAATATGTTGTGCTAGTTTGTGCAATGCCCCACCTGAGGTTCAAATCTGACATTTTATGATGAAGTTCATTAGCTACTGTAGTGTGGCGCACTGCCTCAATGTATTAAATATTTGTTCGTTCTGTTGATTCTTTCTGGTCTGTTGACTCACTGGGTGCAGTGGTTTGAAAAATAAATGTTTGAAGGTTTCGTTCTGTTCACATGAATTGAACATCTAAAAAAAGCCCATAGAGAGTATCAAACAGCTTATGCTCTACAAAAGTATGCAGATTAGAGGCCGATTAGCCTATTGTCTTCTTGCCTGTTCATAAAAACTTGTGTCCGCATGCAGTGAGCTCGGAACAGACTGATAGGCTTTCTGATTTGTAATCATTTTTTTTGTAATCCAAGTTCTATTCATTTCCACTAGATTGTTTATTGAGACAGACTTACACATTCTATTAATCAAATTGCTTGAGGTAAATTTTGCTTTAATACCTGCTGTATGTTTGTCTGCTTCGGGTTCTAATGTCTTCCTTTTGTTCACACATTTAAAATAACACTGGAACATATGAAAATATGTAGGAATTAGGCGGTGTCTGACATCAGATAAAGTAACAAAACAATTATTAAATATGGATGTCTAAAATACGAAAGTTTATCAATAATACAAAGAAACAAAATACATTCACTTCAGTCACTGCTATTTTACCTGATTTCTGTCCATTTTATATGAATACAATTGACTGGAGCCACACTGAAAAGCTGTGCATTTTGTATTTGTACCTCTTTTTAATATACATAATTAGCTCATTTTTTAAGTATCTACTGTACCTATTTAAAAACTGAAATACAGTAACAGAACAAAATGTTAAAAAAATTAAAAAAAAAGAAGTTTCCACAACAGCCATAATTAAGGCAGTGTTTCATATCTCTGGTGACGCTGAGATTTTTCTGATAGTTCTCCCCTTGTGACGCAGAGAGAGATGCGTGACGGCAGCACAAATGGCACTGAAAAGATCATTAGTTGTGTCCAATACTACCAGGAGCAGCCAGTCTTAATTCCAGATGTGTCTGCCAGGGGACACAAGCCATCCTTCCATTCTTCAGTGGTATCCAGCCAACCCGGACATACCAGAACAGCGAGCTTCACAATCCTTATTGAACAGCTGATTAAATATTGACCCATACAAACGCACATATGCGTGCGTGCAGACAGGATCACACAAACACACACTGTCACGCAGACACACTCTGACAAACACGCACTCTCTCACGCACACACACTCGCACTCTCTTTCTCTCTCTCTCTCTCTCACACACACACACTCTGACAAACACACACTCTCTTTCTCTCTCTCACACACACACACTCTGACAAACACACACCCTCTTTCTCTCTCTCACACACACACACTCTGACAAGCATGTGCTCTCTCTCTCTCTCACACACACACTCTGACAGACACGCACTCTCTTTCTCTCTCTCACACACACACACTCTGACAAACACACACTCTCTTTCTCTCTCTCACACACACACACTCTGACAAACACACACCCTCTTTCTCTCTCTCTCACACACACACTGACAAACATGCGCTCTCTCTCTCTCTCACACACACACACACACTCTGACAAACACGCACTCTCTCTCTCACACACACTGAAAAACATGCACTGTCTCTCTCACACACACTCTGACAAACACGCACTCTCTCTCTCACACACACTCACACACACTCTGACAAACACGCACTCTCTTTCTCTCTCACACACACACACACACACACACACTCACTGACAAACACACACTCTCTCTCTCTCTCACACACATACACACACACACTCACACACACTCTGACAAACACGCACTCTCTCTCTCACACACACACACTCTTACAAACATGCACTCTCTTTTACAAACACACACTCTGACAAACATGTGCTCTCTCTCTCTCTCTCTCTCTCGCTCTCTCTCACACACACATACATACTGTCAAAAGTAATTGAGTTCGAATATTGGCTTTTGTAATTAGTTAGCGTTCGAATATATTCGAATATCATTTGCCTATAATTCACAAAAAAATAAGTTGTTTATTGTCTGGCGCAATATGCACGTGACGCTCCTTCTAAACTGGCCTGCGTGTCATTTTCCACATGCGGGCAGTAGAATAGAGGACATCGGTGAACTTTCATACTAGGTTACTACATCTGGGGCCTCATTTATAAAACCTATTTTTAGATCAACTGTGTGGCACGTACGTAGAAAAGCACGTCAAAGTGGTGATTTATAAAATTTCAACATGAATCAATTTGACTGTGCAACTGGTTGTGGCTCGACGTCAGGTCTTCACTTGATGTATGCACGCAAGGTCATTTTATGAATGAGCCCACTGCAGTTTCTATAGCCTAATGTGCAAATGAATAAAGCACTTTCTTGTGGATGTAATTTGCCACAACTCGGCATTTATTAATCACAATAATAGGGAAATGATTGTTTATAGGAAATCCTGTTTATTTCTTAACACAAAGACTATTCAAACGGCTAACACCTGTAGCCTAAAACAACTGTTTTGTTTAGTTTGTTTAATTTCTTTCATCGTCCAATTTTATCAAAATCTTCAGAACAGAAGGGAAACTTAGCCTGCCATGGGAACATTATTTAGCCTAAATTGTTAGCTGACCAGTAACGTTAGCACAGGAAATGAACTTTGCGTGCATGAACATGATTCGCTGCATGAAATGAAAGCTATATTTATGTTAATTACAAAACGCCGGATCCAAAACTAATATTCGAATATTCAAATTTAGGTTCAAACTTAAAAAAAAAAGATTTTCGAATAGTTTTCGAACTTCGAATATTTTTTGCAGCCCTAATACACACACACACACACTCTGACAAACACGCACTCTCTTTATCTCTCTCTCACACACTCTGACAAACACGCACCCTCTTTCTCTCTCTCACACACACACACTCTGACAAACATGTGCTCTCTCTCTCTCACACACTCTGACAAACACGCACTCTCTTTCTCTCTCTCACACACACACACACTCTGACAAACATGCACTCTCTTTCTCTCTCACACACACACACTCTGACAAACACGCACCCTCTTTCTCTCTCACACACACACTCTGACAAACACACACTCTCTCTCTCACACACACACTCTGACAAACATGCACTCTCTTTCTCTCTCTCACACACACACGCACACACACTCTGACAAACATGCGCTCTCTCTTTCTCTCTCACACACACACACTCTGACAAACACGCACTCTCTTTCTCTCTCTCACGCACACACACACTCTGACACCACAATGTCAAACTGACGAGGAATTCAGAATTAATCAGACAGGAATGGGCATTTTGAAATTGCATTTTTATTTGAAACATTAGATTTAATATTTTTTTTTTACTGACACAGGCTAAAGTTAAGTAGATCGTACAATCGCTATTTTGTTAAGCCAGTCGGCAACAGATTAAAGAACATTAAATATGAGCAGTCGGAGTAAGCGGACAGCGGCGCTGCAGAGTCAGCCGCGTCGCGGGGAGTCCGGCAGATGAGCAGCATCGCCGGGCCAGCGGACGGCGTCTACGGCAGAGAGCGGCCCGCGCGCTTGGGGCGGACGGGCCTGGCCGCCTCGTTGAGGGCGTAGCAGTCGGTGACCTTGCAGCGGCACTCCTCCACGTGAACGTAGGAGTAGGGGAGCAGCTCCCCGTTCAGGCACAGCAGGTTCGCCGTGCGGTTGCTGGTCCGAGACTCCTGGCAGCAGGTGCAGGAGTGCTGCATGAAGACGGATGCAGCATTGTACCTGTAGGAGGGGCGTGGACACCGTGAGAACCAGAAACCTGCACCTGTCCAGAGTACCTACAGGGACACCGTGAGAACCAAAAACCTGCACCTCCCCAGAGTACCTACAGAGACACTGTGAGAACCAAAAACCTGCACCTGTCCAGAGTACCTACAGGGACACCGTAAGAACCAAAAACCTGCACCTCCCCAGAGTACCTACAGGGACACCGTAAGAACCAAAAACCTGCACCTCCCCAGAGTATCTACAGGGACACCGTGAGAACCAAAAACCTGCACCTCCCCAGAGTACCTACAGGGACACCGTGAGAACCAAAAACCTGTACCTCCCCAGAGTATCTACAGGGACACCGTGAGAACCAAAAACCTACACCTGTCCAGAGTACATACAGGGACACCGTGAAAAGCGGAAAACAGCTCCCATGGCAGTGGCAGAGATTTCATGACATGATTACATGCCCGAAATACAAAAATAATGTGTTCTGAAATAAACAAGCACGTAACCGTCCAGGCCCACGGCGCAACTCACTTCCGCAGACACATTTTAGCTGGCACCGCCTGCGCATGTGTCCCACAAAACGCCCCTCAAAGGTCGTCCGTGAGTGAGTGAGTGAGTGACCACAATTTGCCATGCATAGACCACGGCGGCAGTTCCTGCACACCATGGGAAGTAAGGACTGGGAATCCTCAGTCAGCTAACATAACTGCAGACAGTGCCAGATTTCACTGTACAGATACAACCTGATAATTGGCTCTTATCGACGTGGGGGATGATTGAGATGCAGGGGAGAAAACTGCTCAAGAAACTGGTGCCCCTACTTCGGTGTCCCAGACTGCTTTTCATTGCTACGCTGTCCTCTGTCACAATGGTACAGTGCAGGCAAGTACACCCTGTCACCTTGTGATTGCCCTCTAGCAGAATTTTGCAACCCTGCGATTAAAGCATTTGAAAGGAGTTCTGTAATCTTGAACTACAGAGGCACGAAATAATTCCTACTGCACAATATATGTGCATGCATGTATATATATAATGAAATGTAGAATTTACGCCAGCAGCCATACTTCCATGCGCTCTGCTCCTGCTGAATGGCTGAAGCTAAGCAAGTGTGGGCTTGGTTAGTTCCCATCCCATCAGGGAATACTGAGTTGCTGCTGGAAGTAGTGTTGGTGGGCCAGCAGGGGGCAATCTTCCCTCTGGTCAAATAAACCCCAATGCCCAGTGTAGTGACGGGGACACTGTGCTGTAGGAGATGCCGTCTTTTGGATGAGATGCTAAGCCAAGGTCCTGACTCACTGTGGTCATTAAAGATCTCATGACACTTATTGCTAACTGTAGGGGGTTCCCCGGTGTCCTGGCTAAATCCCAGATCTGGCTCTCACAAAAACTTGCAACCATAATCATCCCCAGATTTAATTGGCTAAAAAAAATATTCTTCAGCCACACCCTTTGCTAACAGGTGCTTAACATCAAGCATACAGCAGTGCAATCCCCATAGACAAATATTGGCAATAGAATGGGTCGTACTGAAGAGCTCAGGGACGTGGCACTGTCATAGGATGCCAATAATGCTCTTTTGGCTGAATGGAAGCGTATTTCTGCAGCCATGATCCAAAATCCAAAATGCACTAAACGACCCTCTCCTCACTCACTCTGTGTAGTGTGCACTAAATGACCCTCTCCTCACTCACTCTGTGTAGTGTGCACTAAACGACCCCCTCCTCACTCACTTGTGTAGTGTGCACTAAACGACCCCCTCCTCACTCACTCTGTGTAGTGTGCACTAAATGACCCTCTCCTCACTCACTCTGTGTAGTGTGCACTAAACGACCCCCTCCTCACTCACTCTGTGTAGTGTGCACTAAATGACCCTCTCCTCACTCACTCTGTGTAGTGTGCACTAAACTGCCCTCTCCTCACTCACTTTGTGTAGTGTGCACTAAACGACCCCCTCCTCACTCACTCTGTGTAGTGTGCACTAAACGACCCCCTCCTCACTCACTCTGTGTAGTGTGCACTAAATGACCCTCTCCTCACTCACTCTGTGTAGTGTGCACTAAACGACCCCCTCCTCACTCACTCTGTGTAGTGTGCACTAAACGAGCCCCTCCTCACTCACTCTGTGTAGTGTGCACTAAACGAGCCCCTCCTCACTCACTCTGTGTAGTGTGCACTAAACGACCCCCTCCTCACTCACTTTGTGTAGTGTGCACTAAACGACCCCCTCCTCACTCACTCTGTGTAGTGTGCACTAAACGACCCCCTCCTCACTCACTCTGTGTAGTGTGCACTAAACGACCCCCTCCTCACTCACTCTGTGTAGTGTGCACTAAACGACCCCCTCCTCACTCACTCTGTGTAGTGTGCACTAAACGACCCCCTCCTCACTCACTCTGTGTAGTGTGCACTAAACGACCCCCTCCTCACTCACTCTGTGTAGTGTGCACTAAACGAGCCTCTCTGTCACTCACTTGGAAAAGGTGTTACAGGCTCCCTCGCAGTACGTCATGTCAATCTCGTCCACCGACTGGCAGTTCGCATGAAAGATGTGGGTCCTCGTGGTTTCTACCTTACAGGCCCGCTCCTTCTCCACACCTGTGGGGGTTAAAGTTGGGCGTATCTGTGAGTGAAACCATCTCCCTCACACAGCAACGAAACCTTAACATGAGACATTTTGTGCGACGAGCTCGGACCAGTACTCACAAACGTTACAGCAGCCGTCAGCAGACACCTGAATTGTCCCCTACAAAGCAACATAACCAACAACACCTCATCAGAACTGAGCTCCAAAAGAAATGCGATGAACACGTATTCAAACTGCCTGACTTTATATAACTTAACGCTTTCATGGCTTTCATGTTCATGTCCGAAATCGGGCGGATCACTTTCAGGTTAGGGGGCCTTCGTAGTGCGCGGTGTGGCCTTTCCTGTTAACCATGGAGATCGTTTGTGAGCTATTTTGTTCGTTAAAATATCAACTAGGCTTGGAAGTGTATGATTTATTCAGGCGCGGATTATTTATTGTTAAACAGCTTTTTGTTTTCATTTTCATTTGCATACAACAGTATAAATGCAGAACATTCAGTTCTTCACTATCTTTATGGCCAAAAATGCAATTAAGGCTTAAGGTTTGAATGATGCTGTTGGTTTAGGCGTTACGGGAAAACTCTGTGGTGGAAAGTACTGTAACTGGAGGTACTCCTGGTCTACTGTTAAAACTCTTGTTCTCTGGTGGGAGTTGTCTGAAAGAGCCCTGGTCTACTGTTAAAACTCTTGTTATCTGGTGGGAGTTGTTTGAAAGAGCCCTGGTCTACTGTTAAAACTCTTGTTATCTGGTGGGAGTTGTTTGAAAGAGCCCTGGTCTACTGTTAAAACTCTTGTTATCTGGTGGGAGTTGTTTGAAAGAGCCCTGGTCTACTGTTAAAACTCTTGTTCTCTGGTGGGAGTTGTTTGAAAGAGCCCTGGTCTGCTTTTTAAACTCTTGCTGTGTGGTGGGGGGCTGTGCGGTAAACTGACCGGCTGGCAGTTGCTGGGATGGAAGGGGGGGCACTTGATGTTGGAGAGCGTGGAGACGAAGGTCCCGTTGATTCTAATGCAGCTGTGCACCACACACTTGTTTCCAGGAGGAGACCAGGTGTGACCGTGCTGTGGAAGGGAGGCACAATACACGGATCACTCCAGGTCACCTGTAAACTGTGACCTAAGAGGGTCCCCCTCTTTCCCAGTTCTGGAGCCCAGAAATCCAGCCGAAGTGTCTCTCTAGCTTGTCTATTAGAACGTATGAGGTAACTGGTTCAGATACAACAGTAATTAATTTATTACATTAATCAGAAAAAAACAAGCCTTGTAATGAGGTACAAGTTGCTCGCCTCAATATAGAATACAGCAATACAAACAATAAATGAAGGTACATTTAGTCAATTCAATTGTTATTCAACAATAAGCAAAACCTATTATATAAAACAGTAAGACAATGTAACATATATGATGTTCTGTTATGGCGTTAATGAGTGTTAATACAGTGCATTTTAATACAGTGTTTATTTTAACCGGTAAAAAAACCAGGTACCACTGAAACACAAATAAGATTGTGTTTCAAATAAATAACGTCTGCCTACCTCAAGCAGCTGAATTTTTCCATCGATTTCTACCACACAGTGAGTCTGAACACACTTGCCACAGCACTTGTCCTGAGGAGTCTCAATGTACCTGAAGCCCTGGACATGAGGAAGGATGACAGGGGCTTAATGTAAATACATTTTTACCTATTTTGTACTCCTAAATATGTTGTCCCCCACCCTAGTGGTAGTAAGAAAACAATCGCAAATAGCCTACTTTATTTGCAGATACTAGCTCAAATTAATTAAAAATACATTATCTTTATGACTTTCTGTTAATCTTACTGAAACTACAAACACCCATAATGCATTTAATTCAATCTGTAGACTGATATTAATGAATAATTCATACCTGAGCAACTGTAGGTGCATTTGCTAGGTCTGACACTTTCCCCATCCAAATTATTCTCTCTTACATAAAACCACGCTTTGCAATTCAGGAAAAATGACATGATGTTGGGGAAAAAAAGGTTTTCTGCCGTTCTTGTGTAAAATGCAACTTTAGACATTGTCACTGAAATGTAAAGGGCCTAATAAATCTAGAACAGCAATGTGCACATGCTATGAGAGGTACTGAATTAGGACCGCAGCTAATACAGTACTGTGAAAAATCCCCATTCCTGATTTCCTCTATTACTGCATATTTGTCACACTGAATGGTTTAGGATCTTTGGACAAAATGCAGTATTAGACAAAGGTAACCTGAGTAAAAACAAAACCCATTTTTAAAATTAGGTTTTATTTAATGAAAAAAGTAATCAAACACCAATATCACCCACGTGAAAAAGTAATTGCCGCCTTAAACGTAACAATTGCATCACTTTTCCCAGCAATGACTGCAACTAATCAATTCCTATAATTTGATTTCAATCTTTTACAGACTGAAATCAAATCTGACAGATACCAGACAAATTGGTGGGTTTTCAGACATGAACTGCTTGTTTCAAGTCAACAGTATCTCTTTTGCATTCAAGTCAGGACTTTGACTATGCCACTCCAAAACTTTAATTTTGATTATTTTCAGCCATTCAGATGTGGACTTGCTTTTGTGTTTTGGATCATTTCCTTGCTGCGCAACCCAATTCCACTTCAGCTTCAGCTCATGGACAGATGACCAGACATTCTCTGAAAGAATTTTCTGGTACAGAGCAGAATTCATTGTTCCTTCAAAAATGGTAAGTCCTCCAGTTCCCAAGGCAGCTAAGCATCCCCACACCATCATACTACCACCACCACGTTTGACTGCTGGTATGATATTCTAATGGTGAAATGCTGTATTTGCCTTACGCTAGACATAATGGGACTTGTGTCATCCAGAAAGTTCCACTTTTGACTCATCTGTCCATAGAACGTTATACCAAAAGGCTGGTGGTTTTTTTACTAATGTGAGACAAGCATTGATGCTTCCACCTTACTACTCTCCCATGAATCCCATTTTTGACTCTCTCTTATGCCCATTCTTATTTCTTATTTGTTCTTGATGATGTTCCAAACAGTTGATTTAGGTAAGCCTAAGGTTTGGCCTGTCTCGGATTGCTTTTTGAAAATGTTTCTCCGCCTCATCAGGGCCTCCTTTTATTGGTACAACTCTGGCGCTTATGCTGACAAATGAAAATAACAGGCTCCAAAGGCAAATCAAAAGCCTAGAATCAAGACTAGATACTAAAAACAGACTTGACTAATCAGAAACACATGTGAAGCCATTTGTCCCAAACATTATGATGCCCTTAAATGGGAGGGCCAGCTTTTTTATTTTTTCTGTAAATAAAAAAAGGTGTTATTTCTACATGGTGAACCCAAAATGTATTAAAATAAAATACCCTCTAATAAAATTATGAAAAAGAAAATATGGCTTTGTCCCAAATATATTGGAGCTGACTGTACATATATATATATATATATATATATATACATATGTACATGTACGGTCATATGTATGTATATATACTGTGGGGAAGGTGCTTACCGGTTCGCAGTCCTGGTTGCAGGGCACTAAGGAGCAGCTCATTTTGTACAGGCCAGAATGGGGGTCCACCTCTGTAGTACAGGTGCAGTCCTGACACTCTTCCACTGGTATTGATGCCCCAGGCTGGGAGAGGCACAGACCATTAAACATTAATATCTCTAACATCTCAGACCATTAAAGATGCTATGTGGGAGAGAGAGCACCGAGGCATATTGCATATATAAGTTACAGTAAAGATACACGACGTGGTAAAAAGAGCAAAGAACCATAATTACCAGATATTCCATGTTGTTGTGAACGCACACCTTCTTCGGTTCTGTGTACAGAAGGCAGTCATCATTACCAGGGGCACTGGTTAAAAGCTGTTTTTTACTCAATTAAAAATACTAATCAACAAATCATCTTCGAAAATGTGTATACTATCCTGCGTCTTGATTTTAACTGTAGTTGAATCTTGGTTGCATGTTAGTCTGTACCAAATCTGAACCAGTATATTCATATAGAATATTGTGTGATAATTTGCATATGAACTGAACATTTTCTAATCCTTTTTGACACCTGCATATCAAAAGAAATCTATATTTTAAAGCTTAAAGTGAGTAGTTTTGTAGTGAATGGGGGCGGGCGGCATCAGTGTGAACCATTACCGCATTCGTATGTAGGACAGCACTCCCCCTCTGGGACACTGATCACAGGAATATACCCCTCTTTGCACTTTGGGTTAAGGGCTGGACACGTCCTGCTGTCGCAGCCTATGAAGGGAAGACGAGGAGGGAAGACTGAATGAGACCTCAATGAAAAGGAGGCAGCACA